>NC_056727.1:887900766-888120766 GCF_019279795.1 Protopterus annectens | reverse complement strand
TGGGACCGAGAATAGATCCCTGAGGAACTCCGGTAGGGGTATGAAGGAAGGTAGAGGTACCTGTTTGCTATTTTACAGCTTGGGATCTATCTGAGAGATGGCTTTTGAACCAAGAAAGGGAATCTAGGGAGAGATTGAGGTTTGAAAGATGGCTAAGAAGGAGTGAGTGGGATACAGTGTCAAATGCTTTAGAGAGGTCGAGAAGGACAGTGGAGACAATATTTCCAGAGTCACGGGGATGGTTAACAATGTCTAAGAAAGAGAGGAGAGCAGTAATGGTACTGTGGCCAGGACAGAATCCGTGTTGAGTAGTGGTGAGGAGTTGGTTATTGACGAGATGGGGCATGAGTTGCAGGTGGATACATTTTTCAAAGATTTTTGAAATTGGGGAAAGAATGGCTATTGGGCGGAAGTTAGAAATGCTATTATTTTTGCCTCCTTTGTGAAGGGGCAGGATATATGCAGCTCTCCATAGTTTGGGAACATAAGATTCCTGGATGGATCTGTTGATGAGAATGCTAATAGGTATGGCGATACCATCGGCAGCAAGCTTAAAAAAGAGTGGAGGGATCTTGTCTGGGGCACTGGAGCATGGTTTGAGTTTAGTGAGGAGTTTTTTGATACAGGTGGTTGACACTGGTTTTAGGTGAAAAGAGGGAGGGGGTTTGGGGGAGTTGGAGTGGAAAGTGGAGGAGGAAGTGGGTTTAGGGGTAATGGAGGGGATGGATTCGGTGAAGGTTTTAGTAAGTTCAGCTATAGAGTTGGTAAAGAAGGAGTTAAAAAGGGTTGCAATTTCAGTGTCAGACTTATTGCTGTCAGGACAGGGATTGGGTTTAGAACCAGAGTGTAAAAGGGAGTTGATGGAATCCCAGAATTTTTGGGGATTGTTTGAGAGGGTAGACTGTAGTTTGGTATAGTAAGATTTTTTTTTATCTTTAGTAACAAGTTTTTTAGTTAGGTTGGGGAGTTGCTTGATTTGGAGTAGTGTCGCAGGGTGTTTGGTTTTGTTAAAGAGTTTCCAAGTTTTGTCCCTTTGTAGCATGAGAATTTTTGTGTCCTTAGTTAGCTAGCCAAGGGGCAGAGTTATTTTTTATTTGTTTTGTTCTAGGTGGGGCTTGGGAGTTTAGGATTTTCAGGAAGGTATTATTGAAGACATCTATGGCTTCATCTAGAGGAATAGTTTTTAAGATATCCCAATTTGTTAGTTTAAGGGTTTCAGAGAATATATTGGGGTTGAAATTAGAGAGGTTACGAGTGTGGACATACTGGTGCTGGTGAGGGAGGTGTTTGGTAGCTCGGTGAGTAAAGGCTGGAAGATGATCACTTGTAGAGTGAGGAAGTATACCACAGTCAGAGATCTTGTTTGGATGTTGGGAGATAATTTTCATATGAAAAGAGGGAAGACTGTGAGAATAGATGAGCTCTAGTAAAGGTGAAGACGCACAGGGGGGTTGTAGTTTTGGGTACTTTTATATGAATCCAGTGACGATGATCATCTTCTTCAAAACTTCTTCAGTGAAAGAGATCTGGCGACAGAAACACAGACTCTTGGTAGGTGAAGTTAATGTTATCTTACACCCAGTCTTAGATGGACAAACCATTAGTAGCTTTGCATGCTCAAGATTAATATGATATTAAAGGACCTAATAAGAGATTATAACTTAGATATTTGCAGCAAAAATTAACTATTCAGGATACACCACGAAAACACCTTCTTCTGATAAAAAACTCTTTATTCCAGGGTAAAAAATCGAGATAAGCGCTTTCACTTGCGACTGCAAGCTTCTTCAGATCAAATAACAAGTATAATACAATGGTTTTTATATCACTGGTTGTATTCTCTAATCACATCATTAGCAGGTTCATTAAGTGCATTCAATTAGGCAATCAAAGCCTCACCCAGTTCAAAGTAAACTTTCTTGTGTTTAGTAACTGCAAGGCTTCTCTATAGAAATGTGTGTAGCATCTATAATTTGTCAAATACACATTTAGCCTTAACACTATATAACATTATGTGACTCGCAATATCTATATTATATTAAATTCCTGATTTATGCCAGCCAGACACAGAATAAATTTAACACTTAGTACGAACTCTACGTTTGTAGTTTGTGACTAGCTATAAAACAACTCTCCAGTTCCATTGCTTAAATACATCTCAGTTGTTAAACACAAACACTCTGTTCATGTGCTCAAACATTCAATCTGAGTAAAACAAATAAACTCAACATGAAAATGAAATGGAGTAAAATAAAACATACCAAATTTCCAATCCGGCTCTAAAATCACTCATGCCAACAAAACAGCATGTCACTTTGATTTTTTATTTGTAATATATTAAAATTCATGTATTTATATGCGACTATTCATTCGGAACATTTTTAAAAATATTTCCATATTAAAACATTTACTGTGACAGGGGATAACTAAAACCAGACTGTCATTGAGTGAAATACAAAACATTACATGAATATAAATAATGGTCCGTTTTATTAGGTGGGTATTCAAAATTAGAATCATTCATGAGCACAAAGCAGCACGTCGCTTCAAATTTCATTTGTAGGGTATTAAAATTCATAAATTTATATGCTTCTGTTCATTCAAAACATTTTCATCTTATTTTCATAATTAGGGTATGTATGTAATATAACATAACAAAACAAGACCAGGATATCGCTGAACAGATTGCGAAGTATTGTATATGGCTCCTGGAGCATTTTGTCAAATGATAACATTGTTGTTCAAAGACTATTACTAAGTCAATATGCATCGTTGTATACCTGTGTGTATATATATGAATGTCAAATGTAAGCACCAAGATATCAAATATAACTGAGTAATATAACTGAATGAATGTTGTAAGTATTGTAAATAACCAATCAATTAATTGCATAAATAAATAAATAAATAAATACACAAATATATATATGCCTTGTATAAATATTGTCATTTCTATTAATGAATATTGTCTCGTGAATTAATTGACAAGAGATGTATAAATTGTATATGAAGCTATCATATATATATGTAAAAATAAATCTCAAATATGAATAGCAAAATATCAAAATATCAAGTATAACTTAATAATATGGCTTAATGAGTATTGTGACCTATATCTAATAATTTAAAATGCATTACAACTCCTTTTCTTGTCAGTCATTCAAGAAAAAAATAAAAATAAAAGGTGTGTATATCAATGGTGAACAACTTAGTTGATCAAGTACTAGATGTTAAGTGGACATTACCACAGGTTTATAATGCTCACGTCTGATCAACATCTATTTGTGAAAAATTGATGTAGTAATAATCACATTATCATGCTGTACTTTGACTTCATCTTTTGATATCAAACGTCTATCTACATATGCCCTACTTTAGTAGAGTAAATTGTCGAACGTTATAGAAATCAAGAACCTGTATGACTCCAAGTGGATCTCATATACAGCGTTCAAGTGAACGACACCTCTGCTGTAAATAGCTAAAACTCCCCATGCGTCATTCACTATGCCTACAGTGGTGCACTGATCGTAGAAAATACTTTGATCAGTCTCAAACCTCTCAACGAGAATAATTTATTTAGTCTCGTAGATTATGCTACTATGGGCTATAAATTATCAGATAAATCTATCGTATATTGCTTTAGTTTATTTTTATTTGTGTTTTTATTCTTATTTATTTGGTCAAATGATAAATTTGTCAAAACATTGACAATTCATTTGACCATTAAACTGCCCCTTCTTTCGATGTCTTGTATATTTACTGGTTTAAAATAACCACGAAAACTTGCTGACCTACATATAATTGTTTATAAGGGACCATACTCCACTGTGTGGTGTATCATCAACATAAAAATGATGAAGCAAAGAGGGTAGTACCTCTGGTTAGAATGGTGCCTAAATGAACTGGCTAATATTATAAAGCTGACGATATGACAAAATTATGCCTTGAACAATGTTAAAATAAATGGATGAAAATAAAAACTAAAAATATATAAACAATAAAAAATAAAACTGCCCCTTACTGTCTAACTCAGTTGCTACTGTTTATTCAAGAAATGGTTTCACTGATACATAGTTATTGATGCCTGGTGTTCTATGTGCTCCAGTTCTAAAAATCCATTCCATTTCCAGTTTTGCTAAAGCTCTCTCATTGTCCCCCAGTCTCGGACTGCAATTAATGGTTTGTAGAACCCTAAATCTAAATATATGTGCAGGATGTAAAACAGTGTGCTTTGCTAGAGCGTTCAATTCATTTCTTTTGCGTATGTCATATACATGGTTGTATATGCGCTCTCTTAATTTCCTCTTCGTGAGGCCAACATAGAAAGCTGGGCATGTATCACAGTTGGCCATATAGACTAAATTCATAGAATCACAGTTGTAGTTGTTTTTAGGTTTAAAATGAAAGTGTCCACTTGGATGTTTAAACTCTTGTTCAGAGTTTATATGCTGACACATGCTACATTTCTTGCATGGAAAGGTTCCTATTGGGTTAACTACTCTGTTTTGGGTACATGTAATTTCATTTGAGTTGTATGAAAATATAGTTTTTAAATTGTCACATGTCCTGAATACAAAACTCGGTCTATCACCTACTACTTTCCTCGTTTCTTCTGTAATCCCTAAAATATTCCAATGTTTATAAATGATATTCTTAATTTCATGTATATCATTTGTATATTTTAAAATGAAGTTCACTGTGTTTTTCTGCTTGTAAAAACTGGAACATTGTCGATCATTGTATCCCTTTTCTCTAATGCTACTTGTTCTTACAGTGGTGTGTTCATTAACTATTGGTATAACACAGTTCTTAATATCTCTCACTAGCTTCCTTTTGTACCCTCTCTCTATAAATAATTTCTCCATGTTGTTAGCTTCTATTAACAGTGTTTCTGTATCCTTACAGAGCCTAGTTAGCCTCGAGAATTGTCCTTTCACTATGCCTGCAAACATGTATCTCGGATGCATGCTGTTATATTCCAGAAGAGTGTTCCTCCAGCAAGCTTTCCTGAATAATCTGTGGGACAATCTCTCATTGATGTCATAATATAAAGTTAAATCCAAAAAATTAACTTCCCTGTAGGAGTGTTCATAGGTAAATTTTAAAAATGTGGTGGTTCCTTCTAGGTATATAACGAACCTATTCAGTTCTTCAATTGTACCATCCCAGGCCAAAAACACATCATCTACAAATCTTTTATATGTCCGTATATGTGCCATCCATCTACTATTAAAGATGTGTTCCTGTTCCCAATATTTCAGTACCAAATTTGCGTACGAATTAGCACATGGGGTGCCCATGGCGACACCCCATGTTTGTAGGTAGTATCTCTTGTGAAATATAAATACATTGCATTCTAATACCAAATCAAGTAACTGACATATTAATATTTGTCTATTCCTTGTATATTTACTACTTTTTACCAGCAATTCTCTTATTGCCTGTGTTCCGTAGTCATTCGGGATACAGGTGAACAGGTCACGAACATCTAAAGTGACTAGTAATAATTTTGCATTCCTCTTTTCTATGTCATCATAGGATTCTAGATCTCTCAACAGATGTTGAGTGTCTTTCAAGATATGTTGTGTGTCATCCACTAATGGCCTTAACATCTTTTCTATGAATATGGAGATATTATAGGTGGCCCATTGTCTGCCCGAGACAATGGGTCTCATGGGTAATGGTTCTATTTGTTTATGTATCTTGGGCAGACCTTTCAGTGTTGGTATCAATAGTTCATTAATATGTAAAAAATCAAACATCTCTTGGCTCACTTGTCTGCACATTAAAATGTCATATAGCTCAGTGCTAACTTTGTTAATAATTCTCTTAACCCCCTCAAGTTGCAATTCTTGATATGTTTTGTTCTGTTGTAAGGTGTTCTCTATGTTAGTTACATACTCATGTCTGTCCAACACCACTACTCCCCCCCCCTTATCAGCGTTGGTGATCACTATCTCTCTGTTTAATTTCAAGTTATTCAAGGAATCATATTCTACTTTATCTAAATTAAAAAATCTATTTTTAACATGTTTATCAGCATACAAAGTGTAAAAGTCCTTTTCACAGGTTTTTACGAAGCACTCTATGTCTGAGGGTAATGTGGGTGAAAAAGTACTTCTTCTTCTTCAAGTTCAGCTATAGAGTTGGTAAAGAAGGAGTTAAAAAGGGTTGCAATTTCAGTGTCAGACTTATTGCTGTCAGGACAGGGATTGGGTTTAGAACCAGAGTGTAAAAGGGAGTTGATGGAATCCCAGAATTTTTGGGGATTGTTTGAGAGGGTAGACTGTAGTTTGGTATAGTAAGATTTTTTTTTATCTTTAGTAACAAGTTTTTTAGTTAGGTTGGGGAGTTGCTTGATTTGGAGTAGTGTCGCAGGGTGTTTGGTTTTGTTAGAGTTTCCAAGTTTTGTCCCTTTGTAGCATGAGAATTTTTGTGTCCTTAGTTAGCTAGCCAAGGGGCAGAGTTATTTTTTATTTGTTTTGTTCTAGGTGGGGCTTGGGAGTTTAGGATTTTCAGGAAGGTATTATTGAAGACATCTATGGCTTCATCTAGAGGAATAGTTTTTAAGATATCCCAATTTGTTAGTTTAAGGGTTTCAGAGAATATATTGGGGTTGAAATTAGAGAGGTTACGAGTGTGGACATACTGGTGCTGGTGAGGGAGGTGTTTGGTAGCTCGGTGAGTAAAGGCTGGAAGATGATCACTTGTAGAGTGAGGAAGTATACCACAGTCAGAGATCTTGTTTGGATGTTGGGAGATAATTTTCATATGAAAAGAGGGAAGACTGTGAGAATAGATGAGCTCTAGTAAAGGTGAAGACGCACAGGGGGGTTGTAGTTTTGGGTACTTTTATATGAATCCAGTGACGATGATCATCTTCTTCAAAACTTCTTCAGTGAAAGAGATCTGGCGACAGAAACACAGACTCTTGGTAGGTGAAGTTAATGTTATCTTACACCCAGTCTTAGATGGACAAACCATTAGTAGCTTTGCATGCTCAAGATTAATATGATATTAAAGGACCTAATAAGAGATTATAACTTAGATATTTGGAGAGCAGTATGCCCTACAGGCTTGGGTTATTCTGTTTGAGACCCTTAGTGATGTTAATATATTGAGTGATCTGTTTATCAGCTCCAGTGTGTGCATCCTAGTACATACACCTGAACTGATGCATACATCTTTTCTTGATCACTTGTGTGAAGGTGACTATGGAAAGTATAGTTACCTTCATTGACTACCCTTTTTGGAAAATGAACTCTCTTTTGCTGAAGGATGCTTTTAATGCTAGGCTTAAGAACACTTACTACTGGTTATTGGGAGAATGTTCACTGTAGTAACAGTAATGTACTGGCTCAGTGGGAATCCCTGAAAACAGATGATATTCCATTATTCATTGGACAAGAAAAGAAAGGCTTATTCAGGAGAGGGCTAAAAGTGATGGTCAAATTTAAACATTTCTAGCTAGATTTTTTTAAAAGTAAATGCAGTGGTAAACTGTTGTGGGCTAGGTTGCAGGAACTCAAGAGAAAAGGAATAAAGCCCAGCAAAATTCCCACTTTCAGGGTGGGCTGTGTCTCTTGGCCTTCTCCAACATAGATGACGAGCAGACAGGCTATTTCGTTTAGATGCTTTAATACATAGAAACACATCAGGATGGATAGCAACATCATACAATATGAAAAAACTAGTTAACAGACAGACCTTGCGTACACACATGCTTACATCTCAACAGCTAACTACCAAACAGCAGTCAAGCTCACATGTGCTCATTATTTATACACTTGTGCAAGCCCTTGGATAGCTTTTTAAAGGTACATACACACACACATTGATCCACAGGCTGGAATGATGGTGCATTTTTACTGGGTAAATGGCATCTCATTGTCCAGGTTACTGGTGCACAGATTAAGGAAAAGGAGAGCTTTCTGTCATGGGTTTTAGAGATGACAGTGGAGAGTTAATACATTTTACACAAAATTAATACTTTGATCTTTCACGTATAACACTATACTGCTGAGAAACTGTGTAGAAAGGGAGTTTAAGAATTTTTGAGTGTCTGGTTATACAGAAGTTCACAGCAGAGGAGATGGGTAGTCTGAGCCATCTAATTGATATGAATGAAGTTTGGGACTGTCCGTGAAAAACTTTCCATCTGGGACAGTCCGAAGCCAGATAGCATTACTACAAGTTACTATAAGGCTTGAGGATATTTTGAGTAATTTTTTTGGTATTTGTGTGGAACAATGGAGGAGGAGGAGGACAGGCTCAGCAATAGTGCCTCCATGGTCACTAGTCCACTTTACTAACCCACAATTCCTCCCTGGTCACTGTTCCCCTTTAGTAATCCACAATAGCAATAGCTCCTCCATGGTCACTATTCCACTTTACTAAACAAAGGTTAAGAAACTTTTTATATCCATCTAATTATAATAAGAATAATCACTCATTCAAATGGAGACCAGATTTTGGACAAAATCCTTGCCAAACTGTCTAGATTAGTGAGGCATGTACAACAGCTGTTTTAAAAATGAAGGCAGGGTGAACCTGATTTAATAAAATTATGGGTGAACATTATGTAGTAACACACCCGTTGTATCAATCTCTTGACTTTTGCATAAAGTGTTTGATTCCTGGAGGGGGCTTCCTCTGACGAGCTCTGTTGTGGTTTGGTATAATGGACCCCTCTGGGAACTTGCCAGATTTTACACAGGAACTCTAAATTAAACATACTCCCCTTGAATATATCAGGAGGTGCAAGGCAGGGATGCTCACTTCCCCCTTTATCTTTTTCCTTGCAGCAGAAGTCATGCAGTGCAACATGGATCAGCAAATGTAACAGTAGGGACTGAGCAGTAGTTAGAAAAAAAAAAAAACATTACGTCATCTTCATTTGGAAAAAAATCCATTTATCTACCTAGTTGGGAATACTAGAGACACTTTATCTGTTTGGAAAGATATTGGAACTGATAGCAAACTTACAGGAATCTTTTTCCTTTCCCCACTATGATATGGGTAGATAGCAGTTGCTGGGAGTCTAAGGTGGGCCTCAAGGTTAAGGAAGGTTTCAGATACAACTGGCATGAGGCTGCTGAAGAGTATCATTTGTTCTTTTGTAGCAGATTTGATCACTAATCAAAGGCACATATCAGCTTTCCACCTGACCAAAATAAATACTGTTAAAATGTTGTACCTGTTCAACTAGATGCCTTCTTCAGCAGTGTTGTACCAGTCTCCCAGCACAAGCCCAAAGAATTTGCGCAGACTTATTGGGGGGTGGTGGTGGAATAAAGCTCCTAGAGTGTTGAGCAGGATTATTTCTTGTAAAGAAGAAAAGGGTATTTGACACTTCCAGACTTTGAACTATACTCATATGCTGCACCACTTTTGCAGTCCATTCAGGTAAGGGTTTTGCAGGCTCCATTTTGGAATGTAGTGGAACCTTTGCATTCAGAAGCAATTGAACCAACCTAGGGTGGAAGGGAGAAACTAACTTTGGGACCCCTGTAGGCTTGAATTGTGGTGTGAAAGCAGCTCCTTTGAATGTCTGACCTTGGCTTATGGGACAAAATTAGGGAATCACTGCAGTCCAAGGCAGTGTCCTTTCCTGTTTATTGGAAGGTCTGGTTCATGCATGGTTTTATACACTGATCAGACCTACTGTCACCTACACATGGATGTGTCTTGTTTTATGATGAATGCAATTAAAGTGTAGGTAATGGAAACCTACAGTTCTACTACGTCCTTGGTAATATGTAGCATCTGTAAGACTCGGTAGGCAGACTTGATATAGGCAGTATATATATATATATATAAAAGGACATTCCCATTAAATGTACTATTCGTGGTTTGCAAAGCAGTTTACAAATCAACTAGAATAAGAGAATGGAATAATGGAATACTGTGAATGGAGTTCAAGTGAGAGCAAAATGACGGGGAAACATTCTTACTCCTGGCAGTCCTGGCTTTTGCTCCACACATAAAGATTGTGTGCTGGCTTGCACAGGCAGGTGTTTTGCTCTAGCATAAGACTAGAACTTAGGGCTGAGAGGTGCTTAACAACATTTTGTTAAACATTTTTCTTATTTCAGAAAGATACTTAAAAGTTATCTTTTTTCCCAGATTTGTAACATAATGGCAGTGCTTTCCATACAATTGGAACTCTTGTTGACCGGAATTAATAAAAGTGAGGTATATGATTAAAATAATTAAAATTTGGATTTAGAAGGATGCCATTTTTGACATATTATGCTTATGGGTTAACTAATCCAAGTAAAAGAAAATGTATGTTTAAATATTTTAGCAAATTAGATTCCTGGATCGGTGCTTTCCAGGTAGCATGATGTAATGATTAGAGACCCTGGGGATGAGGAGTTTCCTCCCTTTTTCAAGGAACTGGTGGGGGGGGCAGTTCTGTTGAGATCATTAAGATGTCTGCTTATGTTGGAGGATGTGATAGAGGACATTAATGATTACTGTGTAGGAGTCGAGGGATGTTTGGGAGCAAACCTATTAACTGCATTTAGTATATATATCCCCAGAGCCTGGGCAGGCTGATTTCTAGAGGAGGCCAAGAGCGATAATAGCATTTCAAGAAGGTGTAACTGTATATATGACTGGAATGTGGTTACTGTAGAAGTAGTTTGGGGCGGATCTTGGACCACATATGTTCTGTGGGTGCGGGGTATATAGCAGTTTATATGAAAATTATAGGATTGGTCAATCTTTGATATTAAATTGTTAAAAGACCTATGTGAATGTACTTCATGGATATTTAGAACAGATAATGGATAATCGTAGATGACAATTAAACTTGTATTTTATTAAGGGATATTAAGAAACACAATATTTTTGTCTGATCATACACTTACATTTAGCTTGGTTGTAGTGTTGTGTCTTGAAAAACACTGGAGGTTTCTGATATTTTTTGGTTAAAGAGTTACTCAAAGGTGGTGGTAGTCCTGGGACTGATTAAACCAAATTTAGCGATGATAGAGTAGATCTGGTCAGTGATATTAACTCAGTGGAACAAATTTAATTTGAAATGTAAAACAGAGTTTTTTTATCAAGGCCAAAGAAATGATAATACTGAACTAGGAAAAGGCTCACATATTGGAAGAGTAATTAATGCAGTTTTAAGATAGAATCCCAGAAGGAGAGGGCAGCTTGCTAGATGTAATAGAGGAAATAAAGAGTTCATGAAATTATGCAAGAAATATGAGGTATTAAGGCGGTCATTAAAAGTCAGATATTTTATAAGTCAAGATCAAGAAACATTGTCAGCAAGATTGAGGGAGCTTAGATCTCACATATGTTATAATTAGTATGGGTATTGAGGCAGACAAGATCTCATTTGGGTTATAGTAAGTAAGGGTGGAGAAGAATCAGAAAGAGACTCTGCTTATAGAGGAATGTCTCAGGCAGTGTCATGACGAATAATTACAGTCATAGACAAATTGGGAAGAGAAGGAGAAGGAAACGTATATATTTTTAATACAAAACTTAGGCTAAACTCACCAAAAATTGAAGGTGAATGTTATGCTTTGCAAATTATTCTACTGATACAGTTGTGTAAAGAACAGGCTTGGGGGGTGGGCTGAGTAGTGATAGCAGATTGAATTTTGCTGTTTACAAATGAAAGATGTCAAGGCCTAGGTTGTTGCAGCTGTTAAATGTGGAATTGTAGGATAAATCAGTTCAAGATCCTTAGAAGTAACCTGTGGAAGTGTTATACCTATAGAGTAGAAATATTTGACCCTGTCTTCATACAGACCTGTGGCAATACTAAATCACAGGTGTAAGTAATTTCTGGCTATTTTAGTAAAATGGTTACAAAGATGTCCTTCATGGATGCATCTGCAGTCATAACAACTGGGTTGTCCTGTCGTCAGGCAGCCCTTCGGTCGGCCGGATTCCAAAGTCCGGGTCCGGCTTCAGCTGATGTCGCACTTCACCCGACGTCATCTCTGCTGGTCTTCGGGTATAAAGGCATCAGCCGACGCCATTTTCCTCAGTCTTTCTTGCCGCGTGGCGCCCGAAGCAGAAGCTGTTCGCAAGTGCCGGTCGGTCAGATCCACAGATTACTACTACCGAATACTACTTCGAAGACTTCTAAAAGCTAAGTACCCCGTTGGGGACTCTTTATTGCCTCAGCCGATGTCAGAAAAAGTCAATAACTGTTTAACTTGTGGGAAACAAATACCTCATAAAGATTTCCACTCTTACTGTTTGCCTTGTTTAGGCCCAGACCACGACGTAGCATTCTGTTCGGCCTGTGCTTCATTCAACCGACGAACGCTTAGGCATCGGTCGGAGTTTGCTGAACAGTTTTTCGGCTCAGATTTTGCGTGCATTATGCCGTCGGATCCTCCGACTACCCAAATTGTTAAAAAACGCAAAGAAAAAGACCGACACTCGCGGTCCGCGGTTTCGGCCGAAACCATGGTTAAGCAAACCGCGAGTGTCTCGGTTTCGGCTGAAACCGAGAAAACTGATCAAAGTACAGCTGAATCATTGACTACTACTGAGGTTCCTGCTACCTTACTTGAATCGGCCTCAGAAATTTTACCTACTACAGTGGTTACTAGTGACTTATCAGACACCATCCCTTTGGATGTCTCTACCCCAGCACGTGGTGCTGCTAGGCCTCCTGCAGCCATGTCTATTAAGGCCTTTGCCAGGGCTAAAGCAGCCAAATCTACTAAATCAGTGCCTGTTAAACCCCCCTCAACCAGGCCCACTTCTAGTTCACAAATGCTTACTCTGGCAGAAGATTTAATATCCTTAATTAGGGGATCTCAATCTCACCCAGACAGGGCCTCTCAGCCCCCAGAAGAGACCTAGAGCAGAGCCCCCCGAGCCTGTGTCCTCTGATGATTCTGCGGATGACTCAGATATTACAGACCAGCCAGAGGCTCCTTTCTCCAATTATGAAGACTCAGATGCTGAAGAATCCATTCCAGCTGCTTCTCCACCAGAAGAATTCTCCTTTGGGGAAACCTTACATGCCATGCGAGAACAATTCCAATGGCAGGAACAGGATTTCTCAGATTCCAGAAAAAGACTTAGGACTTTTCTGCACCTTCCACAACACAGGCCCTTAGCTATACCTCCTGTCCTCTCTGTTGTGGACGATGCATTTAATGATGTCTGCACTGCACCAGATTCCTTACCTCCAGCCCCTGCCAAACCAGATAGATTTTACAGGGTGCCAGACACTCATCATCACCTATACAAGGCCCCACTTGCAGACCCGAAACTATATCCCAGGGGCCTAAGGCAGTAGCCTCGACCACAGCAAAAAACCCTATTCCTTCTGAAAGGGAAGCCAGGTCTTTAGACAGATGGGGCAAAAAAGTTTACACCTCAGCTACTCTCTCAGCTAGAGCTTTAAACTGTCAGTTTCACATGATACAATATCAAGAGTTTATGCTTGATCAGTTAACTAAAAAGCTATCCTCTGATGACTCTATAGATAAGAAATATATATTAGAAATGGTAAATAACATACAACAGGTTAGTAACCATTCCTTAAAATGTGGCTATGATGCACTGGAGGCTTCATTTAGATCAGCCATGACTGGCATAGTGATAAGAAGACATGCATGGCTGAAGGAACAGGTCTTACCGGATCATGTTAAAGCTAAGTTATTAGATGCTCCTATGGATAAGGCCAGTTTGTTTGGTACACCTGCCCAGCAGGTAATGAAGAAAATGGAAGAAAAGGCAAAATCTGTACAAACGGTTAAAGATTTCTTGCAGGTTCAGCCCCCAAGGTTTAGCAGGAACTGGCCTGCCAAAAATTGGTCCTTTCCTGACTCCACAAGATCCCAAAGGGGCAGGAATAGACGTTCCAGAGGCAGAAATCAATCCAGAGGGGGTGCCTACAGAGGACGACAGTGGCAAGGTAATAACAGAGGCACAGACACAGCCACTACCACTGCAACAGCACAATCAGAGTGACTTGATTCTAACTCCGCCTACCAGGGAACAAATAGCAGCACCATTAGGCGGAAAATTAACCTTATTTTCGAAGAACTGGCACTATATCACAAAAGACAAGTGGATTTTGCAAACCATAGACCAAGGTTACCGGTTCCACTTCCACACTTTACCAGTCAAAAGAGGAATGCCAAACCTGCCTCCAAATCAAAAAACAGAAGCTCTACAGCAGATAATGCAATTAACAAAGATGAGAGCTGTGGAAAGAGTACCAATAACAGAACAAGGCAAAGGATTCTACTCCAGACTATTCCTAGTTCCAAGAAAGGAAAAAAGTTGGAGACCTATTTTCGACCTGTCCACCTTAAATACATACATCATTGTCCCAAAATTCAAAATGCTGACCCTACAGCAACTTCTTCCCATGCTGGGCAAGGAGTGTTGGCTGGTAACTCTAGATCTCAAGGAGGCATACCTGCACGTCCCCATTCGACCAATTTGCAGAAGATACCTCAGATTTCTTGCAGGATCAGAGCACTATCAATTCTCAGCATTGCCCTTTGGCTTATCTACTGCCCAGAGTATTCACAAAATGCCTGGCATCAGTAATCGCCCACTGCAGACTACAGGAATCCAAATTTATCCATACCTGGACGACTGCCTGCTACAAGGGGACAACAAAAGCAAGCTGACAACAGATTTACAAAGGGTCATTTACTTGCTACAAGCACTGGGATACACAGTCAATTTACAAAAGTCAAGGCTGATACCATCCCAAACAAGGACATTCTTGGGCTGGAATTGGACACAGTAAAACAAATGGCATTCCTAACTGCAGAAAAACAAAAAGAACTCCCTCTTTACTTCTTGGCACTAACAAAACAGAACAAGCTAACAGCAAGAAAAGTTCTGCAGGCCTTGGGCTTCATGGCATCATGCATAATCTTGGTTCCACATGCCAGACTACATATGAGAAAACTACAGTGGTACCTAAAGAATTTATGGTCCCAACACAGGCACAGCCTAGAAGCAGAAATTCCACTAATCCCATGCCTAAAGCAGGAGTTCCTATGGTGGGCTCAAGCATGCCAGTCAAACACAGGCCTACCCTTTCGCAACTATCAAGCAAGCCAAACCATCACAACAGACGCCTCAGACCTAGGATGGGGGGCTCACATGCTGGACAAATGCGTACAAGGATTGTGGACGCAGGACCAGCTTCACCTGCACATCAACCTAAAAGAAATGCTGGCAGTAAAACTGGCAATCCAAAAATTCAGACCATTTCTCAAAGAAGGCCATTTGATGATAAGGACAGACAACACCACAGTCATGTGGTACATCAACAAACAGGGAGGCACTCATTCATACCCCCTATGCAGAATGACTTTGGACCTTTGGAACCTGGCACTCGGCTACAACATCCAGTTACAGGCAATATTTGTACCGGGAAAGGAGAATACTCTAGCAGACATGTTAAGCAGAACCACCTCGGATGCTCATGAATGGATGCTACACCCGGACATCTTCAAGACCATCTCAAAGAAATGGGGAATGCCACAGATAGATCTATTCGCTTCCCCTCTCAATCACCAGCTCAAAAAATTCTGCACAAAGACATTCCACCCACTTGCATGGAAAGTGGATTCGCTCTCCTTCAGCTGGAAAGGTCTGACAGCTTATGCATTCCCACCTCTTCCCTTGATACACAAGGTATTACTAAAAATCAAGGAGGAACGCCCAAGGATAATCCTGATAGCTCCGAACTGGCCAAGACAACACTGGTACCCATTGCTGAGGAGCATGTCTCGGGACACAATGTGGTCAATACCCCTGATGCCTTTGATGTTAACTCAGAACAACTACAGCATCATGCATCCAAACCTAAAAACGTTGCAACTGACTGCATGGAACATCACATAGCAGCAACTACTCTAGAACTTTCCCAAAGGGTTAAAGACATTATCCTTGAAGCCCGCAGACCTACAACAAGAAGGAACTATGCAGGAAAATGGAAAAGGTTTGTCATTTGGAGTGCTGAAAGAGGAAAAGATGTGTTGAATATAGATATTGCTAACATTCTGGAGTATTTGGCAGAGCTTCTACATACAGGCCTGTCCTATTCCTCCATCAAGATACATGCATCAGCTATTTCAGCAGAATACAGCTTTGATCCACCTGTCTTTTCACATCCTCTACTCAGGCAGTTCCTCAGAGGGATCAAGAATGTAAAACCTCCTAGGAAACCAACATTGCCAGCTTGGGATTTGAACTTTGTGCTAGAAAAGTTGACACTGCACCTTTGAACCAGCACAAACAGCAGACCTTCAGCATCTGTCATGGAAAACTGCTTTGTGACTGGCAATAACCGCAGCAAGGAGGGTTTCTGAACTTCAGGCCTAATGGCAGTACAACCCTTCCTAATCTTCCACCAAGATAGAGTGTCCATGAGGACTAATCCTACATTTATGCCTAAGGTGGTATCCAGAGTGTCTTTAAACCAGGCAATCCACCTACCTACCTTCTTCCCAACCCACAAAACAGAGGGAAAGACTGCTGCATACCTTGGATGTACATAGACAGCTACGCTACTACCTGGACAGAACAAAAAGTAACAGAAAAACTGACCAGCTTTTGTAGCCTATGCAACAGGAAGGGAAGGAAAAGCTATTTCCAAACAGACAATCTCCAAATGGATAGGAAATTGCATACGATTCTGTTACTCCTTCCATGGAAAACCAATTCCACAGAACATAAGGCCTCATTCTACAAGGGCAACAGCCACTACCACAGCCTTCTTACGAGGAGTGGCAACCAAGGACATTATTGAGGCGGCTACTTGGACCTCCGTGCATACATTTGCCAAGCATTATAATTTACCTCTGTAGTCCAGATCCCGAGCAGGGTTTGCCACTGCTGTACTGCAAGGGATCCTAACCACACCATAATCTATTCTTCCTCCTCCCCTAGTTGGCTATGGTATTCTACCCAGTTGTTATGACTGCAGATGCATCCATGAAGGACATAGTACAGTTTTGTACCTACCATAAATGTAGATGTCCGAACTGGATAGCATCTGCAGTCAGGATTACTCTCCCTCCTTCCCCTCTGTGGTACTCCTAGGGTATTTACCCTCCTGATAGCTAGCTGGTGGGGGGAGTCTCTTATGGTGTATTTGTTTGTATATATGTACATACATGCTTATTTTTTGTGTTTGCCTTCTATCTTTTTGGAAACATTGGCATTTACCAAAAATTTAGCCTTCCAAGAGGGCAACTGGCATCTGGGGCAAGAAACACTGAGGAAAATGGCGTCGGCTGATGCCTTTATACCCGAAGACCAGCAGAGATGACGTCGGGTGAAGTGCGACATCAGCCGAAGCCGGACCCGGACTTTGGAATCCGGCCGACCGAAGGGCTGCCTGACGACAGGACAACCCAGTTGTTATGACTGCAGATGCTATCCAGTTCGGACATCTACATTTATGGTAGGTACAAAACTGTACTTTACCGTATAAGGTTACTAGATAGTGATCATTGTGGATTTGTAGGAGGGGAATAGACAATTGGTAGTATACTATAAAGACAGATCTGTTACTTTGAGGTGTGCAGTAAGAATGGGTTATATTAGTGATTGTGAGTCTCATTACTGAGAAGGCATTTGATGGAGTTGGGTGTTTTTTGTCTTATAAAGGCTGTGCGACAGAATGGTTTTCCAAAGGATTTTTTTTTCTCAAATTTACGATAATACCAACCCGGATCCTGAATTAAAACACATGCTGGAATGTTATTGCTTATAAAGAAAATAGGAGAGTAAAGCAGGGATATTTTTTGTTACCATGGTTATTTGTGTTTTACTTGGAGTCATAACCATCATTAATTAGAAGGTCTGGTATAAGAGCTACCAGATACAAGTGGAAATTACATTGTTAAATTTACAGTTGATGTTTTTATTTCCATATATTTTTACAATTTAGTTAAGGAACAATTTTGGATGTGTGACGTTTATGGAAACAGTTTGGTATGAAATTAACAAAGTGAAAACTAGAGTAATGAAAATTGTAAACCCTTATTTCCTGTGGGGAAGAAATGCATTTATTTATTTAAAGATTAGGTTAGGAGAAACATTGTACGAGGCCATTGTTAAAATACTGTGAGAATGTTAAAAGCAGATGGAAGGATGGAATAAGATTGGCTGAAAATCAGACCAGAAAGTTCTTCCCTCATTTTTTTTTTTGTTCTGATGTTACTTTTATATGAATTTTGACAGTTGCCATTGGAAAATGTTTAACATTTTGAAGATGGTACAAAAAGAATGAGGAATTTTGTGTGGGGAAAAGTGTCTCCTTAAATATTCTATACATTATAGTAGTTATGGGAACAGTTCTTAAATATTGATGCTACATCATGGGGATGTACTGATGGAGTTATGTGGAAACATATTTTTTTGAGATTGGATGGTTTTGGATTATGAATTGCAAAACCATTGATGTTATTCTGATGAAACAAACTTTATTGTGCAATAGGGGTAACATTTGTTTGTTGATTGTGATTAGAAAAATGATTGCTAAAAATGTGTTGTGTTTTGCCTTATCTTTAAATGGCCCATCTCAATACCAGAAGATTGCCAAATTCTGGTAATAACGGGCACACAGGTAAAAAACACACTCTCCAAAGCTAAGAATACAGCATCCATGGGACCAGATGACATCCCGAGCTGTGTGCTACATGAACTGGCACCTCACCTAAGTGTCATGTTTAATCATAGCCTCACCTCAGGTTTCGTGCCCACTGAGTGGTGTAGAGCAACAGTTATCCCACTCCACAAGGAGGGATCCACCTTGGATCCCGGAAACTACAGTCTCATCAGTCTGACAAGCCTAATCTGCAAGGCCATGGAGCATATTATCATGGAACTTATAAATAAAGACATTGGCAACCTTCAAACACTGGACCCCACCCAGTTTGGGTTCTTGAAGGGCCGATCTGGTTTCCTGAACCTGATTGACTTCTTCGAATCAGTCTCCAGAGCCATGGACAAGGTTAAGGTGGTCCACACAGCCTATCTAGACCTTGCCAAGGCCTTTAACACCATCCCCCACTCTGGAATCATAGATAAACTTACTAAGCTGGGCATTAATCCCTACGTCATCCAATGGGTTGATAACTGGCTTACTGATAGAACCCACACTGTAAAAGTAGCCGACTCCAAATCCAGCTCCAGACAAGCGACAAGTGGAGTATCTCAGGGTTCAGTCCTGGGACCGCTCTAGTTTGGCATCTACTTCTCTGAAGTACAGGCCAGCACTAAGGGACTCTGGCTAACAAAGTTCACAGATGACTGCAAACTGGGAGCCATTATTTCATCCCCAAATGATGTGGATACTCTACAAAAGGGCCTTACAGAAACAGATGCTTGGTGCCAGAGCCATGGGCTCATGCTCAATGCAAAGAAATGTATAGTTATCCCCTTTGGGAAAAAGCATGTACCCGTGAATTACCATATAGGTGGCAGTACACTAAACACTGAAAGTGTGATAAAAGACTTAGGGACACAGGTGGACAGTGGTCTCACCTTCGATAATCACATCGCCACAACAGTCAGGAAATCCTTCTATGTGGCACACCTTATCACTAAGGGCTTTTCATCCAGAAAAAAGGAGGTCATTGTCCTACTGTACTCATCCCTCATTAGACCCATTATAGAATACAACGCCCCGTTTGGTACGTACCTCTCAAGACATCTGCAACAACTGGAAAGGCTGCAGAAATACCTCACTAAAAGAATCACAGGCCTAAAGCAGATGCAGTACGCTGATCGCCTGAAAAAACTCAGGCTATACTCTGTCGCATATCGTCTACTCAGAGACGATCTCTGCTTAACATACAAGGCCATGCTGCACTTAAAGAAATACCAATCCCTCAGAGCCACACACTCCAGGGATCTAAACCTTGTCATCACAATAAACAAAACATGCTGGAGGGATAGGTTCCTGACCCAGAGACTTCCCAGACTCTGGAATAGATTGCCCATATATGTCAAGCAGAGTGCCTCTTTGGCCGTCTTCAAAAGGAACCTTGAGGATTGGATGGGAGAAAGGAAATTCACCCCAGGGATCACGTTGATCGCCCTGCTAGACAGGGGTCCAGGGAAGTAAATAGTGTGGGAAGAAATAGCCAGGGAATTGTTATGGCTTAGCTTGTATAGGCCCTAGGGCTGATAGCCTAGTACCAACCTATGAACCAGAGAGTAACTATGAAAGTGGACACTTTGGCCTCATTTCTCTTGTAAGGCTAAATAAACACTTTAGACAACGCACCACCACACGTAAAGAATGAGAGACATTTGAGAGATTGTGAGCTGACATGAAAATACAATGTTGATGAGAGTGCATTAGTATTACTTGCTGTGAAAGACTGTGGCATCACATTATAAGGGATCCCACATGATTTAAGGCATTAACCCGTGTTGCTGATTGGATATACTAGAAGACTAGAGGTCTTCAGTGTTGATGATTCTGAATTTTTGCATGCACAGTATAATGCCATGATGTTCATCGTGCATACAGCTGCAGTCATAATTGATGGGTTATCCTGCCGTCAGGCGGGTCCTCGGTCGCCCGAATTCCAAAGTCTAGGTCCGGCGTCAGTTGTCGTTGCTTCTTCCCTGACGTCAGTGCGGCAGGGGTATAAAAGAGCCAGCCGACGCCATCTTCTCCAGTATTTCTTGCCGCGCGGTGCCCGAAGCAGAAGCAGTTCGCAAGTGCCGGTCGGCCAGTTCCTGAGATTTACAAAAATATTTCAGCCGAAGTCTTCTTGAAAGCTAAGTACCCCTTTGGGGAAACTTTTCTTGCCTCAGACCGATGTCAGACAAAGTTAATAATTGCATTTCATGTGTGAAGCAAATACCGCATAAGGATTTCCACTCTTTCTGTATTCCTTGCTTAGGCCCAGACCACGACGTCTTGGCCTGCCTTTTTTGTGCTAGATTCAACAAACGCACTATTAAGCGTCGGGCGGAGTTCGCCCATCACTATTTTGGTAAAAAATTTAATTATATTATGTCGTCGGATACTCCGACTCCAGTTTTGGGTAAAAGACGCAAAGATAAGGACCGACATTCGAGGTCCGCGACTTCTACTGACACCACGCTAAGGCCGACTACCGGTTCTCATCGAGGCGCCTATGCAACCCCTGACTACCGATGACACTTCATTACCGATGTCTTCTGTGCCTGAGTTCGCAGGCTCCTCGGCCCCCACTCCGACTACAGATACCGACGCCACTTTTGGCGGGGAAACCCAGAGATGTCCTTCAAGAATGCAACTGCAGTCCTGACATATGGTTTGTCCTGCCTCAGGCAGCCCTTCGGTTGGCCGGATTCCAAAGTCCGGGTCCGGCGTCGGCCGATGTCGCCTACTCCCCGACATCAGAGCGGTTCGGGTATAAAGGCATCCGCTGACGCCATCTTCTTCAGTCTTTCTTGCCACGTGGTGCCCGAAGCAGAAGCAGTTCACAAGTGCCGGTCGGTCAGCTCCTGTGTTTTCAGTTACCGAAGTCATCAAAAAGCTAAGTACCCCATTGGGGAACATTTTTCTTGCCTCAGCCGATGTCAGAAAAAATTGAAAAGGTTAACAATTGTTTGTCTTGTGGTAAACAAATACCTCATAAGGACTTCCACTCTTACTGCCTTCCCTGCCTGGGCCCAGACCACGACGTCTCGGCCTGTGCTGCCTGCGCTTGCTTTAATAAGCGCACACTCAGGCACCGGGCAGAATTTGCCGAAGACTTTTTTGGCAAAAATACGCTTATATCATGCCGTCGGAACAACCGACAGCACATACTTCCAAATAGCGTAAGGACCGGGGCGGACATCCTCGGCCCGCGTCGTCCACCGATACCACGCCTAAGCCTACCGTGAGTGTATCGGTCTCTTCGGAGGCGGTAATTCAACCGCTGCAGGCCGAAGACACCGCTTTACCGCGTACTTCGGTCCCGGAGGTTACCCCGGTGCCGGTTGTTGATTTTCCTCCCGAAACCGAAGTTCTAGAATTACCTGACACCATACCAGTGGATAAAGTTACTCCTGCACGTGGGGCAGCTAGGCCTCCGGTCTCCATGTCCATCAAGGCCTACACACGTGCTAAGGCTGCCAGCCAGGCTAAGGCCCATCCTCCTAATACTATTTCCCAGAGCCTTTCTTCTGATAAACAGATCATGACCCTAGCTGCAGATATAATCTCTCTAATCAGAGGTTCTCAGTCGCACCCAGACAGAGATTCTCAGCCTCCTGCAATTAAAAGGCATAGGACAGAACAGCCAGATACCCTCTCCTCAGATGGAGCCTCTAGGGATTCAGAGCACTCAGATACCCAGGAAGAATCCTTCCAGGCCTACGAGGACTCTGATGCTGAGGAATCAATTCCTTCTGCCTCTCCTCCAGAGGATATTTCTTTCGGAAAGTTCTCCACTCCATGAGATAACATTTTCAGTGGCAGGGTCAGGAATTTTCTGACTCCAGGAAAAGGCTACGTACCTTCCTTAAGTTACCCCAGCACAGACCATTAGCTGTCCCTCCAGTGTTAGATGTACTGGATGATGTATACTCAGACTCCAGTGCTTCCCCTGATTCTCTCCCTCCTGCTCCTGTCAAGCCAGACAGATATTACAGGGTTCCTGAAACTCACAAGCATCTCTTTAAGGCCCACTCTGTGGATCTAGAAAGTATTTCTCAGGGGCCCAAAGGAGTGGCTACTTCCTCGGCCAAAAACCCTTTGCCCGCAGACAGGGAATCAAGGTCTCTGGAGAGATGGGGCAAAAAAGTTTATACCTCTTCCACCCTTGCCATGAGGTCACTTTTCTGTCTTTTTCATATGTTTCAGTACCAGGATTACTTAATGGATGATTTGCAGAAAAAGCTAGCCTCTCCTGAGCCTAGAGATAGAAAGGCATTGCAAGATTTGGTTCATAACACTCAGCAGGTTAGCAGTCATTTTCTTCAGTGTGGTTATGATGCATTGGAAGCTTCATGTAGGTCAGCTATGACAGGGGCCGTTATATGTAGACATGCTTGGCTGAAAGAAAAGCCACTGCCAGACCATGTTAAAGTAAAGCTCCTAGATGCACCTCTGGAAAAACAGAAGCTTTTTGGTGCTAATGCACAGGATGTGTTGAAGTCTATTGAGGAAAAAGCTAAATCAGTACAGACAGTCAAGGATTTCCTCCAGGTTCAGCCACCTAGATTCAGCAGGAATTGGCCTTCAAAGAATTGGTCCTTTCCAGACACTGACAAGTTTCAAAGGGGAAAAAACAGGCATGCTTGAGGTAGAGGGCAATACCGAGGCTCTTACAGGGGCCGCCAATGGCAGCCTCCAAATCAGAGAAGTGGCGCAGGGAGTTCAGCTGCACCACAGGGACAATCACAATGACTTGACTTTCACTCCGCCGACCAAGGCTCAAAGAGAAGCTCCTCTAGGCGGAAAATTATCCTTATTCTCAAAGAACTGGCACATTTTAACCAAGGACAAATGGATTCTGGACATAGTAGACCAAGGTTACAGGTTCCACTTCCATACCTTACCAACGAGACAAGGCATGCCAAACATGCCACAAAATCAAAGGGCAGAGGCACTCATACAAGTTTCAAAGCTGTTATAAATAAAAGCAATAGAAAAGGTTCCTCCTCAGGAACAAGGCCAGGGATTCTATTCAAGACTGTTCCTTGTTCCAAGAAAAGAAAAGCAATGGAGACCTATACTGGATTTGTCCGCTCTAAACACTTTTCTCATTGTGCCAAAATTCAAAATGCTGACTTTACAGCAACTCCTTCCCATGCTGGGCAAGGGGTCTTGGCTGGTTACTCTGGACCTCAAGGAGGCATACCTGCATGTCCCAATCAGACACAGTTGCAGAAGATACCTCAGATTTCTTGCAGGATCAGAGCATTATCAATTCTCAGCATTGCCGTTTGGCTTATCTACTGTGCCCAGAGTATTCACGAAATGCCTGGCATCAGTAGTTGCACATTGCATTCTCCAGGGGATTCAAATATACCCTTACCTGGACGACTGCCTTATACAAGCAAACAGCAAACAAACCTTGATAAGACACTTGGATTATGTCATTCAATTACTACAGGCTTTGGGATACACAGTCAACATTCAAAAATCAAGACTACTGCCATCCCAACAGATTATTTTTCTAGGAGCCAAATTGGACACACAGTCACAAATGGCTTTCCTCACAGAGGAGAAACAAGAACATTTACCACATTACTTCAAAAGCCTAGCAAAGCTCACCCAGCTGACCGCAAGGAAAACCCTGCAGGCCCTGGGGTTCATGGCATCTTGCATTCTTCTGGTACCGCTGGCAAGACTACTCATGAGAAAGCTACAATGGTAACTAAAAAGCTTATGGTCTCAACACAGCCAAAATCTAGAAGACGTAATACCACTCATTCCATGCCTGCAAAGGGAATTTTTGTGGTGGGCTCAAGCAAGTCATTTAAACAAGGGCATGTCCTTCAACAAACCTCTAGCAAGTCAAACCATTACAACAGACGCCTCAGACCATGGATGGGGGGGTGCACATGGAGGGCAGATGCATTCAAGGGCAATGGACTCCCAGGGAAATGCATCTGCACATAAATCAGAAAGAGATGTTGGCAGTGATACATGCAATCGAGGCCTTCGGGAAATCCCTTCAACAAGGTCATCTGCTAATAAGGACAGACAACACCACTGTCATGTGGTATATAAACAAGCAGGAGGCACTCACTCTTACCCCTCTGCAGACTAACAATGACTCTTTGGGAAAAGTCCCTGAAACTGAACATCCACTTGCAATCCCAGTTTGTTCCAGGCAAGGACAATGTTCTGGCGGACAGGCTGAGCAGAAATTTCTTGGATCCGCACGAATGGATGCTGCATCCACATTTTCTCACAAATAACAAGTGCATGGGGAAGACCGGACATAGATCTCTTTGCTTCTCACCTCAATCATCACCTGGAGAAGTTCTGTTCAAGGACGCACCATCCTCTAGCTTGGGGAATGGATGCCCTCTCCTTCAGCTGGAATTCCCTAACAATTTATGCATTCCCTCCTCTACCATTACTGACCAAGGTGTTACTGAAGATCAAAGCAGAACAACCAAAAGGAATTTTGATAGCTCCAGACTGGCCAAGGCAGCACTGGTATCCATTGCTACTGAGCATAACTCACACCAAACCGTGGCCCTTGCCGCAGTGGCCTCTGCTTCTAACACAGCACAATTACAGGACTGTTCATCAAAACCTGCAAACATTGCAGCTGACAGCTTGGAGGGTTCCATGACTTTCACCGATACCTCTCTTTCCGAAAAAGTACAAGAAATCTTGCTGGAAGCATGCAGACCTTCCACTAGAAAAACCTATTCAGCCAAGTGGAAGAGATTCATCATCTGGAATGCCAACAAGGGTCAGGATGCATCAGTAATGAGCATACCACAGATATTAGAATACTTGGCAGAAATGTTTCATAGTGGCCTCTCATATTCTTCCATAAAAATTCACGCTTCAGCAATCTCAGCAAAATACAACTGTGATCCACCTGTGTTTTCACATCCCTTGCTAAGGTAGTTTCTAAGAGGGATAAAGAATATCAAACCTCCCAGAAAACCACCAGTACCTGCATGGGACCTCAATTTCATCTTGGAAAAATTAACTCTTCCTCCTTTTGAACCAGCAGCATCTTCAGAAATGCAATTTCTCTCCTGGAAAACGGTATTCCTGTTGGCAGTTACCTCAGCAAGAAGAGTCTCGGAGATACAGGCCCTGATGGCAGTACCTCCCTTTCTCATTTTTCATCAGGACAGAGTTTCTCTAAGAACCAATCCTTCATTCATGCCAAAAGTGATATCCAGGGTGTCTCTAAATCAAGCAATTCACCTGCCTACCTTCTTTCCCAATCCTCAAAATAAGGGGGAAAAGCTGCTGCACACTTTGGACATACACAGACAATTACGCTACTACTTGGACAGAACAAAGACCACCAGAAAGTCTGACCACCTGTTTGTAGTGCAAGGAAAGGCAATCTCCAAACAAACAATTTCAAAATGGATTGGACACTGCATCAGATTCTGTTACTCTTTCCATGGAAAAGGTGTGCCAGCCAATATTAGGCCACACTCCACCAGAGCTATAGCCACATCCACAGCCTTTCTAAGAGGAGTGGCTACAAAGGACATTCTAGAGGCTGCTACATGGAGCTCCATGCATACATTTACCAAACACTACAACCTGCCTTTATACTCCAGATCCCGAGCAGGCTTTGCTTCGGCAGTCCTGCAGGGCATTTTAGCTACACCATCCCTTTCTTAGATCCTACCACAACCAGCTTGGCTATGGTATTCAACCCATATATCAGGACTGCAGTTGCATTCTTGAAGGACATAGTACAGTTTTGTACCTACCATAAGTGTAGATGTCCGATAGATATGCAACTGCAGTCAGGTTTTCCCTCCCTCCTACCCCTCTGCAATTTCCTTTTGGGTCCATTCCCCCTTTCCTCTATCAGCTGGGGATATCTGTTATGGTGTATCTGTTTATTACTGTTGTGCATGTCTGGAATTTTTTATCCATTCACCAAATTTAGCCTTCTTTGGAGGGCACCTGGCATCTGGGGCAAGAAACACTGAAGAAGATGGCGTCGGCGGATGCCTTTATACCCCAGCCGCTCTGACGGGGAGTAGGCGACATCGGCCGACGCCGGACCCGGACTTTGGAATCTGGCCGACCGAAGGGCTGCCTGAGGCAGGACAACCCATATGTCAGGACTGCAGTTGCATATCTATCGGACATCTACATTTATGGTAGGTACAAAACTGTACTTTTAGACAGGCCTGCCATTTCTCAAGGTGTCTTCAGGCCTTCCTCCTTCTCTGTTCAGGCTTTCACAAAATCTAAAGCAGCCATGAAAACTAAAAAACAAGGACCACAGATCCCCTCTCAAGGCCCCATGCCTAAAAAACAGATGCTCAAAATGGCTGAGGATTTGATTACTCTTATCTGGGGTTCTCAACCCCCCTCGGACAAAAGGCCCAGATTAGAGGAAGACTACCCTTCCTCAGATCAAACCTCTATTACCTCTGAACATTCTGAGGATCAGGAATGTACATATTCTCCTTTTGAAGACTCTGATGCTGAGGAGTCTATTCCCTCAGTCTCCCCCCCCTGAGGACTACTCTTTTGGGGAAACCCTACATACTTTGAGGGAACACTTTCACTGGGAAGGCCAAGATTACTCAGATTCCAAGAAAAGGCTCAGGGATTTTCTCTTGCTTCCCCAGCATAGGCCTCTGGCTATCCCTCCTGTCTTAGATATATTAGATGATGTGTACACAGAAGCCAGCCTCAACCCAGATTCTTTACCTCCGTTGTTCTGTTAATCCTGTTGCGGGTTTTAAATCTGACCACTTTGAAGCAAACACAATTTTTTCACCTAAAGAAGGCCCTGATGTCATATTCAACAGAGACAGAGACTTCAAAGTGTACAATTTTTCTGATAGTTCGCTATCAATAGACCTTGTGGACTTCCTTTCGAAAGGTCACACGTATGTCCCTTGGTACAATATGGACATTTCAAGAACTATCTTAGACCTTAAAATGTACACTAGGAAGCTCAACTTAGGAGTCTTTTTTATGGGCAATAATGCCCCTCCAGAAAAAAGTCAATTTCCAATAGCTAGCACTTTTAATCCACCTCTCCACCCACTTTTACAAATGTTCGAACAAGTATGTGAACTAGACATGAGAAACTTAGTAAACACAAAAAAAACTATGAGAGGTCACTTCTCAAATGTTGAAAGGGACTTCCTTGATTACATACAGACTCAAGACATTAGGGTCTGCAAACCAGATAAAGGGGGTGGACTTGTTGTCTTCGACAAAGTAGACTACATAGCTCGTATGTCGGTACTTTTGGAAAATGAGACATACATGCCTAGTTCTAGATCTGAAACTAATAAGGCTTACAGCCTTATTAAGTCTTGTTTATATGATCTATTTATTGAAGGCCGTATTGACCAAACCCTGCTAGATTACACATGTACAATGTTCCCTAGGTTTCCAACATTGTTCGGAATACCTAAAATTCACAAGGACATCAGAAACCCTCCTATGCGCCCGTTAATAGATGGGCGGGGTTCTCCAACTTATGCCATCTCTAAAGTCGTAGATGATATCTTGCAGAAGTATGTGGCCCTTGAGTCTCACATCTGCAAAGATTCCTGGTCATTTCTGTCTAAGATCAATGAATTGACCTTCAACAGTGGGTACAATTTTTTAACAATAGACGTCAAAGACCTCTATATGTGTATCCCTCATGATATTGCATTGGAATGGGTGGCTGAGATAATGAAAAAACATGAAGCTCCAACTACAACTATTACCTTGGTATCTGAATTATTGGATTTAGTTTTAACTAATAATTTCTTCATGTTTGACGACAAATTTTACTTACAAAAAGTTGGTTTGGCCATGCGGTGCCAGTGTGGCGAACCTTGTTATGGCCCAGTGGGAAACTGAATATGTTTTTCCTTCTTCTTCACATGAAGTCATTATTTATTACACTCGTTTCCTAGATGACATTTTTATTTTGTTTCAGGGAGACGAGAATTTGGCAAGCACTATGGTTAATACTTTCAATTCTACCACTGACTTTTTGAAGTTCACCTTTTCTTTTAGTGATCAATCCATAGCTTACTTGGATATATTGTTGGTTAAAAACTTGGATCTATGCTGTTTTACAGGCCAAGTTTATAGAAAACCAACATACTCCAATTCTCTTTTACATTACTCAAGTTGCCACCCATTCCATCAGAAAAGATCTGTTGTAAAGGGCCAACTCGTGAGGGCATCTCGTATATGTAGCCTTGATGAGGATTTCCACAACGAATGTAGAACTTTGAAATATATGTTCCTCCATCGAGGTTACCCTGAATGTCTAATTGACTCATTAATAGATGAAGTAAAAACTAAGAGACAATCTAAATTACTTCCCCCACTGTTACATTTAAACACACTGACAGTTATTGACACGTCTACGACCAACTTAGACCATCCATCCTTGGAGGATTCTAGTTTAGTACCAGAAAGAATCTTTCAGCGTTCCTTTATTACAGCTTTCAGTGCCCAATCCAAATTCATTGTAGAGATCTTGTCAAAGAATTGGGACCTGTTAAGGAACAATTCTTTCATCTTGGACTTGTTGGGAAATAGACCACATGTGACATTTAGTAAAGGCAGGAACATTAAAAATATAATTGAAAGTGGTAAAAAACCTACCCTTAGACGTACTGGGATGTCTAAATGTGAGAACTGTAACCAGTGTAGACACGTAGATTGTACTAATCAATTTACGATCAACGGAAATTGTTTTAAGTTAAAAGCAAAATATAATTGTAACACTAAATTTGTAGTTTATTTGGCCAAATGTAATGACTGTCACGCATTCTATGTCAGTAAGACCGAGCGTCGGCTGCGTGACAGAGTTTATGAGCATCAATATGCCATATCTCATTCCAAATTGGACAATGCCTTGGCCAAACACTCTCACTTATTTACTGGTCATAGATTTAAATTTTTAGTTATTGATCAATATGTACAGGACGTTAGAGGTGGACCCACCTCATTTAAACTGGAAGAACTTGAGCTTTTGTGGCAGATAAGGCTGAACGCTTTTAACTACCCTGGCATAAATGAATCTTGTTCTATAGCGTGTATTTTAAAATTGAATAGTCTTAGGAGATAATTTTTCTCTGTTTACAGATTACTGATTTACATATTGTATACTAGTATTACGTGTGCATTTTAAATATATTATACTACGTTCTTGAATTTAGATAGAATTTT
Organism: Protopterus annectens; assembly: GCF_019279795.1. NCBI lineage: Eukaryota > Metazoa > Chordata > Ceratodontiformes > Protopteridae > Protopterus > Protopterus annectens. The sequence continues at coordinate 888,090,936 of NC_056727.1, read as the reverse complement.
ATTTGTATTTAGATTACTTCGACACTTGAATATCATTTACTTGTTAAATATTATTGCATATAGCTTTAAATTTTAAATTGAATGTTCCCGCACTTTTCCATTTAAAATTAGCATTCTTAGTCTCATTAATTATGTTCTGAGGAAGTTTGCTACTAGTCAGACGAAAAGCGCTTAATCTACTGTGTCTTTGTAATTCATCACTGTATTTTGGTTTTACCACGTATCCTACTGGATTAAATTTTGTCTTCCGAGTCAAAGAACGGGTCTGTTCTTAATTGTTGCTTATCTGGGGAAACCCTACATACTTTGAGGGAACACTTTCACTGGGAAGGCCAAGATTACTCAGATTCCAAGAAAAGGCTCAGGGATTTTCTCTTGCTTCCCCAGCATAGGCCTCTGGCTATCCCTCCTGTCTTAGATATATTAGATGATGTGTACACAGAAGCCAGCCTCAACCCAGATTCTTTACCTCCGGCTCCTGTTAAACCAGACAGGTATTATCGGGTTCCTGATTCACACCAGTTCCTATACAAAAGCCATACTGCTGACCCAGAAACTATTTCACAGGATCCCAAGGGAATTAAGGCCTCTACTGCTAAAAACCCATTACCTTCAGAGAGAGATTCCAGAGCTTTATAAAGGTGGGGGAAAAAGGTGTATACCTCGGCTACTTTAACCATGAGGGCATTAAACTGTCAGTTCCATATGTTAAAATATCAACAGTTTTTATTATCTGAATTGAAAAGCAAAATGACACAACCTGAGCAACCAGATTTAAAAGAGTTGCAGGATTTGTTGCATAGTGCAGAGCAAGTGGGTAAACATACCTTGCAGTGTGGTTTTGATGCTTTAGAGGCCTCATGTAGGTTCATAGGTTCATACTAGGCTATCTGCCCGAGGGCATTTATAAGCCTAGCCCATAGTTTTGTGGCTCCCTTTAGTCTGGAGAAACTATGCCCATTATTTTGCTGTGCCTCTGTCGAGCAGTGACACTGAGGTAACCCCTGGGGTGTATCTGCGATCTCCCATCCATTGGTCAAGATTCCTCTTGAACAAGGCCAGCGAGGTGCTCTGCCTCACATAAACCGGGATTTTGTTCCACAGCATAGGGAGTCTTTGGGTGATGAATCTATCCCTCCAGAACGTCCTATTAATAACCGTGTCGAGGTTTAAGTCTCCCGCCCTTGTGGTTCTGAGGGATCTAGATTTTTTGAGATGAAGCATGTTCATGAAATCTGGGTTTGACATGGCCTTGTATGTCAGGCATAGGTCACCTCTGAGCAAGCGGTAAGCAACTGAATATAACTGGAGTTCTTTCAGTCGGGCAGCATAAGACAGATTTTTGAGACCCTTTATCCTTTTGGTGAGGAACTTTTGTGGCCTCTCCAGCTGCTGCAAGTGTCGGGTCAGATACATTCCGAATGGGGCATTGTGCTCGATCATTGGTCTGATGAGTGATGAGTATAGGGAGACTATGACTTCCCTTGATCTAGATGTGAATCCCTTCATGATAAGGTGGGCAATGTAGAAGGTCTTCCTAACTACTTTAGCAATATGAGTGTCGAATGAAAGGCTACTGTCAACCTGGGTTCCCAGGTCCCTAATAACTTCTTCTGTGTTCAGGGGATTGCCACCTATATGGTAGCTAGGGGTAACCTTATTTTTCCCGAAGGGTATGACTATGCATTTCTTGGCATTTAACTTTAGGCCATGGCTCTGGCACCAGTTATCCGTTTCTGTGAGACCCTTCTGAAGGATATCTGTGTTGGATGTGTTTTCAACTACGGCCCAGTTTGCAGTCATCTGCAAACTTTGTCAGCCATAACCCTCCTGTGTTTGCTTGTACTTCAGAAAAGTAGATGCCAAACAAGAGTGGGCCCAAGACTGAGCCCTGTGGGACACCACTTGTGACAGGCTTTGAGTCTGACATGGCGCCAGCAACTCTGACCCTGTGGGTTCTGTCACTCAGCCAGTTTGCAACCCATCTTGTAATGTATGGGTTTACATTTAAGTTGATGAGTTTTTCAATGATACCCGAGTGAGGTATTGTATCAAAAGCCTTCGCCAGGTCTAGGTAGGCTGTATGGACTGCCTTTCCTCATCAATGGCCTTGGTGACTGTTTGAAAAAGTCAACCAAGTTTAAAAGGCATGATCTGCCTTTGACAAAGCCAAACTGGGTTGGATCCAAAGTCTGCAAGTTCCCTATGTCTTTATTTATGAGATCCATTATGATCCTCTCCATGGCTTTGCAGATAAGGCTTGTCAAGCTAATGGGACGGTAATTTCCAGGGTCGGTGGAGGCACCGCCTTTGTGGAGTGGGACCACAGTCGCTGTGCACCACTCCTGGAGTGCGATCTGGAGGTGAGACTAAGATTAAACAGCTGTCCTAACTGTGGGTTTAATTCCTCGTTGAGTTCATGGAGCACACAGCCGGGGACACCATCAGGTCCCATGGATGCTGTGTTCTTTGCCTTGGAGAGAACAGTTCTCACCTGGGCGTTAGAGATGTTTGGGGGGCTACAATCATTTGGTATAGATATCTCTCCTTTAGGGGGGGAGAAGTTTGCACTGAACCTGTCAGCCAGTATGTTGGCAATGTCTGTAGGATCAGTAATCTTCACATCATTTTGAACTAATTCTGAGCATATCTGGGAGTTTCCTCCTAGGTTTCTGACATAGCTAAAGAATGCCTTATGGTTGTCTTTAGAGTCCTTAGCTATTTTTTCTCAAAATTAGCTTTGGATGATTTTATGAGAGCTCTTAGCTTTTTACTTGTAGTGATCAGCGGTGTCTTACCTTTTAAGGATTTTGCTCTGTCCTGTAGTAGCTTTCTCCTTTTGTTGTAGAGTTTGTTTATGGCTGGGGTCCACCAGACTGGACGCTTGCCTTTGGTACAAAGAGTCTTTGTTTTGCTTGGGATTGCCTGATCCATGCAGCCTGCAGGTGCTGGTAGAAGGCATTTGTAAGTGATTCAGCGGTTTGAGTAATGTTAACCGCCGGCTCAGGGGCCTTAAAGGAGACCACACTAGTCTTTAGAAGTGTGAAGTCGGCTTCGAAGTTCTTTACTGTGGTCTTTTCATTTCGGTGGGGGATGAGGACCTCCAGCGAGATTAGTTTGTGATCAGATCTCACCAGTGAGGGGTATACTTCCGGCGTTGAACATTGTGCTCCCATGTTCGTGATGATGAGATCAAGTATGGTTTCTCCTCTTGTGGGGATGGTGACTAGTTGTTCGATGGCATTTGAGTTTATGAATTCCAGGAACTTTTGGGCTAGAGTGTTTGGGCTTGAGTAGTGTTCCCAGTCTATATTAGGGTAGTTGAAGTCACCTAGTATGATGGTGTTCGGAGATACATTTATCCCCTCCAGTGTTTTCAGGAAGGCCGTATGAGGTTCCTGAGTTTGCTAGGGGTGGCCTGTAACATGCTACAAATTGCAGAGCAATCTTGCCTATGGTTAATTGCACCTGGATGGTTTCCGATGCATCTTGCAGTGCCACCAATCTTGAGGTGTGGGTGTCCTTGATGAATATGGATACCCCTCCTCCTTTCTTGGTATTGTCCGGGTTTTGGGGCCGGAACGCATGATATGAGGTAAAACCTGATAGTGCTGGGGTGCTCTCAGGAGCCTTGAACCAGGTTTCTGTCACAGCACAGACATCGATGTTCTCCATACTGAGAAGGGCCTCGAGTGCGTGCATCTTGAGGTTGAGACTTCTGGCATTGAGCAGCATTACCCTTAGTTTTTTTTCTTTGTTTTGTTCTAGGGTGGTAGGTTTAGAATTTGAGCCTTGCCTAAAAAAGGCACTATGGGGGTGGCAAGAGCCTTTGCCAAAATCCGGAATCCCAGGGGTGACAAGTGCAAGCCGTCCCTTGCAAAGCAGCGTGGCTTGTCCAGCATGTCATCCCAGGCAGACAGACATTGGATCCCCTTTGAATGACACCAGAGTTTAAGCCAATTGTTAAAGCTGATCATCTTATCTCTGTATTGTGGCATCATTCTTGGTGAAGGTAGGATACTGCTCAAGGTCAGGGTCATACCTGCTTGGGCTACATAATCAGAGAGCTCCTCTGTCTCTTTTCATGTAGTCCAAGGAGGTATGTCTCAGGTCGTTAACACCAGCGTGGACAATGATTGAGTCGTACTTGTACCTGCTGTTGAGAGACCTGAGTGCATGCGTTATGTGGCGGATTCTAGCACCCGACAGGCAGCTTACTGTGACCTTCTCCTTACTCAGTCTTGTGAGCGGGACGTCAGTGTGTCTGACTATGGAGTCACCAATGACTAGTGTGTCTGGCATTGTGTTTGGCCTTAAGGGCTGTGACTGCTTGACACTCTGACTGTGTGGTCTATGTGTTGCAGGTGTTGTATTCTGAGGTGGTAGTTGTTTGGGTGTCTGCTTTGGTGGCCTCTGCTGATTTGGTAGATTTTTGATCAGAGCCTCAGAGTATGTCTTTGTGTGTTTATGTGTATGATTTGAGGTTGTGATGGTATTATGTGAGACTGGGTCTGTAGTGTGTGTGGTTACCTTCTCCTCCTGTCTGGTCATGCCAGTCCTATGTTGAGAGAGCTCAGCCTCCAGTTTGGCCGTATAGCTGCATCTCTCGCATGTATTTGTGTTTTGTGGGAGGAGGAGAGGGTTGTCTGTGTATATGAGGCAATTGTAACATTGCCTCAATGTTCCCAGGTTCACCAGCTGAGCAGGAGAGGACATTAGCAACTGATCCCTCGACATGCTAGAAGGAATAGACAGAAAAACTTAAGAAAAGGTTTTGGGGGATGTGGGTGACCGAGAAATGGGGTTTGCTTTTTTGGGGTACTTTCTATAACAAGAGTGCTGTATCGAGGTGATAAGTACTGTAGGAGCAAGTGCTTCGCTATACAGATAGAGAATAGTCTACTTGGGAGTCAAGTAGAGATAATTTATAGTTGTAGGATACACTAAATAGAACAGTAGTATACTTTGAGGAAGGTAGTTTTAAGGGAAAATTTGAAGAGTGGACTTTAGGTAGCCCTAATAGTTTAAATCTGATTAACCGGCTGCCCTAGTGTAACGTAGCAACTCCGCTTCACAGCTAAAGCTGGCTAACGCGTGCTTTATAGCAGGGGGCTGGAAAAAACAGGAAATGACCCAAAATGGCCGACAAATTACTAGTTGCTGCTTCTAACCACTCCTCTGAGGACAAACAAGCAGCTCAGTACTCCCCACTCCCACTGGTGAGTAAAGAAACTACCTCTGGCCACACAAGAAAATGGAGGAACACAGAATGTAGAGCTGCTGTTACAGGGTCTGTCATACGTAGATATGCTTGGCTCAAAGAACAAGCCTTACCAGATCATGTCAAAGCTAAATTACTAGATGCACCTCTTCAAAAAGATGTATTGTTTGGTGTTAAAGCTGAGGAGGTACTAAAGAAAATGGAGGAAAAGGCGAGATCAATGCAAACAGTGAAAGATTTCCTGCAGGTACAACCTCCACATTTCAGCAGAAACTGGCCTTCAAAAAATTGGTCCTTTCCAGTCACGGACAGGCCTCAGAACGGACAGGCCTCAGAGGCAGATACAGGCGCCCGAGAGGTAGAGGGCAATCTCAAGGATCATTCAGAGCCAGGCAATGGCAAGCACCAACCCCAAGAGGTGGAGAAGATAGATCACAGTCATTCAGAAAGCAGACACAATGACTTTCCCCTTTACTTGCCAAGCAAAGCTTTAATGGCAGCACCTTTAGGCGGAAAACTGGCATTATTCTCAAAAAATTGGCATATTGTCACAAAGGACAAATGGATCCTGGACATTATAGACAGAGGCTACAGATTCCACTTTCACACCCTTCCAAAAATGAGAGGCATGCCAAACCTGCCACAAAATCAAAGGGCAGAGGCACAAAAATAAATTTCAGCTCTCATGGACATGAAAGCTATTCAAGAGGTGCCTGCAAAAGAACAAGGTCAAGGGTTTTATTCCAGACTATTCCTGGTACCAAGGAATGACAAAGATTGGAGACCTATTTTAGATCTATCCATCCTAAACACATATTTACAGGTACCAAAATTCAAGATGCTCACATTACAGCAGCTTCTTCCCATGCTGGGCAAGGAGTCTTGGCTGGTAACATTAGACCTCAAGGAGGCATACCTGCATGTCCCTATCAGACAAGATTGCAGAAGATACCTCAGATTTCTTGCAGGTTCAACCCATTATCAATTCTCTGCATTGCCCTTTGGCTTATCTACTGCACCCAGAGTGTTTACGAAATGCCTGGCATCAGTAATTGCCTTCTGCAGACTTCAAGGAATACAAATATACCCATATCTGGACGACTGCCTGATCCAAGCGGACATCAAGGACATACTTCTGAAACACCTGGCATTTGTAATAAGACTGTTGAACTTTCTGGGATACACAGTCAACAAAAAGAAATCAAAACTAATACCCTCTCAAACAATAATTTTCCTGGGTGCCAGCTTGAATACAAACACCCAGATGGCCTACCTCACGCCAGACAAACAAGGGCAACTATCTCAATACTTCAGCAAAATGGCAACCTTCACCAGGCTGACTGCAAGGAAAGTCCTGCAGGCTCTGGGATTCATGGCATCTTGCATCCTGCTGATCCCATGTGCAAAGCTGCATATGAGGAAACTTCAATGGTACCTTAAAAACTTATTGTCTTAACACAGCCACAGTTTGGAAACAATTATACCACTCATTCCATGTCTTCAAAAGGAATTTCTGTGGTGGGCTCAAGCATGCCAAAGAAACAAAGGTTTCCCTTTCTGCATACCTCAAGCAAATCAAATCATCACAACAGACGCCTCGAACTATGCCTGGGGAGCACACATGAAAGATCAGTGCATTCAGGGAAAATGGTCCCAAAAAGAGAAGCATCTACACATCAACCAAAAGGAAATGCTAGCAGTGCAAAATGCTATTATGGCCTTCAAAGACCTACTGCATCCAGGCCAGCTATTGATAAGGACAGACAACACCACAGTGATGTGGTACATAAACAAACCGGGGGGAACTCATTCATACCCCCTGTGCAGACTAGCCATGACCCTTTGGAACACAGCTCTGGAATTGCAAATCCAACTTCAGGCACAATTCCTGCCAGGGAAGGAAAACACACTGGCAGACAGCCTAAGCAGAAATATGACAGATCCACACGAATGGAAGTTGCATCCTCAAGGTTTTGCAAAGATAACTCGGGCATGGGGACAGCCAGACATAGATCTCTTTGCTACCCACAAAAATTACCAACTGAAAAAATTTTGCTCAAGGACCTATCATCCACAGGCCTGGAAAGTGGATGCACTTTCCTTCAGTTGGACAACATTGACAGTCTATGCCTTTCCGCCTCTCCCTCTGCTGCCCAAAGTTCTATTAAAAGCCAGAGCAGAGAGGCCGAAAATGATTCTCATTGCTCCAGACTGGCCAAGACAACACTGGTATCCACTCCTGAAGAGCCCGACACATTCCTCACCATGGATCCTACCACTAGTGCCTCTTCTGTTGTCCCAGCACAACTTCAAAACTATTCACAGCCAGCTCAAAACCCTAAATCCAGCCGCATGGAGAATCCCTTGATTTCACAACAGACCCTCCTCTCCAAGGAGGTGCAGGATGTCATCTTGGAGGCCAGAAGACCTTCGACTAGAAAAGCCTACTCCACCAAATGGAAGCGGTTTTGTGCCTGGAATCAGAAAAAGGGCCAGAATCCTTGAGTAATAAATATACCTCAAATATTACAGTACCTAGCTGAGATGTTAAACAGTGGACTTTCCTTCTCCTCCATCAAAATCCATGCTTCAGCCATTTCTGCACAATACAGCACAGATCCTCTTTATTCTCTCATCCTCTCTTAAGACAGTTCCTCAGAGGGGCTAAGAATATGAAACCCCCAAGGAAACCACCAGTCCCTGCTTGGGACCTCAACTTCATATTGGAAAAACTAACCCTTCCTCCATTTGAACCAGCTGCTTCAACAGAACTACAATATTTGTCATGGAAAACAGCCTTCCTTCTGGCTATCACCTCAGCACGCAGGGTTTCGGAACTACAGGCCCTCATGGCTGTGCAACCTTTCATCATTTTCCATCAGGACAGAGTTTCCTTACGAACCAACCCTACCTTTATGCCAAAGGTAGTATCCAGTGTAGCCTTGAATCAGACTATCCACTTACCTACCTTTTACCCTAACCCACAAAATAAAGGGGGAAGACTACTGCATTCCTTGGACATTCACAGACAACTACGTTATTATTTGGACAGGACAAAGCCATTCAGGAAATCCGAGCAACTCTTTGTGTCCTATGCTACAGTTGCTCAAGGAAAGGCTATCTCCAAACAGACAATCTCAAAATGGATAGCCCACTACATACGCTTTTGTTACTCATTTCATGGAAAAGCTGTACCTTCAAGCATCAGGTCCCACTTCACAAGAGCCACAGCTACCTCTGCAGCTTTCCTCAGGGGGGTTCCTACCAAGGACATTTTGGAAGCAGCCACTTGGAGTTCAGTGCACACTTTCAACAAACACTATCATCTTCCACTTTACTTAAAATCTAGAGCGGGATTTGCCACAGCTGTCTTGCAGGGCATCCTTGCTCCTCCTAGTTCCACTTAGTGCCTGCCACCCCTACTTAGCTTTGGGATTCTACCCATCTGTTATGACTGCAGCTGTATGCACGATGAACATAGTACAGTTTTGTACCTACCATAAATGTAGATGTTCGAGTGCTCATACAGCTGCAGTCCAGGTTTCCCTCCCTCCATCCCCTGTTAGGACAGGCCGTATGGCAAACACCTTCTCATACAACTTATTTGGGGTATTCTTTTGTGGTGTATTTGCTTGCAAACTACTGTTTTTTGATTATTCTATATTGCATGACTACATACGTTTATGTTTTGCCTTCCTTCTGGGGGCACCTGACATCTGGGGCAAGAAAAACTGAAGAAGATGGCGTCGGCTGGCTCTTTTATACCCATGCCACACTGACGTCAGGGAAGAAGCGACGACAACCGATGCCGGACCTAGACTTTGGAATTCGGCTGACCGAGGACCCGCCTGACGGCAGGATAACCCATCTGTTATGACTGCAGCTGTATGAGCACTCGAACATCTACATTTATGGTAGGTACAAAACTGTACTTTCTCAGTAATGCAAAAGCAGTCAACACCTATGACCAGTGAGCTTACAATGACCTGTAAGTGGTAGTTACATTGGAAGGGAAGGCAAGAAAAAAGTGGCTGAATAGAGCATGTGCACAAGTACTTGGATTAATTTTCCAATACTGATACTGCTCTGCAACATCGGGTGCTGCAGTTCTAAGGACGAGATGTTAAACCAAGTTCCCGTCTGCCCGAGTTGGAAGTAGGTCCCATGGCACTTGTTAAAAAAAAAAAAAAAAAAAAAAAGGGAAGGAGTAGAGCAAATTCCATTGGTGACCTGACCAAATTTCCCCTCATTAGTATGAATATCATCTTGGATCTCTCCTGAAAAGAGAACAAAGGCTTAGCGGGACAAGCCTGGTCAACAAAGAGTAAGTAATTAAGATTAAATAAATTAAATAAAAACTGCTGCTTTTAAGATAGCTTGTTCATTTTCCTTTTCTCATCTTCCTTTTCTCATCTTTACATGCATGATAACTACAGTTTGAAAGATTAGTGGATGTGCATTCAGTATTTTATTGGGGTGGAGGTCTGTTTGTGACTTAATATCCGAATTTTAGTCTCTTGCAGACGTGTTGAACTTAGTCCTATCTATTTTGGGGAACAAACATTTAAAAATTCAAAAAAGCAATGTGAACTGCATGATCTTTAAGAAGAAATAAGTATTGCTTTCTAAAATCAGATGGCCCTAATTCTTAACTTGTAGTAGCATTTTGTTGATTTTGTATTTTTCTGTCTGAATTGCTTTGTTGAATCTGTATGGCTGTCTTCAGAAATTTTGAACTTTGATGTCAAGCTTTGTGATACCTTCTTTAAATGAATCTATAATTTTGTTTGCTTTTACAGAAGCTAACATACAGCTTCTAGGATGCCAGCCAGAACAAATAAAGACTGGTTATAGACCTGCATTACTCCTTCAAACCACTCATCTTGAGGAAGAAGCAGGTACATTATATAGATGCCTTTTAGCCTGCTGTAGGAGCAGTATGTGTGATGCTGCATGGTTTATTCATGAGAAATGTGTCCTGCTCCATTGCCAAACATCTCTGAGGTGCAGATCAGTTAAGACCAACCAGACTGCATCTGTCTTTATACTTTTAAATAAACAGAGACTCGGTGGCCAAATCCTGGATGTACAAAGTGGTAGAGGAGAGAAAGCACTGCTTCATCATCTACAGGGAAAAAGTAGGACTTTGAATGTCCAAAACGGGACTAGGACCTCTGATGGTAAGGGCTGGGATCTTCAGCAAGCAGCTCCAAAGGAATATAAAGATAAAAGCATCTATAACAGTGATGGGATAACGCCACCTGACAGCAAACAGAAATGGACAGAAATCACTGACATCAGAAAGCCTGGTGGTAGACTGAATTCTGGTATCTTAAAATTTAACAGGTATAAACATCATCAGCTGTATCGAAGAGCTTTAACGAAACGGGAACCTCCAAAAGGTGTGACGAACATTTCTAGCTTGGTTAATGCTACTGAAGACTCTGCTGCAAGACATCTTCCAAAGGTAAGTAAATGCCTTTGGGAGTGAACAATAGCCACTGAATTGGACATACTTGTCATTATATGTATCTAAACAGCCCTTAAGTATGTATATTTGTTATCCCTTATAAGAAGGTAAGTGCTCATCTTTGGAGATTAACAGCTGCAAATGATCGGTTTGTATTATTTTGGTGAAATGGCCAATCACCTTCTAGTAGTACATCTTATTGAGGTATTAAAATCAGAATTAGGTTCTCGATTTGTCATTAGCAGCAACTACCCTTAACCCTTTTTGTCTGTTAACTAAGTGCAGAGGAAAATGTGTATGTGCTTCAGTGACTGTGCTGTGAAATCACTCTCCCATATTTGTAAGTGTTTGCATCACTGGAGTGGCATCTGTTTTACTGTGCTCTGGGTACCTGTTTTAGGTATAACAAACTTTGTATTTACTTGGTTTATGTATGCAGATTGCAGGAAGACATTTTTAATAAAATACAAAATTATATTTAGTCTTGGCACCTGTTTGTGTTTCCCAACTAGCATTTCCTAGGGACACTGCAGATAATTTTAATTCAGGGCATCTTTCAAGTTTCCATTCAACGATGCAGCCGTCCTAGCTTTCTACGTTCTATTGGGCACTGTCATCAAAATACAATTGTACCGACTGTGAAATCAGCCATTTTCTTTGAAATGTGAGTTTAGTGTGGTAGGCGTCTCTGCCCCAGAGTCAGTGGAGTTTTCACTGTTGAACAAAAGATACATTTAATCCCAACCTGTGTGCACATCAGCTTCTGAAAGTAGAAGAATGTATTTGATTTACTGAATATGTTGAGTATGGCAAGCAGCAATACCTTCTATGAGAAAGATCACGGCAAGTGCTATTGCAGCTATCAGATTCCTCTTAAATACTTCCTCTAGCTTTAAATATCTTTCAAGAAAAGGAGCACAACGTGGATATCTGTGCACATTGTACTGCATTTCGTAACTATGTGATGTGAGGGATGAAGCCATAACTGTAGCCCAAATAACCCAAGATCAGTTAGCTGCACAGGTAGTAGGAGAGATGTGTGAGGGGAGTGGGAGTGAGTGCCCAAAGCTGTGTTGCCCATTCTGGAAGGAAGGAAGTGGTCCAGCCTGCTATAGTGCTGGCACTTACTGGAGAGAGAGGTGAACTGCATGTAACATCTGGGCTAAGGATGTGCATTTGTCACTGCAAAGTGATGTGTGCACGGTAGTCTTTGTGGACATTCCTGGGAATGTGCACACCCCCATGAGAAGGCATTGCTGACTGTGTCTGCAGGCAAACATGTCTACTGAATGAGGGGAGGATTAGGGCAGTAGTAAAAAAAAATTCTGATGGCTGCCTGTATGGTTCCTTTGGCTGTAGACTTGTCAACATATGGGGAGCAAATTGGTTGACTGATTGCGGAAGGTTTATGGCTAGTAAGCAGCATGAGTAAAAAAATCACTTAAAATTGTGCTACATTTAATAATTAAAAAAAAAATAGCTGGAAGAACTAGAAATTTTACTGGCTCTCTTTGACTGTAAGAAATACTTGCCTTTTCTTTTGTCATTTGTTCTTTTATACCATTTAGTAAAAAAAGGATGAAGAAATAAACACTTGATTAAAGGAAAAAAAAGAAGAAACAAGGCCTTTACAAGAAAAGTTGAACTTGTGCAGTCTGTATATGGGGCCTCATTGGAATCACTAACCAAGAAGACCAGGCCTATTCAACCATCTCTCTGGTGCAGAGGCAGGGTACCTGTCTGTGACACTGGCTACCCTGGATCAACTAGAGACCTGGAAAGCTGGAAGGCTAGCCAGTGGGTGGTAGACTTGAGTGGCTGATGGTAGGCTCATCTGTCTGATGGAAGTGGTGTGGGTACTTTTGGTGCAATACTGCTCTTTCACAGAGTTTGGAGAGTTGTAGACTGAGGTTCTGCCGCTATCCAAAGGTCCCAATTCCAGATAAAGAAAACAAATATAACGTAAAAACAGGATAGAACCACCACTACAACGTACATAAAAAAACTCCGAATTTTATTGAGAAAATAAGCGCTTTCACGTGCTAGACACTGCACGCTTCTTCAGATTTCACTATAACCATCATAAAACACAGTCTTTAAATATATTAAGCAAATCAGCTTAATTATCAATCAAGCAATCAATAAAATCACATGAATTAAATCACCATGGTAACAATTAAAGTCACTAAAGTACTGCTAGCTCAAGCGTTTTGTAACAAATATACTGCTTACAAAAAACACAACATGACATCCAAAATGTAAAACTTAGATCTTACTTAAGCCAGGCTTAAAAAAAAATATATATAACAGAATAGCAAATGAAACAAGTAAAACCAATGAAACCAATAAAACGTAAGGTTATGAAAGTATGTGTACATAATAAGTATACAAATGAATTCATGTATACTAAAATAAAACTGAATGTAATATGCTGGACATAGATTTGAGATCTAAAATCTAAAATAAAACAAAACATGTATTCACTTATAAATGTAAATATAAATGGATTCACTTTAGAAGCTCGAATTCCCAAAATCTCGAACCTCATATGGTCAAGACCAAAAGATCGAGTTTTGGAAACTCGAACTTCTAAAATGAAACGCAAAAAAAAAAAAAAAAAAAAAGTCAAACATTTCTTTTGCAGGGGGCTTTGCCCCTGCATGTGGGCTGTGCCCCACACACCCCTACTTAAATATACCAACTCGAGATCGCTACAGTGGGGAAAAGGAAATCTCCCATATTGCACTGTATCTTGAAGCTAAAAGGAGATTTCCCACTTCCTGTCAACACCACAAAAAAGATAACAACATTACGTACACACAGAGCGTACAAGAAGCCTTGCCTCTGTGTGCACTTAATGTTTTAAGGTAAGTAAAGTGTTATTTTTTAAAACCTTACATATTCGATATACTGAAATGTCGATCATATGGTCCCGACCATATGACATTCGAGATTTCAGTAATTCGATTATGTAAAGTGCTTCCAAATATAAATATATATTAGTATTTACGAGCAAGTAATGCTGGTTTGATACTAACAAATTGGTTCAAGCCAGGTTCTAAATGTACTCGTAACTTAAAAATCCAACATAATTCAAAAGATTCTAAATAATAATTATTGTTTCCACCTCTCCTATTTTTATTCACTAGCTGTAATACCTTAAACTTAAAAATATGATCTGTATGACTATTCACATGTTTAGCTAGAGCATTCTGTTGGTTATTTCTTCTTATATCATATAAATGATTGTACATCCTGTCTTTCAATTTTCTAGTTGTCATGCCCACATAAAACGCCGAGCAATGTGTGCAAGTCGCTAAATAAATAAGATTTTCATCTTCACAGCTCGAATGGAATTTGGGTATGAATCTATAATTGGTAATTGGATGAACAAAATTTTGTTCCTGTGAAATAAACTTGCATAAAGTGCATTTATTACAAGGGTATGTACCTAACCTGTTTTTATCTCCAGTATATTTTGTAGCTTTATGATGAAAATGTTCGATACATAGAATCTTTCTTAGATTCTTACTATTCCTGTATGTAAAAGAAGGAATATTACCTACTAAGTTCTGAATCTTGGGATCAGCAGTGAGAATCTGCCAATTTTTCTTTATAATATCAATGATGTTCCTGTTATCATTGGTGTATCTAGTAATAAAAGTTACCTTAGCACCATTTACTATGTTATTCTCACCTTTTTTATAGTAAGTAGCTCTTTTAGTCTTAATACCCTTGTCATCAGGAATGTTCATCACAAGTTCTTTGATGCTGTTTAGCATAGAATCAGGATAGTCCCTATCTAGCAACAAAGTATGCATGAAATTAAGTTGTTGTTGCATATTTAAAACATCTTTACAGGTTCTAATAATACGTATATACTGCCCCTTCACCACATTGGGGAAGATAAATCTAGGATGCATACTGCTGAAATGTAGTAATGCATTTTTCCAGCAAGGCTTCCTATATAAAGCTGTAGATAAGTACCTTGACTATCCTTAGATATACTTATATCAAGGAAGTTAACTTTATTGGATGGAAATTCGAGAGAAAATCTCAAGAAATCAGTGGTTGATTCTAAATAACCAATAAATGCATTTAATTCTTTATTACCCTTCCAAAAGAATAGAATTTTGTCAACAAATCTTCTATATAGTAATATTTACTTGTAATAAGGACTATCAAACAGGAATCTTCTCTCCCATTGATGTACTACAAGATTAGCATATGAATTTGCACAAGGGGTCCCCATGGCGACCCCCCATTTCTGTGCATATAACTTATCTCTATAAAGAAAAACATTATTAGATAGCACAAGATCTAACAGTGAGCAAATCAATGTAATTTTTTTGTTACTAAAGCTACCCAATGTACATAAAAATTCCCTTATGGCTTTTATACCATAATCATTGGGAATAGAGGTGAATAGATTTCTTACATCTAAGGTCACTAATATACAGGATGATAAACAACCTGTCTCATTAAACAAAGTATTTAACTCATTGATTAATTGATAGCTGTCTTGAAGAATGATGGGTATATTTCTCACAGTTGGTCCCAGTAAACTTTCCAAATAATTGGAGATTCTTTCAGTGACCCAGCCTTCACCTACCACTATGGGTCTCATCGGAGGGGGTATGATACCCTTATGAATTTTAGGCAGACCTTTTATATAAGATATCAGTGGAAAATCCACTAAAAAATACTCATACAATTCTTGCGTGACTTGTCTACACATTAATAAGTCATAGAGGTCGCCATGCACCCTTTTCACCAACTTAGACAAATATTCAGAGTTAACTTTTGAATATGTGTTTACATCTTGTAACATATCCAGCATAGAAATATGATAGTCATCAGTGTCAAGTAAAACCAACCCACCTCCCTTGTCGGCTGGTTTTATGGTTAAATCAACATTATGCGAAAGATTAAATAAAGATAATTGCTGTTCCTTACTCAAGTTGAAATAAGTACATTTACATTCACATTTCCTAAAATAGGTATAAAAATCATTCTCACATAATTGTATGAAACAGTCAACATTAGCTGGAGAAATGGGCACATAAGAACTTTTATGCTTAAATCTGTTTACATACTGTGTAGTGCTACTATTTTCCTTATTAAACATCAATTTCAATGTAATTGTACGTCCAAACATTCATAAATCTGTTAACAATTCACTCAAATTACTGCTTTGTGATGGTATAAAAGATAAACCTTTGTTTAATAACGAAAGGTCTGTATCTGTAAGTTCAAACTTGGATAGATTGAAAACTAAGTGATTCAGTTCCTGATTCTTCGCTCGTTGGCCTGAAAACCTCCCGAGAACTTCCGCTTTCTCCGTTCCCGACTGTGTGATCTGTTTCTGAAGGGCTCTTGGGAGTTCCAGAGGATATGGTAAAAAACTTCCCAAACACTTGGCCAGGAGTTTCGGCCTTGCTCCCAGGCCATTACCACTGACTTCCTGCTGTTTACTCAGCGCCTGCTGATTGGGTGGTGGAGTAGCTGCCGAGGAAGTAATGGTTAAAGCCAAATTTTCATTTAAAGGTGCAGTGGATAAAATAGACCCAGTCATATTATTACTAGAAGCCACATCATTTATATTAGCTGCGGAATTTGCGGAATTTGGAGAGTGGAATTCGTGTTTCACAAGCACACAAGAAAACAGAGGAAAGAGCAGATGTTAGTGTGTTATGGGTTTGAGCACTTTTGGGTGTGTTTCTGATTACATTCTAAACTCTCTAAGGGAAGTTTGGAGCATTCAAAAGATTTTCCAAAACACCAGGGTTATTCCAAATTTAGATGCTGAAGAAAAATTGGTTTTGAGGCAATTGTGTTCTAATCCCCAGAGTTGGGTTATGGAACCAGATAAGGGAGGAGGTGTTGTCCTTATGGACAAAATTTTATAAGTAAGATGTTTTCTGTTTTGCATGATGATTCCAGATATAGTAAGGTGTGTATTAATGAGATCAAGATTTCTTTTAAAAAATAGATCTTGCCTTCAAAGAGTTATTTGATCAGGGGGTTATTGACTTTGAGACCTACCAGTATCTGGAAAACAATACTCCTAGGGCACCCTCTATTTTTGGGATACTCAAAGTTCATAAGAGTATTGATGACCCTCCCCTTAGACCTATAGTGGCATCAGAAGGTTCCAAAATTTCTCCTTTAGACAAATACTTGGATTGGAAGTTGAAGATTATATGGGGGGGACCCATTTGGTAAAGGACTCATGGGAATTTTTAAGCAGGGTCAAAAATGAACTTTTTTCTGATAATCTAAAATTTGTTACAGTGGACGTGGTAGATTTATTTTCAGTTATTCCTCATAATGCAGGGTTAACTTGGTTGGAAGAAGCCCTGAGGAACAAATCAGGAATTACAGAAAATGACATATTACTGTGTTTAAGAGTTAGCAGAACTTATACTTGAGAACAATTTTATGTTCTTTGAGGGTGAGTTTTTTCACCAGGAAACTGGGGTTGTTATGGGGACTGACTAGTTACTCTCCAACCTATGCAGACATTATTTTGTCAGTATGGGAAGAAAGATATGTGCACAACAGTATTTATTCAGATTTCTGGACTTGATATGCTCGATACCTTGACGATGTTTGCATTTTTTGAGTAGGTAGTTTTGAACAGATGGAAGAATTCATGCAGTATTTAAATTACACTACAACTTTTTGTAAATTCACACAGCAAGTTACCACCCATAATTTTAATTATTTTGATGTTTCTATTATACAACTGAGCAGGGTTTCAAGTCTGTGGTGTACAGAATCCTACCTTTTCCAATACATACATCAGTTACACTAGTTCCCATCCATTTTTTCAGAAAAAAGGGATAGTCAAGGGACAATTTGTACGTATATGTTGGATGACATCCCTGGATGAGGACTGTGAAAAAGAATGTGATAAACTGGAAGATATGTTTTTGGATCGAGGATATCCTAGGGAACTTATTGCTGGTATCAGGAAAGAGGTTACTCAAGGTAGGAAGGAAAATATTGTCCAGTTCTGGGTTTAGGTGATAGCTTTAATAATAAAGCTACAGCTGTTGACCATTCAGGCTATGGTAAAGCTTTTGTTACTAGTTTTAGCGCTAATGCATACCAGATTAAAAATATTGTGGAGAAGAAATGGAATAAATTTTCCGAACTTATTAACCTTCCTAATTTGAAGGACAAATCTGTTAAGGTTGTTTTTAGGAGAGGTCATAACATTAAAAGTTTATTCGAACATGCTAATAACTATCAAGTTTACTCTAATAAAAGGAAATTTACCTTCAAATGTGGCGTGTGTTCACAGTGTAATTACATATCACAGAAAGAACAGATTCTGGTCACTGCTAGAAAAAAGTACTTAAAGCATTTACATATTCTAACTGTAATTCCCAGGGTCAGGTTCATTTAGTTACCTGTGGGGCTTGTGAAGGTTTGTACGTTGGAAAACCGAAGGACAATTGAAAAGGATCTATGAACATGTTAATTATATTAATAAAAGAAATAACAGTAATGCACTGTATAGGCATACATAGGTTCATAGGTTGGTACTAGGCTATCGGCCCTAGGGCCTATACAAGCCTAGCTATAACAATTCCCTGGCTATTTCTTCCCACACTATTTACTTCCCTGGACCCCTGTCTAGCAGGGCGACTGAGGTGATCCCCGGGGTGAATTTCCTTTCTCCCATCCAATCGTCAAGGTTCCTTTTGAAGAGGGCCAAAGAGGCGCTCTGCTTGACATGTATGGGCAGTCTATTCCAGAGTCTGAGGAGTCTCTGGGTCAGGAACCTATCCCTCCAGCATGTTTTGTTTATTGTGATGACAAGGTTTAGATCCCTGGAGTGTGTGGCTCTGAGGGATTGGGATTTCTTTAAGTGTAGCATGTCCAACAGCTCTGGGTTTGACATGACCTAGTACATTGACATGTACTAGGGCAAAATTCTCCTTCTTTGTTATGGAAGTTGTACCAAAGGATCTGAGGGTGGACCTTGGGAATCTAAGTAAGAATATAGGGAAGCATTCTGGCAAATAGTTCTTGAAGCTAACAACCCCCCAGGTTTGAATGACAATATATCTTTGGTTCCCCAGTTAAAACTTAGGTCTGCAAAACTCTGATTATTACTATCATGTTCAGTGACAATAATAATTGGGCATTGGTAGTATTTTTATGTCATATGATTATTTCAATATTTAAAATTTATGTATAAATTATTATTGTATATGTTTTTAGTAACCTGTGTTTTTTAATGTATATATACATATTTTTTTTTATAACGCATATATTTTTTTTAAAAAACATACATTTTTACAATGCATTTATCCTGTTTCCATGTACCATGTTAATTAAATGCATTTATCATGGTGCTTTCTGCTTACTCTACTATACGTTTAAGGTAAGTCATTTACTTATTTTAATTAATTGTTTAATTGAAAATATATCAGGTGATTGTGTGTAGGGACATTGTTTGCACTCGGATGAAAATGCTTGTGCTTTTAAATTTGTGGCGTTAATAAAGGAGTTGTTTTACATCTACAGGAGTTTTCTGCTTGTATCTTGTGCCTTTTGGTGTTTGTCCAGATTGTTTTTGGGTTCAGCATTTAAAAAATTCACTGAATCAACTGTATGAACAGTATACAAATGATGCTGGGTTGGGATGCCTGTATCTCTTCTCCCTTATCAAGAAGGTGTTTTACTCTGACAGCTGTGTCTTCAGGTTGGCAGCCCCATTCTGGGAGATAATCCAGTCAGTCTTTGGGATGAGGGAAACAAGAAACTCCTATTCACTACAGATTGTCATCTTGGGCAAAAGGGCCAACAAAAAAAGAAGAAATCACATATGTTAATCTATATTAGAGTTGTTTATCTGCAACCACTAATGTTGACTTCATTCACTTATCCCAGTGAAGTCTATTCTGTTTCCCCTAACTTTCCTATCGGCTATTTCCCTAGACAAGGGATAGTAGATGTTCATCGTGTTTTACTGTTGCAGTCATTACACTTGGGTTATCCTGCTGGCAGGCTACCCACAGTCAGCCTGAATTCCAAAGTCGTGGTCTGGCGTCGGCTGCTGTCACCTCTTCCCTGACGTCAGTGCTCCAGGGGTATAAAAGATGCAGCCGATGCCATTTTCTTCAATCTTTCTTGCTGCGCGGTGCCCGAAGCAAAAGCAGTTCACAAGTGCCGGTCGACTGACTCCTGAGATTTTCGAAATTGAATTTCAGATCCGAAGTCTTCTATAAAGCTAAGTACCCCGTTGGGGAAACTTTTTTCTTGGTCCAGACCGATTTCAGAAAAAGTTAACAATTGTATTTCTTGTGGGAAGCAAATACCTCATAAGGATTTTCACTCTTACTGTATTCCTTGCCTAGGCCCTGACCATGACGTTGCTAGTTGTCAGTTTTGTGCTAGATTTAACCAACGCACTATTAAGCATCGGTACGATTTTGCTTTTCATTACTTTGGCCGAAGGTTTAACTACATAATGCCGTCGGAACAGCCGACGACCGGAGTTCATAAAAAGCGCAAGGAAAAAGAAAAGGACAGGCATCCGAGGTCCAAAACCGACGATGAAGCCTCTTCTAGGCCGTTCGCCGGTTCTCAGTGAGGTGCTTTCGCAGCCTCTGACACCCGCTACCTCAGAGCCACAGGCCGCCTCCAACTCCCACGTGTAGACAGCTAGGCCTCTGGATACTCAAGGTATTGGGCCTTCGGAAACTAATCCCTCAGATGGGTCCAGAACCACTGAGCAGGCATCGGCTTCTGAGGGTGTTTTCAGACCTACACAGCTTTATATCAAGCCAACGTCAGCATCAAAGACAAAGACTAAAACAGTTTTAAAGACAAAGAAACAAGTGCAGCACTCTCCAGGACAGACATCCATGCCTAAGAAACAGATGCTCAAAATGGCCGAAGACCTAATTACTTTGATCAGGGGTTCCCATCCCCCTCCTGATAAGAGGCCTAGGCAAGACACTGAATATGATTCCTCTGATGAGGTTTCCATTTCCTCTAACTCCTCTTCAGAACAGGGATACTCTATTCCTCCCTATGAGGATTCTGATGCTGAAGAATCTATTCCTTCAGCTGCTCCTCCTGAGGATTACTCATTTGGGGAAACCTTGCATACCATGAGGGAGCATTTCCACTGGGAGAGCCAAGATTATTCTGATTCTAAGAAAAGGCTCAGAGACTTTCTTTTACTACCTCAGCACAGACTTCTTGCTATTCCTCCTGTTCTAGACATTGTAGATTATGTATTTTCAGAGTCCGGCCTGTCTCCTGACTCTTTACCTCCTGCACCTGTTAAGCCAGACAGATACTACAGGGTTTCAGATTCTCATAAATTTCTATATAAAAACCCTGCAGCTGACCCAGAAACTATTTCACAGGGTCCCAAAGGGGTCAAGGCTGCTACTGCAATAAACCCTGTCCCCTCAGATAGAGATTCTAGGGCACTGGACAGATGGGGGAAAAAGTTTACACTTCTGCTACCTTGGCTGTAAGGGCTTTAAATTGTCAATTTCATATGCTTAAATATCAGCAATATTTAACGTCTCTGTTAAAACAGAAAATGTTGACAAATTCTGAATGTGCTGAGAACAAGGAATTGCAGGATTTATTGCATGCAGCTGAACAAGTGGGAAAACATACTTTGCAATGTGGTTATGATTCACTGGAGGCCTCTTGCAGGGCCACTGTAACAGGTTCTGTCATTAGAAGGCATGCTTGGTTAAAGGAACAGACTCTGCCTGATCATGTTAAAGGAAAATTATTGGATGCTCCATTACAGCATGATACTTTGTTTGGTGTTAAGGCAGAAGAGGTATTAAAGAAAATGGAGGATAAAGCTAAATCTATGCAGACAGTGAAGGATTTCTTACAGGTTCAGCCACCCAGATGTAGCAGGAACTGGCCTTCTAAAAATTGGTCCTTTCCCATGTCAGACAGGCCACAAAGAGGCAGATACAAATGCTCTAGAGGCAGACAACAGCCCCAGGGCTCATACAGGCCCAAACAGTGGGGTGCTTCTACCTCCAAAAGCGGAGAAGACAAAACACAGCCATATAGGAAACAGTCCCAGTGACTTCCCTCGGCCAATGCCAAGCATTTATCTTTTGGCAGCACCCTTGAGGGGGAAAGCTAGCACTTTTTTCACAAAATTGGCACATGATTACCCAGGGCAAATGGATCTTAAATATAGTATCTCAGGGCTACAGGTTCCACTTTCACACCCTTCCAAAGGCAAAAGGTATGTAAGACCTGCCACATACAATCAATGGGCAGAGGCACAAAACCAAGTTTCATCTCTCATGGACATGAGGGCTATTCAGCCAGTGCCAGGGACAAGGATTTTACTCAAGACTTTTCTTAGAAGCAAGAAAGGACAAAGCATGGAGACCGATTCTGGACCTGTCTATTCTAAATACTTTTCTGGACGTTCCGAAATTCAAAATTTTGACTCTGCAGCAGGTTCTGCCCAAGCTGGGCAAAAAGGCTTGGCTTGTAACTGTGGACCTCAAAGAGGCATACCTGCATGTCCCAATCAGACAATCTTGCAGAAGATACCTCAGATTCATAGCTTGCTCAATGCACTACCAATTCTCTGCACTGCCCTTTGGCTTATCTACTGCGCCCAGGGTCTTCACAAAATGCCTGGCACCAGTAATTGCATGGAATTCAAATATATCCCTACTTGGACGACTGCCTTATTCAAGCAGAGGCCAAAGACATTCTACTAAAGCATCTGGTGTTTGTAAAAAGATTACTAATTTGCCTACGGTACACAGTAAACGAAAAAAAATCAAAACTAGTACCCTCTCAAGAGATAATATTCCTGGGTGCAAGCTTAAATACAACTGCCCAGATGGCTCATCTCACGCCAGACAAAGGCAACTGACTTCTTACTTCAAAAACATGGCAACAACAAAGACCCAGTTATCTGCAAGAAAAATTCTGCAAGCTCTAGGCTACATGACCTCCTGCATTCTGCTAATTCCATATGCAAGACTGCATATGAGGAAACTACAATGGTACCTAAAAAGTGTTTGGACTCAACATTGCCACAGCCTGGAATCGTTAATTAAACTCATTCCCTGCCTGCAACAGGAGTTTCGATGGTGGGCACAGGCCTTTCACCACAAAAAGGGACAGCCATTTACTTTACCCACAGCCAGGCAAACACTAACAACAGATGCATCAGATTATGCCTGGGGGGCCCACATGGCAGGAAAATGTATTCAGGGCACATGGACCCCAAACCAAAGGCATCTACACATCAATCAAAAAGAGATGCTAGCTGTACAAAATGCCCTGACAGCCTTCAAGGACCTACTTCATCCAGGACAGCTGCTGATAAAGGCGGACAACACCACAGTCATGTGGTACATAAACAAGCAGGGGGGCACACATTCCTACCCACTCTGCAGACAAGCCATGATTTTGTGGAACACAGCATTGACTTACCAAGTACACCTGCAAGCACAATTCCTGCCAGGAAAAACAAATGCTCTGGCAGACGAACTAAGTAGAAACCTCATGGTCCCTCACGAGTAGAAACTAGAAACACAGATATTCAGCATGATAACAAGGAAATGGAGATGCCCAGACATAGATCTTTTTGCCTCCCCTCACAACTGCCAACTTCAGAGATTCTGCACAAGGACTTATCACAAACAAGCATGGAAAGTGGATGCTCTGTCATTCAGCTGGAACAACCTTACAGTATATGCCTTTCCTCCACTGCCTTTCCTCCCCAAGGTACTCCTAAAGGTCAGACAAGAGAAGGCACAAATGATTCTGATTGCCCTGGATTGGCCACACCAACACTGGTACCCAATTCTAAGGAGCTTGTCCCAAGGCCCAGCCTGGACATTGCCTCAAATTCCTCATTTACTGACCCAATAAAACAATCCGATCCTGCACAGCCAACTCAGAACTCTAAATCTAGCTGCATGGCGGATTCTGTAACCATTCAGAATACACCTCTCTCTAAAGCGGTTATGGATGTCATTTTGGAGGCCAGGAGGCCCAGCACCAGAAAATCTTATGCAGAAAAATGGAAGAGATTCTGTGCTTGGAACCAGGCACAAGGAATTGACACGCTTATTCCAAATATCCCTCAGATTTTACAATATCTAACTGAGATGCTGGACAAAGGCCTTTCCTTCTCATCAGTTAAGATCTATGCTTCTGCCATTTCAGCTCATTACAATACAGACCCGCCTGTTTTTTCATATCCATTGCTTAGGCAGTTCCTTAGGGGGGCCAAAAACATAAGACCTCCAAGGAGAGCACCAATACCTGCATGGGACCTCAATTTTGTCTTGGAAAAACTCACACTGCCTCCTTTTGAGCCAGCCAATACAGCTGAGATAAAATTCTTATCATGGAAAACAGCTCTGCTCCTAGTGATAACGTCAGCAAGAAGAGTCTCAGAGTTACAGGCATTAATGGCTGTGGAACCTTTTATTATCTTCCATCCGGACAGGGTTTCTATAAGGACAAACCCAACATTTATGCCTAAGGTAGTGTCCAGTGTGGCTCTTAACCAAACCGTTCATTTGCCTACTTTTTACCCAAACCCGCACAATGAAGGGGAGAGACTTCTGCATTCTTTGGACATGCACAGACAGCTACGCTTCTACTTGGACAAAACTAAAGCTTTCAGAAAGACTGAACAACTCTTAGTGGCATATGCTGCAGGATCACAAGGAAAGGCTATCTCAAAGCAGACTATTTCAAAATGGATAGGACACTGCATTCGTTTCTGCTATTCATAACATGGTAAATCAGTGCCTAAGGGCATTAGACCACATTCTACCAGTGCAGCAGCCACCTCAGCAGCCTTCCTTAGAGGAGTACCAACCAAGGATATTTTGGAGGCTGCAACTTGGACTTCAATGCACACTTTCACTAAGCACTACCACTTGCCTCTTTACTCTAAATCCAGAGCAGGCTTTGCCACTGCAGTCTTGCAGGGCCTTATAGCCACTCCTAATTCTATTTAGACCCAGCCGCCCAACCTCAGCTTTAGGATTCAACCCAAGTGTAATGACTGCAACAGCGAAACACGATGAACATAGTACAGTTGTGTACCTACCATAAATGTAGATGTTCGAGTGTATTCACTGTTGCAGTCCAGGTTACCCACCCACCATCCCTCTTTTTTTGCTGGGGCTTATCTGTACTTCTTTATCCTATACAACCTATGTGGTGTATTTGCTTGTAGATGAAGGTATTGTTTATTTTTGTGCATGGTTTTATTAGCAATGTTTTTTAGCCTACCCTTTTGGGGGCACCTGACATCTGGGGCAAGAAAAACTGAAGAAAATGGCATCTGCTGCATCTTTTATACCCCTGGCGCACTGACGTCAGGGAAGAGGCGACAGCAACCGACACCAGACCAAGACTTTGGAATTCAGGCCAACTGTGGGTAGCCTGTCAGCAGGATAACCCAAGTGTAATGACTGCAACAGTGAATACACTCGAACATCTACATTTATGGTAGGTACTCAGCTGTACTTTATGTAACGGGCCATGTCATTGCCAGTAATGGTAATTAAGATGCTTTCAGGTGCTTAACTTCCAAGATTTCAGGGATGATGGACCAGGCTTGTATTGTAGAGGGATAATAACTTCACTGTACCCAAATGATCTGTGTTTGATTAGCAGTACAGGCACTGGAGAAGACCAGGCAGGGAGGATGGGAGTGAGCTGCTGTCACCAACTCATCCATCTTTGAGGAGGAAGGCAGCTGGGTCACTGTACTGACAACGCTCTTTGGAATGTAGTTGCATTACTGTAACATTAAGAGCCTAGCATACCAGCATTGCAGCTATTTTCCTCTTAGTTCGAAGGTTGTACATACATGGAACCACACATGCACTTTTTGAAGCAGCTATAGTGGAGCTCACAGGCTGCCGAGGAGCTTGAGGATAAGACAGTCCAAAGGATCTGCAGACTGGTCTGCTCCCAAACCACCTGTTTGTTGCCATTGCTGGAAACTAATGGGCTTGAGGGCTGTTGCCCTGATGAAGGAATGAATTGGTCAGTTGCATACAGGTAGGGGATCCCTTTAATCATTCCTGCAGACAAAAATAAAATAAAAGGATTTTGGGGATGAAACCCTCGCACAACTCCCCAAATCATTATCATTCCATGGATAACTATGACAGGAGTTGAAGCTAGTCCATCTTTGCCTGAAGCTATGCCTCAGGTTTTTATTGCTCTTTCTGCTGCAGCTATCCCAGCAGTTATAGTCTGTATATCCATGGGTAAGATATCTGTAGGGCATATGTCTGTTTCTAAGCTGAGAGTGGCTTGTGTGCAAATGCAGAGTTCCCGGATATCCATAGTGAGGGGTGAGGGTATTAAGACGTTTTTCAACATCTTATGAGAGGATCTTATTTCCATCATCTTTAGGGGACGACCAGCAGATACAAAACCTTTCACCTCTGGCAGTTTGTTTGTCTTTTCGGCTTTTCCCGGTTAGGGGTTGCCACAGCGGAACTCTGGTCCGCTAATGATTGGCAGTAGATTTTTATGGTGCAGAGTTGCCAGCCCGACGCCCAACCTTCAGCAAACGCATGCCCATTCATGCATGTCTTTCAAATGCCACTCTACCACGGGGAGGACATGCAGACTCCACACAGAAGGCACTCCAGCTGAGAATCAAACAGGAGAACCTCTTGCCGTGAGGCAAAAATGCTACCGTTGCACCACAGCAGCTTAAATCTTTCACTTCTGGCAGTGTTGCACCTAAAACAGGGAAGAGGCAGTTTTTTTCCCCATTTTCAGTATCATGTGAGTATGAAAGGGATTTTACATATTCAAATGTGTTCTCTTCTTATTTATGGTTTCATACAAATTTGGGCAATGAAAATGAGTTTGACATTTTACTGCTGTACACAAGTTGCCTCATTTGCTGAAATCTTAAATAAAAATGAGTTTGACATTTTACTGCTGTCCAGAAGTTGTCTCATATGCTGAAATCTTAAATAAAAATAATGTAAAGTGAGTATCTCATAGCTGCTTAAGACTTGGGGGGGGGGTATTAGTGAGAGGTTGATGCCTCTGCTCTGCATAAACTACTTGCCATTCCCCTTTTTAGCCAAGCATTTGAGGTTATTTATAATGATGCGGCCCTTGAGCCAAATTCACAGCCTCTGACTCCTGATAAGCCTGATTGATTTTCTTGAGTTCAGGCAGAATTTAAATCTATATAAATGAATTTGGTGCACAAATCTGCAGCAACTAAACGACTCTCAGAAAGAACTTTGACCTAATCAACCTGTTAAAACTCCAGAAAACAGTACATAATGTAAGTACTAGGTAGAAAGGTTTTGTTAAATGTTCTTGAGAGTGTGGTGATGCAAGGTATTGTCAGCTATGCCAGGAGAAGTAGGGCAGTGGATGTGTAACATATGCCAGATCAGCTAGCTGGAATTTTGTAAGTAATTGTATGTCATTTGTATATCAAGCTGATTTGTACAGATGCTTGTGTTGAAAAATGTATTTGTAAAGCTGCTTGTGTTAATGTACCAACAGTGTGCCCTGCTGGACAGAAAAAAATATGTATCATTGTAACTGTTTAAATGTACATGTTTTAACAGGGGATCATGGAAGAGAAGAGGTTAATCTCAATCCACCTAACTTTGAAAATAGTTTTAAATTAAATTACCTGGCTTGGGCCTTAAAGATTGTGTCTTACAGTTCTCAAGGTAGCCAAAGACAAAAAGTCTGTACTAGGGAGCGTGCTGTATTGTCTTTGGGGTTAACTAACTGCTACTCTGGAAGGGTGGAAATTTGAAATTGTTTTATGACTTCCAGAAGCTGCAGCAGATCTTAACAAGGCTCTATGTGTGTTTATTATTGACACATGCTAAATCCTGGCAGCTTCTAGCAATGAGGATGGCATGGGAACCAGAAGTCAGATGACAAGATGTATTTGATGCCCTTCTGTAATATAGGACAAAAATGACATTTTAATACCAGATGAGAGAGAGAAGTCTCATTGCATTCTGTTTTTGGAACCTGACAAAGAAAGAAAACAACTCACCTACTTCATCTTGCGTTGCTCTAGTAAGTGAACCAGAGAATAATAATTCTTTAGATCAGTGAGGAAAATATAGTGAGGTTATTTAAGTACTGTTTTTCATAATCTGTTAATCTGTGTTAATATTTCTTGTGATTGAAACTCTGATTTTTATTGTAAATAGATATTTAGTATTTTCATGTTCTTTGATTATTTATTATTTAATATATTTAAACTTTTCATTGTGGCTGGTCCTTTAGAGAATATTTTAAACTTTGATAGTACTCGTATTTATTTGGTGGCACTGTTGCCACTCCTGAAAGCCTTACTGCACTGGCCAAACACTATCATTTGTATTAATATTAATTTCACTCATTTTAATTGGGTACCCTTGCAAGAGCCTTAGAGTAGCTGGTTTTGGAGTATCTGGTGGCAGTGTAACTACCTTATAGTCTGGGCAGATCTGTGCCAGCCTTTCCCAGTTGTGTGTATGTGTGTGTGTGTGTGTGTGTGTGTGTGTGTGTGTGTGTGTGTGTGTGTGTGTGTGAAAAAATCAAATCTGAGTGTGTTTGTCAGCTGCTTGGAGCAGGGACACGAAGCACCGGTTTCACATAGAGTAGTGGAGGACTTGGCTTGGACACTCGGCTGGGGACTCAACTCTATAGCTGTGCCAGTGGAGAGTATTACTGAGGATATATAGATATATATATATATATATAGAGAGAGAGAGAGGAGAAACCAGTAAACCAATCCCTGGACTGAGTGTGTTGTGTTCCCTGTGTGCTCTTAAGGGAAATCGTGCTTGATGCAGAGGACTGCATCTGGAAATGCTGTATGTATCCATTTTTGTTTTAAGGGAACGCCCCTCTCTAGTGTCAGTGGTAAGGATTCAGGTTCCCTGATTACTGGCACAGAGTGGGGATGTTACAGAGAGATAAGAACTGTTTAATGCCTGATGCTCCTGACCCATATGATGCGGCAACACAGAGAGAGAAGTGAGATTATCAGGCATTCTGGTGACTTGTCCCAAAATTTCTTTGATTCTTGTTTTTAAATAAAACAAATGTCCAATTTTACTTTGGAAGCTGTTAGGTTAGAGAGTCTCATTAACTAATGGTATGGTTACAACAGCCTTGATTCCTGCTTTAGGAAAACAGCAGGCACTTTTATTAGACATCATCCTTGGCTGCATCTGGAAGGATGTTAAGTGCAAATTTGTGGGTGGACTTAAAGCTATATATATATATATATATATATATATATATATATATATACATGTATATATATATATATATATATATACATATATATATATATATATATATATATATATATATATATATATATATACACATATATATATATATATATATATATATATACATATATATATATATATATATATACTTAATTTTGAATGAAAGCTGATAATTATTGGATGCCCCCATTCCTGTTTACTTTGGAAACAAATAATCCCATTAAATCCAGGTCTTTTTACACAAAACAATCTACCAGCAGCAGTGTGGTCCAAAAAGCAGTACAGAAGAAACGGTGTATTTTGCGGATCAAACTTCCAAAGAGTTAGCAACAATAGGGACAGGAGAACAAGGGAAAAAATAAAATAACAACCAAATCCATTGTCACTTCCATCCTGATCCATCTATTCTGTTCCTAGGAAGAAAGCTTCTATAATTTTATAATTCAGTGCTTCTGGACTGTGACAGACAGGTATATCACTGACATTGTGTTGTGACACACTGCAGATTTTTTTTGACAGGTTCTAGGGCTTTTCTGTTGTGCACCAGGAGGTCAGGTGTACTTGCAATGAAAACCAATTCCATCTTCTCTGGCTGAATTAATTTACACCTTTTCAGATGTCCAGAGTTGGACATGGGAGACATATGACATCACAATAGGTGAGGCCAAGTCAGTACTGTTGGAAGAAGTAAGTTAAATAAGTTGGGAGTCTGTGGGCTTCTAGGCCCCCAGAAGTTAAGGATTCAAGATGCCCTGTGATGCACATTAGAACTTTTTTTCCAGCCTTTTTTGATGCAATGATAGCCTGTACAAAAATCAAGATTAAGGAAGGAAATTCAGTCTTATTTTTTTTCCCAGAAAGTAAGTTGCATCAAAGATTTAATTTTTAAAACTGACTGATAGCAGTTTCCAATAAACTGGGAAACATTTGAGAGGATACATCATTCTTATCTGGGAACATTAAAAAAGCAAAGAAAAAGCAAATGATATATATGGACCAGAAAAGTCACATCAAACAGAACAAGTTATTACAGATTTATGCCAATTAACAAAATATCTAGACAAAGATGAAATGTAGCCCATTTGTAATAAATACTATAAATAAATATGCTGAAAATGTTATATTGGGCAGGAACAACACATAATATAAGCAGTGTGCACCCTTGAATCAAAAACTTTCTACTGACAGGTTGTAGTGTGAAGACTGATAAAGTAAATTGAGTCTGCTCATCATAACATAATCTGTAATAACTTTTAAGATAAGTTAGTACAAGGTTCTTGCAGCCCTCTATTCAGCCTTTCAGACTCACTCACCAGACAAACGAAGCTTCCTCTCTACTTGTCTTATACAAGAGACCACATAAAATAATCAGCAGTATTAGTTTTCACTTTTTCTCTTGGCAGAGTGAAACTAGATGCACAGTGCTCAGATGCTGATGACTGTCTCGATAATGGTAGTGGTGGCAGTAATATACTCCCATAGATCATGATAGTGCTGGCAGTAACATACTCCCATAGATCATGGCAGTGCTGACAGTAACATACTCCCATAGATCATGGCAGTGCTGGCAGTAACATACTCCCATAGATCATGGCAGTGCTGGCAGTAACATGCTCCCATACTCTGTCAGTTTTCTTGAAGCATAAAGTGCAGCAGTACATCAAGCAAGCAACAGTCTTCTTTTAATTTAGTTACAGAAACGAAAATGTAAAAAAAATGTTTGTTTTATGTTCATATAGAGCTTTACCGACTCTGTTACCACCCCCCATGGAGGCTGCAGCCAATCAGTGTGTGCAGTCGTAAGACTTGACCTATTGGAGAACATACTGTGCACAAACAGCCTGCAACTAAGTCCAGTCAGAAACTGTACAAATGTTAAAAAGTGTGTGTGTGTGTGTGTGTGTGGGGGGGGGGGGGTGGAGACAATGTACAACTATTTCTGCTTTGGCACAACATGGCAGCCAGTACTTCAGAATTATCGTTGGTATGGTGGCAAACTGGGACATTTCCTTACCCGCACACAACTGTTGCGGGCCATTGGATGCAAGCATTTTAACCTTGACTGTCCCGCTCATACTGAGTCAGGTGGCAACCTTAAATTAAATTAATGTGTATGACCCACTGGAACTCATACATGAGCAACTCACCATAAACACGGTGTCGTACCATATCCTTTCAACCTGTAAGTCCTCCTCCATGTCCCAGGAAACCCATAATACCTATTGCAATGTACTGCAGTCTCTCACTGTTCAGCAGAATACAATATTCATGGGGATCTCAACTACCCCTCTCTAGACTGGGAATCCTGCACCACTTGTAATGCACAAGCCCACTGATTCCTAAACTTTAATACCAACATCCTGGAACAGTTGCTCCATTCTCCTACTGGTGTGCAAACATTCTTGACCTTGTACTCCTGAACATGGGGGGCGGGGACCAGCATTAATCACCCAGTGTAATATCTTCACTCATCAAATACAGTATTACTTGAAATAAAAATTAAATCCAGGGATCCAACGAAACCAAAAACTTTAATTTCTCAGCCATTTCCACATGTCTGCCTCTGAATCCATCTTTGGCTTGTAGTTTTGAAGTCAAACAAATTTTAAAAGATGTCATTCATATCAGGCCAAGTGTAATCTTTCTTCTTGGGACCTTAATTTTGTTCTTGAAAAATTGACTCTGTTCCCTTTTGAAACTGTTTGTTTTTTCTCCTCTATAACATTTTACTTGGAAGACTGTATTTTTGGTAGCTCTTTCTTCTGCCAAGAGGGTCTCTTAATGTCATAAACTCAAGGTGATTTGTCCTTTTTTGGTTTTTCACAAGGGCAATGTGTCTCTTCATACCAGTTCTTCTTTTATGCCCAAGGAGGTTAATGATTTGTCCTTTAATCAGTCCATTCATGTTCCTTTTTTCTTTTTTTTTTTTTTTGCTTCTCCATGGACTGCTAGTAAGTGGGTTTTTCACACTTTGGATCTACATAGACAACTCAGATATTACTTGGACAAGACAAAACATATCAGAAAATCTGAGGTACTTTTTATTTCCTTTCATGCCAGAAAATTGGGTTTGGCTGTATGTAAGCAAACCTTTTCATTTTCTAAGGTAATTTATTTTTGCTGTTCTTTTCATGACTAGCATTTTTCCTCTTTTGTTCATGCTCTTTCTAGCAGGGCAGTGGCCTCTTCTGGTGCTAGGGTCTAGATGGTAGAGCCATCTTTGAAGCTGCTACTTGGTCTTCTGTTCACACTTTAGTAAACATTACATGTTGAATGTCATTGCCAGGTTCCAACCTTCAAATGCCCAAACAATTGTGGTACAAACATTAGATTTTGCAGGTCAAAAGGTCAAAACAGCCCAGTACACAGCCAGAGGAGAGAAGACTTTTTTGTGTAAAAAGCTTATTAAAATAGTATTCTTGTAGCATTTTTTTTGCTCTTACAACATCTTTATACATTAGGTGTTTCAGAACTGTTTTAACTGTTTTATGCAACATAAAATAAAAATAATAAATAATATTGTCCTAATATCTCAGGACACATTCATTTTTTTTTTTTTTTGCAGGACACACTGGGGAAGAGGGACTGTCCCTCGCAAAGTGGGACAGGTGGTAACCCTATTGCCAGGGCAGGCTTTTGCCAGGACCAGTCATCATGAGTTTGTGGAAGGCTCTTCTCTGCCTTCATCTTTCCATAATTTCCAGTAGTTGCACTCTTCCAAGAGTGAAGAATACTGGAGCATTGATAAGGTAGGACATAGTACAGTTGTGTAAGATTGTACCATAAGAGTAGATGTCCTTCAATTAACTGTTTGTGGTATTCCGTACACTTGGGATTCCCTTCCATGGGTAGCCTGACATCTGGCCAGTATACAAACGCCTACTGTTGCTTTAAGTTACACCAAACATCACATGTATGCTCCTTGCATAGCATAGGGTAGAAAGGTGATATCCGGATGTACCACCTTCAGAACTTCTTTGCCACCAGTCTGAATGCATCTCAGGATCATCAATCTGAACGCCTATGTCTTTACACCTAATTCGAACGCATCTTTCTTTTGCCGGTTTGAACGCCTACCTCTTGTTTGCTGGTACTAAGCTGTTGCATATAAGTACCACATTTGGGTTTTGTTTTTTCTTAGCTTTTTTTGTTGCTTCTGGGGGGGGGGGGGGGTTAATGTCATCCAGGAGGGGTAAATGCCAGTGCAGGTGACAAATTCCCCATAAAGACCACCATGGTAAGCGTTTATCTTGCCTTGGAGCCTCTCACCATCATACGACCTGTTCTATTTCCCAGGCTTTGTACTGAAGATCCTGCATGGTAGGCTTACTTCCCTGGCTTTGTATGTTGAGAATCAGTGTTTTAAGCTTCTTGCTAAGGACACCATGGAAGAAACTTCCCGCCCTGAGGGTCAGCCGTTAAGGAAGAATAAGGCTAATAAACTAAGATTGGGATCTTCTGCTGTCCAGCCTCAGCCAGATGTTTCTCCCAAGGTCAGTGAGAACTCTGAGGCTTGCCCGACTTTGTTGTTGGATTTCTGTAGTACAACCAGGTTGGAGGCCGATGAGGATCTGCCTTGCAGCACATCCAATGAGGGTTTGCAGGTGTCCATTTCAGACGTTCAGGGGGAACCACAGTTTATTATTTCCAAGGGGCCTAGGGGTGTTCCACAGATTTTAGTTAGGGAAGAAGTTTCAACTACTACGATTATTGAATGCTGTCCTGGGTCATAGCCTTCTAAGCTTTATAGGGCAGAAATTCCTGTAAAGAAGAAACAAAAAATAAACATGTTTCTACTGCTCCTAGGGATCCTTAGAGTGAGTAGCAGGCCTTTACTCAGAGTTTGTTTAATGCCTTGATGGCATTAAAGTCTTCTCAGGGGGTTTCTATTCCAGTTCCCACTTTGTCTTCTGCTCCACTTAAAAGGCCCAGGTAACAGGAACCCTCTGAGAAGGAGTCTGATTCTGATGAGGAATCCCTTGCTTACTCTTCCCAAATTCCTTCTCCTTTGGATTATTGGTCAGAAGAAGAGGAATCTAATAGTCCTGATACTACTTTTGAAGAAAATTCCTTTGGGGACAATATATCCAGGATAATGGAATTTTTTAAATGGGATTGTGCTCAGGCCTCTGAAATCCATGAGGTACTATTAGTTGCTGCAGATGGAATCTCCAAAACCTTCTACTATTCCTCTTGTTTTGGCTGCTTTGTTGGATGCTTTTTCCAAAGCCTCTAATGCTCCTGGTTCTCCGGCCCCTGCTCCCAAGAAGCTTGATAGGTTTTATAGGGTGCCTGAGGATTATAACATTTTGTACAGATGCCCTACTACTGACCCCCCTCAGTGGTGTCTGTACCCTATGACAAGCTCTCACAATTGTTTCCTTTGCCAAAGTTACTGCTTTCTGATAAAGATAGCAGAACCACGGAAAGGCAAGTTAAGAAGGTTTATAGCAGAACCACGGAAAGGCAAGGTAAGAAGGTTTATACCACAGCTACTCTGGCATTTAGGGCTATTATTTAACAGACCCATATGTCCAGGTATGTGTTGGCTCTGCTTTCTCAGGCTTGCCAGCTTATTTTTGATCTCCCAGACTCTGAGGGTAAAACATCTGCTCTTTCCTAGTTAGGGACTTCTTCTCAAGTGGTTCATCATTCTATCAAGTGTAGTTATGATGCAGCAGATGCCTCTTCTAGGGATGCTGCTTTTGGTTCAGTGATGAGGAGGTATTCTTGGCTTAAGCTTCAACTTTTACCTGATGATATTGAGACTAACTTGATGGATGCTCCTCTTGATAGTAAACATTTGTTTGGGGAAGTAGCTTCTGGTTTATGTCCCTTCAGGATAAGGGGAAGCCCTAACAGGAACTCAAACATGTTTGTTTCTCCTGTGCCTATATTTCAAAGAAACTACATCAGTAGGCCAGCCTTTGTTCGCAAGCAGTCTCGCCCTGCTACTAAAGGCAAAAAGAGTGGCAAGCGGGCTCCTCCTGCTAAGGCTACTCAGACTTCAGGGGACTCTGAAGTCTTCTTTTCCTGATAAAGTAGGTGCTGTATAACTATTCGTCTCTTCCCAGCTACATTCCTCTTTCTCTTCACCTTTTTCTTTCTCTTCCTGCTTGGCTTCAGATTACTCAGGATTCTTGGGTTCTGTCTATTATTCACCAGGGATATTTCATGGTGTGGAAATCCTGTCCCACTTTTATGGGCATTTTTCAACCTTCTTAGCAACAACTTCCTATTTTCCCCAGAGGTTCTTTGAGACCTTTTGACTCAGGGTACTATTCAACAGGTAACTGTGTCCCTGAATGTTTCTAGTGGCCAGGAAAAGAGGGTACTTGGAGACCAATTCTAGATCTCGCTCATCTAAACACTTTTCTGAAGGTGCCCACCTTTCAGATGTCCCTTCAGACTCGGTTTCCTCTTTTGCTCTCTCAGGCCTATATAGTGTCTCTGGATCTCAAGGATGCTTATCTCTATATTCCAATCCATCCCCGTTTCAGGACGTTTTTGTGCTTCTCTATTGCTTCCTGGCATTTTCAGTTCTCTGCTTTGCCCTTTGGCCTTTCTACTGCCCCAAGAATATTCACTAAATGCCTCATTCCTGTGGTTGCTTTGTGCAGGCTTCAAGGGACCCAAATATTTCCTTACTTGGGCGGCCTACTGATTCAGGCATCTTCAAAGATCCTTTTGCAAAATTTTCATTTTGCCATTTCCCTTCTTTAGAGCCTGGGGTTCACAATAAACTTTAAAAAGTGTTCTCTGACTCCTTCTCAGGATCATGTCTTTCTGGGTTGCAGGATTCAGACTGTGCTTATACTGGCATCCCTGCCTCCTCCAAAGGCCTCAATTCTCATTTCTTTCTTTCAAATTCTTCTTCCTCTTGCCTCCATTTCAGCCAGGGAGTTTCTGAGAGTGCTGGGTTTCATGGCATCCACCATTCCTATGTTCCCTGTGGCCAAACTCCACATGAGAAAGTTTCAGTGGATTTTGAAGTTAGTTTGGCTTCAACATGCACATCCTCTAGACTTGGTAGATGTTCTTCGTGTTTTATTGTTGTACTTATCACCTGTGGGGTGTCCTTCAAGGATGCATCTGCATTCATCACATATGGGTTGTTCTGCCTCAGGCAGCCCTTCGGTCGGCCGGATTCCAAAGTCTGGGTCCGGCGTCGGCTGATGTCACCCCTTCCCCGACGTCAGAGCGCCTGGGGTATAAAAGCGTCAGCCGACGCCATCTTCCCCAGTCTTTCTTGCTGCGTGGTGCCCGAAGCAGAAGCAGTTTGCAAGTGCCGGTCGGCCAGCTCCTGTAATTCAGCTAAACCGAAGACTTCAAAAGCTAAGTACCCCATTGGGGACTCTTTCTTGCCTCAGCCGATGTCAGATAAAATTAATAATTGCTTAACTTGTGGGAAACAAATACCTCATAAGGATTTCCACTCTTACTGCCTACCTTGCCTAGGCCCAGACCACGACGTCTCAGCCTGTTCCGCCTGTGCTTCCTTCAACCGATGCACTCTAAGACGTCGGTCGGAGTTTGCAGAGGAATTTTTTGGGGCTAGTTTTGCTTATAAAATGCCGTCGGAGACTCCGACTTCACATTTAATAAAGAAACGGAAGGACAAGGACCGACACACGCGGTCCGCGGTTTCGGCTGAAACCACGGCCAGGCCTACCGCGAGTGTCTCGGTCTCGGCTGAAACCGAGTCCTTGGTACTACCGTCCACCGAAACCATACAACCGACAACCTCGGCCCCGGAGGCCACTACTGTATCGGTTGTTGAATCTCCATTGGAATCTGGTGTCCTGGAACCTTCTGACACCATTCCCTTAGACAAAACTACACCAGCACGTGGTGCAGCCAGGCCTCCTGCATCCATGTCTATTAAGGCATTCTCCAGGGCTAAAGCTGCTAAACACTCAAAATCTATGCCTCCCAGGGTTATCCCTCAGGGACCCACTATAGGTTCTCAGATCCTTAGTCTAGCAGAGGACCTTATTTCATTAATTAGGGGCTCTCAGCCTCATCCGGACAGGGGCTCTCAACCTCCTACAGAAAAAAGGCCCAGGGTTGAGCCCCTCTGATCCCCTCTCCTCAGATGAGGCCTCTGATGGCTCTGCTCTCTCAGACTACCAGGAGGAGGCTTTTTCAGCCTACGAGGATTCAGATGCAGAGGAATCTATCCCTTCGGCCTCCCCTCCTGAAGAACTGTCTTTTGGGCAAACTCTGCACACTATGAGGGAGCATTTCCAATGGCAGGGCCAGGAATTCTCTGATTCCAGGAAGAGATTAAGGACCTTCTTGCATTTGCCTCAGCATAGACCTTTGGCTATTCCCCCTGTTTTGAATGTCATTGATGATGTGTACTCTGAATCTAGCACAACCCCTGACACTGTCCCTCCGGCTCCTGCCAAACCCGATAGGTACTACAGGGTCCCGGAATCACATCTTTTCCTTTACAAGGCCCACTCTGCTGATCCAGAAACTATTTCCCAGGGCCCTAAAGGGGTTGCATCTGTCACTACAAAAAATCCACTCCCCTTTGAAAGGGAGTCCAGGGCTTTAAAGCGATGGGGTAAAAAAGTTTATACTTCTGCTACCCTTTCTATGAGGGCTTTAAACTGTCAATTTCATATGATACAGTACCAAGAATATTTGTTAGATGAATTGCATAAAAAGCTGAATTCACCTGAACCCCTAGATCGCAAATCACTTCAGGATCTGGTACATAACTCTCAACAGGTTAGCAACCATTTCTTGCAGTGTGGTTATGATGCATTGGAAGCTTCATGTAGGTCAGCTATGACAGGTGCAGTCATACGTAGGCATGCTTGGCTGAAGGAACAATCTCTGCCAGACCATGTTAAAGCAAAGCTTCTGGATGCTCCGCTGGAAAAGTAAAAGTTATTTGGCTCCACTGCTCAGGAGGTCTTAAAGAAATTTGAAGAAAAGGCAAAATCTGTACAAACAGTCAAAGATTTTATGCAAGTCCAACCACCAAGATTCAGCAGAAATTGGCCTTCCAAGAACTGGTCCTTTCCAGACACAGATAGATTTCAGAGAGGCAAGAACAGGCGTGCCAGAGGTAGAGGGCAAGCTAGAGGCTCCTACAGAAGACGTCAATGGCAGCCTCCCAACCAGAGAGGTAGTGCAGGGCCTACAACTGCTGCACAAGGACAGACTCAATGACTTTACTTTGACACCGCCAACCAGGGCTGAATTGGAAGCACCTTTGGACGGAAAGCTTTCCTTATTTTCAGAAAATTGGCACATTATTACAAGGGACAAATGGACACTACAAATAATAGACAAAGGATACAGGTTCCATTTCCACACATTACCGAAAAGAAAAGGCATGCCAGACCTGCCACCAAATCAAAGGACAGAGGCTTTGAAACAAATCTCCAACTTAATGAAAATGAAAGCAATAGAAAAGGTTCCTCTCACAGAACAAGGCCAAGGATTTTATTCCAGACTCTTCCTTGTTCCAAGAAAAGAAAAGCAATGGAGGCCTATTCTCGACTTGTCCCCACTAAATACTTATCTCATTGTGCCAAAATTCAAAATGCTGACTCTACAGCAACTCCTTCCCATGCTGGGCAAGGGGTCTTGGCTGGTAACTCTGGACCTCAAGGAGGCATACCTGCATGTCACTATCAGACAAAGCTGCAGAAGACACCTCAGATTTCTTGCAGGTTCAGAGCATTATCAATTCTCAGCATTGCCCTTTGGCTTATCTACTGCACCCAGAGTATTCACGAAATGCCTGGCATCAGTAATTGCACACTGCAGACTTCAGGGGATGCAAATATACCCGTATCTGGACGACTGTCTTATACAAGCGGACAGCCAACAAATTCTGGTAAAACACTTGAATTATGCCATCTATCTTCTTCAGGCCTTGGGATATACAGTTAACATTCACAAGTCAAGACTTGTACCATCCCAAAGAATAACTTTTCTGGGTGCGGATCTAGACACAACCACCCAAATGGCTTTTCTCACAGAAGAAAAACAAAACCAACTACCGGATTACTTCAAAAACCTGTCAAGACAAACTCAGCTGACTGCAAGGAAAATCCTGCGGGCCCTGGGTTACATGGCTTCTTGCATTCTTCTGATTCCTCAAGCAAGGCTACATATGAGGAAACTCCAATGGTACCTAAGGAGTTTATGGACTCAGCACAGTCACAGCTTGGAAACTTTGATACCACTCATCCCATGCCTTCAAAGGGAATTTCTGTGGTGGGCTCAAGCAAGCCAGTCAAACAGGGGTTTGCCCTTCAGCAAACCAATAGCCAGCCAAACCATGCTTCAGACCACGGATGGGGAGCGCACATGGAAGGAAGATGCATTCAAGGACTATGGTCACAAAAAGAGCTACGCATGCACATAAACCAAAAGGAAATGCTGGCAGTGATGCATGCAGTCGAGGCCTTCAAGTTATTTCTACATCAAGGCCACCTGCTAATAAGGACAGACAACACTACAGTTATGTGGTACATAAACAAGCAAGGAGGCACCCATTCCTACCCTCTTTGCAGACTGGCAGTGAATCTATGGGAACTTTCCTTGACTCTCAATATACAGCTGCAATCCCAGTTTGTACCAGGAAAGGACAATATACTGGCGGACAGCTTAAGCAGGAACATCATGGATGCACACGAACGGATGCTGCACCCAGACATCTTCCATCAGATAACACAATCATGGGGGAGACCGGACATAGACCTCTTTGCCTCCCCACACAATCATCAGCTGGAGAAATTCTGCTCAAGGAGATACCACCCACAAGCATGGAAAGTGGACGCCCTCTCTTTCAGCTGGAGAACTCTAACAGTGTATGCATTCCCACCTCTTCCATTAATGACCAAGGTCTTACTGAAGATCAGGGCAGAGCAGCCAAGAGTGATTCTGATAGCTCCGGACTGGCCAAGACAGCACTGGTACCCATTGCTAAAGAGCATGTCACGGACAAAACCATGGCTTCTGCCACAATGGCCGCTTCTCCTGACACAACACAATTACAAAACGCTGCATCCCAACCTGAAAACATTACAACTAGCTGCCTGGAAAATACCTTGACTCATCACCAGGATAAGCTATCCAAGAGAGTGAAGGATATCATCATGGAAGCTCGCAGGCCTTCCACAAGAAAGGCATACTCAGCAAAATGGAAAAGATTTCACACCTGGAGCACCTCAAAGGGCCTAGATGCAACAGTTATGAACATGGCACATATCCTGGAATATTTGGCAGAAATGCTCCACAATGGCCTGTCTTACTCTTCCATTAAAATTCATGCTTCAGCAATTTCAGCAGAGTACAGTACTGATCCACCTGTCTTCTCTCATCCGCTGCTAAGACAGTTTCTAAGAGGAATTAAAAACATCAGTCCTCCAAGGAAACCTCCACTGCCTACTTGGGACCTTAACTTTGTGTTGGAAAAACTAACACTGCCTCCCTTTGAACCAGCAGCATCTGCAGAACTACAGTTCCTCTCTTGGAAGACTGCCTTCCTTCTGGCCATAACCTCAGCAAGAAGAGTATCTGAGTTACAGGCCCTCATGGCAGTACAGCCATTTCTTATTTTTCATCAAGACAGAGTCTCATTGAGAACCAATCCTTCATTTATGCCAAAGGTGGTATCTAGGGTCTCATTAAACCAAGCTATTCACCTGCCTACCTTCTTTCCAAATCCACAAAACAAAGGGGAAAAGCTTCTGCACACCCTGGACATACACAGACAGTTGCGCTACTACTTGGACAGAACTAAAAATTACAGAAAAACTGACCAGTTGTTTGTAGCATATGCTGCTGGTGCACAAGGAAAAACAATTTCAAAACAGACAATTTCAAAATGGATAGGGAATTGCATTCGTTTCTGTTACTCCTTTCATGGAAAAACTGTGCCAGCTAACATTAGACCTCATTCGACCAGAGCCACAGCCACCTCCACAGCCTTCTTAAGAGGGGTGGCTACCAAGGACATTTTAGAAGCTGCTACATGGAGCTCCGTGCATACATTTTCCAAGCATTACAACTTACCTTTATATTCCAGATCCAGAGCAGGCTTTGCTACGGCGGTCCTGCAGGGCATTTTAGCTACACCATCCCTTACATAGATCCTCCACCCCCAGATTGGCTATGGTATTCTACCCATATGTGATGACTGCAGATGCATCCTTGAAGGACATAGTACAGTTTTGTACCTACCATAAATGTAGATGTCCGATAGGTATGCATCTGCAGTCAGGTTTACCCTCCCTCCTTCCCCTCTGTGGTATTTCTTGGGTACATTCCCCTCTCATAGCTAGCTGGGGTTATCTATTATGGTGTATTTGTTTTTATATATGTATATATTTTTGTGCATGTTTGGAATTTATTGCATTTCTCCAAATTTAGCCTTCCTTAGAGGGCACCTGGCATCTGGGGCAAGAAAAACTGAGGAAGATGGCGTCGGCTGACGCTTTTATACCCCAGGCACTCTGACGTCGGGGAAGGGGCGACATCAGCCGACGCCGGACCCAGACTTTGGAATCCGGCTGACCGAAGGGCTGCCTGAGGCAGGACAACCCATATGTGATGACTGCAGATGCATACCTATCGGACATCTACATTCATGGTAGGTACAAAACTGTACTTTTTCCCTGCTGTGGTAGCCCTCGGTCAGCCCAAATACCAGAGTCAATGTTTTTGTGTCGCCTGCCGTCGCCTGTAGTCAGACGTCAGGTTGTCAGTGCTGTAAAGCAAGGCAACAGACGTCATTACATCAGTCTTTCTTGCTGTGGAGCCCATAGCAGAAGCAGTTCGCACGAGTGCCTGTCGGTCGCTACCAGAAGTTGAATTTCAGCAGAAAACGTCTAAACCTAAGTACCCCTTTGGGGACACTTTTTTTCTTGCACTAACCAGTGTCATTGTCTTGCCTGTGGAAAGCAGATTCCACACCGAGACTTTCAGGCTTAATGCATCACTTGTTTGGGCCCAGACCACGATGTCCCTCGTTGCCTGATCTGTGTCCTGTTTTAATGCAAGAACCATTCACCTTAGAGCTCTTTTTGTAGACAGTTATTTTCGTGTTCTGTATTCTAATTCCGATATGGTGTCCATCAGCCAACAATCTGTGGACATTCTAAAAAAACGTAGAGATAAAGATAGAGACAGACCACACCAGGCTAATCCTTCCAACAATGCTACCGCTAAGCAAGTAATCAGATATCTGGAATTCAGTGGGGTGCTTTCGCAGCCTCTGATGCCCAGCTCGCTATCTACGTAGGCCTCTGCTGAGACCCTTTCAGAGTATGCCGCAGAAATCTACTTCATCTTCTGAGCCTTTGGCTGTCTCTGCCTTGGTTGGGTCTGGAGCCGCGACACAGGCACCGGCTTCCGAGGAGACCTTTCCCACTACTGATTCTAGACAAAATATGACATCTTCACATCTGACTACCGCTTCTCAGAGACTGATGGATTCTCTCAGGCGTAGAAGTTGGGCCACTCCTAGGAAATCTGCTTCTAGCCACCATCTTGCTACTGCACCACCACCCCAAGCACAAATGCTTAAAATGCCAGAGGATCTCATCTCCCTTATCCAAGGTACTCAGGCCCATACTCCTAAAAGGAAAAGGCATCCTTTTCCAGAAATTATGACAGACCAAGAGTCTGAGGAATCTGATTATTTTGGTTAAATGAAATATGCGTCAGCAAGAAAAACTCAGGGCAGATGTTCTCCGGACACAAGCGGAGCTGGATGAAAAAGTTTCCAGGGCTACCTTTGACACTAAGGCACAAGAGATGAAAGAAAAGGTAGATAATGCAGAACAATCTGTGATGGCTCGAATGAAAGGGAAATTACAGAGAGACAAAGCGGATTATAAAAACAACACTATTTTCGCTTGGCAAAGAAAAGATTCGAGAGGTAGATACAAGGCCAAACACCAGGGTAGCAGGAACCAGGATTTTCGGGACTCTTCAATATCGTCAGGGGAAATGGCCTTGAGTAGCAGTAAAAAGAGTGTGTCGTTTGATGATGTTAGTGAAGAATCGATGGGATCTGGTCCAGGAAGGAAAATCAGGAGAAGGGCAAGGGACAAGGTCGCAGATAGCAGACTGTTACCAACGGGGCTGGCGCCAAGCAAAATGAGGGGAACCAATTTGGTCGCAACAGTAGGAGCAGGAGAAGGCATAATTGAAGTTAGCCCAGTGGGTCACAATGCTGGAGGGAAGGACATTTTTGTTGCTCATTAACGATCACTCTGTGTTGGACAAGGGTATTAAGTATATCCCTACTTTTTGTCCCAGCCTATCTGATTTGATGTTGGAAATCAGTAAGTTTTGTCGAAAATTGTATTTAAAAGTGTTTTTTCATAATAGGCAATGTTTTACTCAAAAGGCCATTGAATTCAATGGCAATGTGAATGTAGGGGATGCATATTGTGGGGGTGTGCCTACATGCGAGTTGGACAGTGAGAATGAGGATGATACGTTGTTGAATATGTCAGTATATGAAT
Source organism: Protopterus annectens (assembly GCF_019279795.1). Classification (NCBI taxonomy): domain Eukaryota; kingdom Metazoa; phylum Chordata; order Ceratodontiformes; family Protopteridae; genus Protopterus; species Protopterus annectens. Next base: position 888,047,445 of record NC_056727.1, on the reverse strand, counting down.
GTGAGGTTGTTTTATGTCAGCATATGAATGTGAGGTTGTTTTGTTTAATGAAGAAACTGTTACTGATTTTAAATCCAACAATGAGGTCATTGTTGAAGGGGAAAGTTTTGTCACAGTTTATGGAAAGTTGACAGTACCACAGTCGCCATACAAGAGCCCTTTCATGCCACCTAAGATGTCCGCGAGTATTGCAATGTTTTGAGAATGTGTTATATAAGCAGGTAGAGAAGAATATGATGCATTTAAGAAGGGTTTTAGAGCGTACAATTTAACTAAAGATGAATGGGGCGCTCTACAAAAACTAAGAAGCTATTATGGAAACTATATCTTTATCCAAGCGGATAAAGGTGGCAATTGGGTAGTCATGAGTAAAGCACAGTACAACAGGATGGCCTACATATTGGAAGATAACACTACATATAAAAAAAAAATGTCCTATAACCCTATGGCTACATTCAACAATGATCTAGTGGAGATATTAGAAAGAGGGGAAGGTTGGGTTTTTTGAATTCAGGTTATAGGTTCATAGGTTCATAGGCTAGTACTAGGCTAACTGCCCTTGCGAGCCATTTTAAGCCTAGCCAGTTTTCCCTTGTGAGATTCAAACCCTGTGCCTTGTGTTTGTAAGGCAAACACCTTAACCATTAGGCCACCCACCCAACCTAATAAATTCCCACTGCCAGTCTCGAACCCAGGACCTTGGTAACATTAGTCTGTATGACCTACCACTAAGCCATGACTAAGGAGATTACATATATGTAATCCCAGAAATGCGATTTTTAAGGTAATTCCTAAGGTGCAGAAAGATTTAGAAAACCCGCCCGGAAGACCTATTGTATCAGGAAAAAGGGGCTTATTTGCAGAACGTTGGCATATTCTTGGATTTCCACTTAAAACAACATTTGTGCAAGGTCACTTCTCATATCAGGAATGGAAAAGATCTAGCAGATTTGTTGGGGGAAATGGAGTGGTCGCATGAGTATTATTGGGCAACCGTGGACATTAAATCCCTCTATACTAATATCCAACTTGGGTGGGGGGATCAAGGCAGGGAGGAGTATGTTAGGGGTAGGCCCATGGACGGATTTCCTGATCAGATTTTTAGAATTTTCTCTGACACATAATGGTTTTGTGTTTTGTAATGACTGTTATTTACAGCTAGAAGGAACCGCGATGGGGACCTCATATGCCCCAGTCTATGCAAATTTATGCATGGATTATTTTGAAAAAAACTTTTATATATAATATGTTTTTTTTTTTTTAATAGAGTGGTGGCATTTAAAAGATACATAGACCTGATATTTATCTGTAAAGGGGAAATTAATGAATTTGGTGACTTCATATTCCTACTGCAGGAGAACAATTTGGCCTCGAGTTCACTTATATTAACAGAACGGTGATGCACTATTTGGATTTGGAGTTTTACATCAATGAGTATTTTAAAGTGGCATTCAGACCGTTTGTCAAGAGAACTGCTGCCAACAATTTTTTGGCAGCAGATAGTATGCACGTTCCACATTTAATAGTTTTTTTGCCTCATGGTGAATAACTTTGCATAGCCAATAACACTTCTAATAAAGAGGAACCGAAAAACGAATTTGACAAAGTATGGAATAGGCTGAGCAGTAGGGGATACTCGAGTAGTGTGTTCAGTTCAGCACAGAATAAAGTCAGAAGGAGGTTGAGGTTAGCACATCAAAAAGAAAATATCATCATTGGGGCAAAGGGGCATATTAAGCAGGTTACGGAGAAAGATAAGGATCCAGAAGCTTTATTTTATGTGAATATGTTTTTTCCTTTCTCGGACACACTGAGGACGTTAGTTCTGAGATATTGGCCCATAGTTCTCCGTGATGATAAATATGGTAGTATCTTTCCTGAGAGAGTTATATTTTCTTACAGTAGAGCTAAGAATTTAAAAGAACTGTTGTCCATAGGTATATTGGACAATAAACTAGGGAAGAAAGGAAGTTATCTGTGTGGAAATTGTATAGTGTGTAAGAAAATTAAAAATCTACATGGCATGAACATTAATGGAAAGACATAACACTGCAAGGGAGTTTTATAAGTGTCATACTAGAGGAGTAGTTTATATTATTGGTTGTGGATGCACCCCAACCATGAGGTATGTAGGGCAGACTAAAAGAGTTGTCAAAAAGAGAATCATGGAGCATTTGGGGGACATCAGAAGGGCAAAAATGGACAGTCCCATTGCGGAACATTTCATCGAGGCCCATGGGGGCTCTGATGAAAGTTTCTTTTTTGGTGTGCTAGCTAGACCTAAATCATAGAGGGAAGGACCAACAGCAGGAAATTTGACTTTATTGGAAACAGAATGCATTATTAACTTCAGAACTTTATATCCTAGGGGTTTAAACAAGGAATTGGATTTGAATTATCACTAGTCAATCATAGAATGCACATATATATTTCCACTAGGGGGATTTATTATATGCAACCATATTCACTGAAATGATGTGTGTCTATTTTTCCCACCAGCATTGTGACTCCGTAGGGGTATGACCAACAGGACAAGGTTTGGCATAATATTGAAGGTCATACTTTTAGTATGTTTTTTCCACTACACTTATTTATATTGGCATTAGAATGTGTATTTAAGTTTTAATTATATGCTTCAATGCATGTACAAATTTTGAGAAGTAAGATTGAAGGGTTTTAACAATGTGGAATAACAATAATATTATTAATAATATTTTAGAGGTATGCCATGAATAACTGTCGCATTTGAAAATGTCAATTGTCTGTGTCTCTATGCATGGGCTCTTTAAGAATGGGATTATTTCTTTATTGCTTAATTGTTACGTTGGAGATTCGATTTATATAAATGGATGCTGCTTGGTGTAAAAATGTATTCCTTGAAGGCGTAAGCCGAGGTACCGGAGACATCAGTAAAGAACTTTACAATTTTTTCTGGTGTGCTGTTGTGTGTTTCTTTGAATCTGATTATTCTGCTTTTGAAGAGGAACAGCATCCCTTAACTGTGTTTGAGGATTCAGATGCAGAGGAATCCATCCCTTCTGCCTCCCCTCCTGAGGACCTCTCATTTGGGGAGACCCTTCACTCCCTCAGGGAACATTTTCAATGGGAATCACAAGACTTCCCATAGTCTAAGAAAAGACTTAGAGAGTTTCTGGACCTGCCCCAGCACAGACCCCTGGCCATCCCACCTATTTTAGAAGTGGTGGATGATGTTTTCCATGAATCCAGCTTAGCCCCTGACGCCCTACCACCTGCTCCAAGTAAACCTGACAGGTACTACAGAGTACCAGATTCTCACAAATACCTGTACAGGAATCCTGCTGCAGACCCTGAGGTCATTACACAGGGACACAAAGGAGTTAAGACTAGTTCTGCCAAGAATCCTCTTCCTTCTGACAAAGACTCCAGAGCTCTGGACAGATTTATTTTTATTTATTTTTATTTTATTTTACATTTGTTGACCGGGCTAGTCCAACTGGATACGTGTCCATTTTCAGTGGAGGCCCGGGGAGAAAAGCTCCAAACAAAAACATACAAAAATATATATACTAAAGGTAACATACAAACTACTTGTAAAAAACAAAATATACTTAAAAATATAAAAACAACTGATGCTAAGATTTGGAGAGACATTAATATAGAGTAATGCATCTTCAGTTTAATATAGTATACAAAAAGAAATGAGTACAGTATCTGGTAGGAAATAAACCTGGTAAGTAGTACTAATTAGTATTTAGTAGTGACGGAAAAGTGGTTAAGTGGGCAGCAGATAGATTAGAGAATAACAGCTAGGCAGGGTTAGTACATGAACATAACTCATGGTCAGAGAAGAAAAGTTTTAGATTATTTTTAAATAGTGGGAGAGAAGTTAGGGTTGTAAGGTCTTGTGGTAGTTGATTCCATATTTTACCAACATAGAGAATATGGAGTAACCTGCTAAGTTCTTGGATAAGGAAGTGTGAATCAACATTTTGTTAGCAGAGCGTAGATTTTTCAAGTTGTAATAAGGTTTTATGAGGGAAGATAGAATAGGGATATTATTAGGACAGATGGGATAAGAAAGTATACACCTCTGCAACCTTAGCTATCAGAGCACTCAATTTTCAGTTCCATATGTTAAAATATAAACAACACACTTTGGAACAATTAAAACATAAGTCTGCTATCTCTCCTGATGGTGCCAACTCTAAAGAGCTTGCAGATTTACTGCACTCTGCTTGTCAAGTGGCCAAACACTCATTACAATGTGGATATGACACCTTAGATATGAGGATATGACACCTCTAGCAGGGTAGCAGTGACGGGATCTGTTATTAGGAGACATGCATGGGTGAAGGAACAACCTCTCCCTGATGATGTCAAGTTTAAACTTATTGATGCACCCCTAGATAAGGAGCGCCTGTTTGGGGGAAAAAGCATAAGTGCTTAAAAAGATGGAAGACAAAGAAAAATCCATGCAAACAGTAAAATATTTCTTTCAAGTTCAACCTCTCAGATTCAGCAGGAACTTTCCCTCTAAGCACTGGGCCTTTCCTGCACCTAGCAGACAGGGCCAAAGTAAGCCCCACAGGGACAGGTAATCCAGGCCCCTAAAGGGCCAGCAAAAAAGCAAACAATGGACCACTTCAATTTCTAAGGCAGGGAGTTCTAAGCCAACCTTCTGTGGCAGGCACTCACAGTGACTCTCTCTCCCTCCCCTAGGAGGAAGGCACACCCTCTTCAAAGACAATTGGGTTTCTATAACCAAGGACTAGTGGGTCTTAAAAATAATTTCTTAGGGATACAAATTCTCTTTGTGAACTCCCAATTCTAAGAGGGTACCCAGACCTCCCCCCAAACCAGTGGGCAGAGGCATTGAAACAGGTCCAAACTCTCATATCCTAGGGGCAGTAGAACCTGTCCCTCTGGATTAAACAGGAAAAGGTTTTTACTCCAGACCATTCCTTGTTCCCAGAAAAGAGGGCACTTGGTGCCCTATCCTGGATCTATCCAAACTGAACATCTCCCCGGTGGTCTCCAGATTCAAAATGCTAACTTTGCAGCAGCTCCTATCTATGCTAACAAAGAATGCCTGGCTGGTGACACTAGACCCAAAAGATGCCTACTCCACTTACCCATCAGGGAATCGTGCAGAAAATTCCTGAGTGTCCGAGCAGGCTCTCAGCACTTTCAGTTCTCTGCACTGCCCTTTGGCTTATCTTCTGCTTCCAGAGTATTCACCAAATGCATGATAGCGGCTATAGCATTCTGCAGACAGAGGAGTATGCAGATTTACCCTTACCTGGATGACTGCCTCATTCAGGCAGAGTGCAAAGAAAAGTTGCTCCAGGACCTTCTCTTTGTCAGTCACTCCTAACTTCCCTAGGGTTCACCATCAATGAGAAGAAATCAAAACAAAACCCCACCAGGAAAATTATTTTCCTGAGAGCTGTGCTAGACACAGCATTCCAAATGGCCTTCCTGTCCCCAGAAAAGCAGAGCTTCCTGCCTTTCTACTTCACCCAGCTGGCTTCCAGAAGTCACCTCACTGCGAGGAAGTTCCTGCAAGCCCTGGGTTACACGGTATCTTGCATCCTTCTTATCCCTCTCGCTAGGCTTTACATGAGGAAACTTCAGTGGTACTTAAAAGAAATTTTGGTGTTGGCACTCTCAGTCTCTAGAGACCATCCTCCCTCTGATCCCATGTATAAGGGCTGAATTTCTATGGGGGGCAGAGGCCTGTGCCATGAACAAGGGATTTCCCTTCATCCTCTGCCCTTCCAGCCAGACCATCACCACCGATGCCTCAGACATTGCTTGGGTCGCTCACCTAGCAGGCAGGTGCACCCAAGGCCTTTGGAATGCCCAGCAATTTCACTTGCACATCAATCAGAAAGAAATGCTGGCAGTGCAAAAAGCTCTGACATCCTTCCAGCCCCATTTCAGGCCAGGGGTTCTCCTTATAAAAACAGACAACACCACAGTGATGTGGCATATCAACATGTATGGGGGCACCCAATCTTACCCCCTGTGCAGGTTAGCCACGAGTCTGTGGCTTACAGCCACCTCCATGGGCCTACACCTAATTGCCAATACCTACCAGGTGTCAACAACACACTGGCGGACCACCTAAGCAGAAACTTACTGGACCCCCACAAAGGCAGCTCCACAGGGAAATCTTTCTGTAAATCATTTAGGAATGGGAGACTCCAGAAGTGGATCTCTTTGCCTCACACCTCAACCACCAGCTGCAAAAGTTTTGTACCAGGTAGTATCACCTCCTAGCGTGGAAGGTGGATGCCTTGAACTTCCCCCTGGATCACCCTCTTTGTGTACGCGTACCCTCCTGTGCCCCTTTTCCCAAGACTCTGATCAAAATAAGAGAGGAGAGACCAAAGGTCATCCTCATTGCTCCAGATTGGCCCAGGCAACATTGATGCCCCTTACTACGCAGCCTGACCTTACAGCCCCCAAAACAGCTTCCCCTGATCTCAGACCTCTTGACCCAGGAGAGTGGGAAGGTACTGTACCCAGACCTACAGACTCTCAATCTTTCAGCATGGATTATACACTAAAAGCTAAGAAGGAGTCCCTGTTAAGGAAACCGGTCCTAGACATCATTACAGAGGCCAGAAGGCCCAGCACAAGAAAATCATAAGCAGTAAAATTAGAAAATATTCTGCTCCTGGAAACAATCCAAAGGGGGCAGTACCTCCCAACCTTCCATCCCTCTCATCCTGGACTACGTAGCAGAGTTGCTCAATATTAGCCTGTCTTTCTCTTCTATTAAAATTCATGCCTCGGCCATTTCTGCCCATTATGATTCAGACCTACCCCTCTTCTCTCATCCTTTGATTAAGCAATTCTTCAGTGGGACTTCTAATATCAGACCTCCCAGAAGGCCTTCCATGCCACCCTGGGGCCTGAATTATGTGCTAGAAAAACTAACCTTACCTTCTTTCGAACCTGCCACTTCTGCAGAATTGAAGTACCTCTCATGGAAGACTGCCTTCCTACTATCACCTCAGTCCAGGAGGGTTTTGGAACTTCAAGCTCTCATGGCTGTCAAGCCCTTCTTCATTTTCCATGCACACAGAGTCTCCCTGAGGACGAACCCCTCCTTTATGCCAAAGGTGGTATCTGATGTGACCCTTAACCAGGCCATATACCTTTCCCATCTTCTATCCCAACCCTCAAAACAAGGGGGAAAGAATTCTACGCTCACTAGACGTGCACAGATAACTCGGATACTATCTGGACTGTACTAAGCCATTCAGAAAGACAGACCAACTACTTGTAAGCTTTGCCCCAGGGACAGAGGGGAAACCCATCTCCAAACGATTTCCAAATGGATTTCACGCTATCCGTTTCTGCTACAGACTACATGGGAAACTCACCCCTAAGTCTATCCGTACCCATTCCACTAGGGCAACCTCCACTTCCACTGCCTTCCTCAGAGGAGTACCCATCAGGGACATCTTGGAAGCAGCCACCTGGACCTCTGTCCATACCTTTACAAGGCATTGCCACCTACCTCTCCTTTCTAAGTCTAGGGCAGGGTTTGTTTCTGCAATTCTGCAGGGCCTCCTGTCCCGTACCTTGGACTCAACCTATCCTTCCACCCCTTTCCTCAGCTTTGGAAATCCTCCCACAGGTAATGACTGCAACAGTGAAACACAAAGAACATAGTACCGTTGTGTACACTTAACATAAATGTAGATGTTCAAGTGTATTCACTGTTGCAGTCTTGGTTTCCCTCCCTCTATCCCCCATTTAACATCTTCCCCTAGCGGGACATAAGCTTCTCAAGGTGACTTTTAGCCACCAGGACCACTTTTCATTTTCCCTTGTGCTTTTGATGGGTTAGGGCAAGAAAAACTGATGTAATGCTGTCAGCTGCCTTGCTTTATAGCACTAACAACCTGATGTCAGACTACAGGCGATGGCAGCCGGCGCACAAAAACATTGACTCTGGTATTCAGGCCGACCGAGGGCTACCACAGCAGGGATAACCCACAGGTAATGACTGCAACAGTGAATACACTCAAACATCTACATTTATGCTAAGTCGACACAACTGTACTTTCCTCTTCTTCCTTGTCTCAAGAAGGAACTTCTGTAGTGGATCCAGCAGTTTTTTCTAAATCCAGGGCTCCCTTTTCATCCCCCTCTTCCCTGTCAGGAACTGTTCACAGATGCTTCAGATATGGGATGGGGAGCAGCTTTTGTCTCCCTAATGGTACAGGGGGTGTGGTCGCCTCTTCAGCAGAAGGAGCACATCAGTGTCAAAGAGAGCATTTCTCATGGCTCTTCAGGCTTTTCATCCTCTTTTTCTCTCCAGGGCCTGTTAAGGTATTCACAGGCAATACCACAGTGATGTGGTATTTAAACAAATGGGAGGGAACAAGATCTTACCTTCTTGCCGGTTGGCACTCCTGGTATGGGATCTTGCTGTCCAGTATCAAGTGACTCCTTCAGGCAGTTTACATCCCTTCAGGTCAAAATATTGTGGCAGACACTTTGAGCAGGTCCTTATCTCAATCCCATGAATGGAAGCTTCACAGGGATGTGTTTCTGGACATTGTCCACCAGTGGGGTGCTCCTCAAGTAGATCTATTTACCCCCCCCCTCTGAATAGACAGCTTCCTCTATTTTGTGCCAGAGTCCCAGGTCCTTTGGTGTGGAAGGTGGATGTCTCTCTCTCTTTCTTGGAAGGGGATGTTTCTGTATGCATTTCCTCCCCTTCCTTTCATTCCAAATGTCCTGTTCGGAATTCAACAGGAAGCTCCCAGAATCTTGTTGGTGAATCCCTTTTGGCCGTGACAGCATTGGTTCCCTCCTCTTCTACATTTAGCCAAGGGTAATCATCACAAGTTACCTCATGGGATGGATCTACTCGCACAAGACAAGGGATCTCTCATCCATCCCCATCTGTCCACTCTTCATTTGACACTGTGGGTGATAGAATTTTGATTCCACATAGACACTGTTTTTCTGAAGATGTGCTGAGGGTCCTGCAGGAGACCAGGAAGTCCACTACTGGGAAATCCTACTTATCCAAATGGAAGATGTTTTCTGTTTGGTGTCTCTGTTGTAACCTGAGCCCACTTTCTGTGGATGTTTCTTTGGATGTCCATTGCTGCAGTATTCCTTACTTTTGGGTTATATTCCGCTAATTGACACAAAGTCCAGCCTGTATACAGAAGCTTAGAGCAACTGCCTGTTATGTTTGACATTGCATGAAGGCACAGACAATGTCAGCCATAAAAGAGATGTCTGCACATACAGTCTTCAGAACTTTTTCACTGCCATTCAGAAAGGTTGACTCTTATATTCGGTCTGCTGTTGGATGCTGTTAGTGTTGTCTTCCAGCTTCAGAAAAGTAACCCATAGTGGATTTAACATATTGCCACTGCCTTTTGGTTTTGTTAATGTCATCCTGGAAGGGTAGGTGTAGGTGTAGAAGGCAAATTCCACATAAAGATAGCTAAGAGCTTTGCTTGTTTTGTTTAGGGCCTAATCACAATCATTGGGCCTGCTCTATTTGTCAGTCATTTGTCCCTAAAACATTGCGCAATTGTCTGTCGGCCTTGAATCTATATTTAGAAAATCAAAGACTCAAAATACTGGCTAGGGATATGATGGAAACCATGTGCCAATAGCTACGCCAACATAGTTATGGCTGAATGGGAGGAGAATTCCCTGTTAAATTTAGATGAACATGCTCCTCTGGTCAGCTTCTATAAGAGATTTGTAGACTATTTGTTTTTTTGTTTTGTTTTTTTTTTTGGGGGGGGGGTGGGCACTGAAGAACAGCTTATGTCATTTATTAGGTATCTAGAGTTCACTGCATCTTTTCTTAAATTTACGTATAAGTTTTCCACTAGTAAAATAGATGTCCTTGATGTACTAGTTAGTATTGATACAACTAGGAATCTTCAGACTAAATTATATAGGAAATCTTGTAGAAGAAATGCTAGCCTACACAGGGATAGCATGCATCCTGGCCATATATTCTGGAATGTTATTAAAGGTCAAACAATGAGAATATCTCGACTGAACAACTGTGGTAATGTTTTCAGACAAAATGTTCAGATGCTTAAAAGAGAATTTTATGAAAGGAGCTGTAAGGAATATGAGGTTGAAAGGAACGGTTGTATGAGAGCTATGCATAGGGAGAATAAGGCAAAACCATATTTTTCTAATCAAGTTTTTGAGGCTAAGTCTTCCCAGGTCACTAGCAAAAGGAATAGTTTGCCTATATCTTTATTCTATACTAGCGATGTGACTGATGTAGTGAACATCATTAAGTCAAATTGGTCTATATTAAGCTTGGATAGTGACATTTCAAAGGTCGTTGGCCATAGACCGAATTTTGCCTTCAAGAATAAGAAATCTCTTAAAAGAAAACTGTGTTATAAAAATGTGACAGAAAAAGGGAGTAGACAGGATGGTGGTTGGATAGGCACCAGTCAATGCCGTACATGTAATTTTTGTATGTTTTTTTTAACACATCAGCATGTTTTATTCATCCAGTTATTTGTTCTGAGTATAAGTGCGAGGTTACAGCTAATTGCCGAACTAGGAATCTGATATATTTGGTGACATGCATAGCTTGGAGCTGTTTCTATGTAGGAAAAACCAGCAGGTCACTGATGGAACGAGTCAGGGAACATATATATTGTATTAGGAATGGGGACACTAGGAATACACTAGCCAGACACTGTATGGAGAATGAGAATGAACTTGGTTTTTGTTTTCAAGTTGTTGAAATTCTTGTTGAAAATGTATGTGGTGGTGATGTTAAAAACTTTACTGAAACCAGAGAATTGCATTGTATAATATGGCAAGCTGATAAATAGCCAGGTCTAAATGACAGGGTTTCTATTAAACCTGTATTAAAAGCACAATGTCTCTTTAAATAATGCAAGCTGATGTTGGGCTTTTTACCTTTTCTTGATTTTTATTAGCTGCTTTGAATCAATGTGACTGTATTAAACGTGTTTGCTGATGTATTTTTTTATATGGTATGATGAAGCACTAGTATTTGGTGTGAAAGCGCTTACCTCATTAAACTTTTTAACTTTTTATGCTTTCAGTCGTGTTTCCTTGCCTTTTTTTCTTCAGTTACAGTAGTTACAATGCTGTTGAGGCCTCTCCTAGAGCAGCAGCACTGTCTGCATCTGTTCTCATAAGGCATTCCTGGTTATCTCTCCAGGCAGGGTCTATAGTAGCTAGTTGAAGTGTCAAAAGAGCAAACGCTCTTTCATTGACTGCTAATATGCGAAAACCTACAATGTCAAACAAACAGAACAGTGATTTTTTTATTTTTTTTCCTAAGGAAATAAAAATTGCTGCTCCAAAAAAAAATCCACAAACAAAATAAAGTGGGGGGCTGTGCCCCCCACACCCCCTACTTAAATATACCAACTCTGAGATTGCACCACAGTGGAGGAAATGGCAAAGTCCAGACAATGCCCCAGCAATTTTTTTCCCTGGGAAAAAAAATCATTGTTCCAATGGGTAAACATTGTGTGTTTTCGCATATTAGCAATGAATGAAAGAGCTCTTTTGACACTTCGACTAGCTAATATAGACCCTCCAGGCATGCCCTGATGATGTAAAGTCAAAATTTCTTGATGCTCCTCTTGACAATTACTCCCTTTTTGCCAAAGCACCTGCAGAACTGTTTAAATCACTGCAGGAAAAAGGCAAGGAGCTTCAGGATTTGAAACACCTTCTTGTTTCGCCAGTTCCTAAATTTCAAAGGAACTTTCCAGCGAAGACACCCTTTGTCAAGAAACCTGCTCCCTCTTCCACTTCTACTCCTTCTGGGTCTAGCCTCACTAGCCTCATAAATCTTCCAGAAGACTCCCAAAGGCTAAGGCTGTTACTCCTGCTGCTCTTTGTCAGCAGCCCTTTTAGCCTAGACAGAGTCCTCTGTGACTCTCTGATCTCTCTTCCAAGTCATACCCCCTTGTCTCTTCACCTGTCTTTCCCTTTCTGCTTGGATGGAAACCACTCAGAATTCCTGGGTGATTTCAATTATCTAAAATGGATATTTTGTGACTTGGGAGACCCTTCCTCCCTTTCAGGGAATATCTTAACCCCCCTCCAGTCAACTTCATCTGTTTGCATCAATACTTGCTCAGCTTTTCCATCAAGGCACCATCCAGTCTGTCCCTCCAAACCAAATGGGGAGGGGATACAACTCCATGATGTTTCTAGTTCCAATGAAAGATGATCCTTGGAGTCCTATATTAGATATTTCCCTATTAAACACTTTCCTGGTGGTGCCTTCTTTCAGAATGCTTTCCCTGCCTACTCTTCTTCCCTTGGTCCCTCCTCAAGCCTTCTTAGCTTGTCTGGATTTCGAGGATGCTTACCTGCATATCCCTGTTTATCCCCACTTCAGGAAGTTTTTGTGTTTCTCGATGGGTTCTTTTCATTTTCTGTTTACTGCTGTGCCCTTTGGCTTTTCTACTGCTCCAAGGGTGTTCACAAAGTGCCTGGCCTCAGCTATTGCTTATTTAAGGCTAAAATGCCTACAATCTACCCGTACCTGGACGATCTGCTGTTTCTGGCCAACAGTCCAGACGTGTTAACCCAGCATCTGAACATAGTCATTCCCTTTCTGCAGGCCCTGGGTTTTTGAATTTCAAAAAACTCAGCCCTTTCACTAAGTCAAGATGTAATATTCCTGGGGTACAGGTTCCACACAAAATTGATAAGGAGTTTCTTTCCTATGGAGAAAGTAATTTATGTCAGGATCTTCATGGAGGCCCTTCTGTTTCTTCCTTCTATTATGGTCAGGGAGTTTCTGAGATTGCTGGAGTTCATGGTGTCCACTATCCCCATGTTGCCCTTTACAAAACTACACATCAGGAAGCTCCAGTGGTTCTTAAAGACAATTTGGTCTCAGTATGCTCATCCCTTAGAGGTCTTGATTCCTCTGCTCCCATGTCTGTAAAGAGTTACGTTGGTGGATGCAGCAACTCCGTCTGAACCCTGGCCTACCTCTTCAGATTCCTCAGCCAGTTCAACAACTCGTCACATATGCTTCAGACTTGGGGTGGGGAGCAACCTTTGCTTCCAAGAAGGTTCAGGGTCTTTTGTCTCCTTCTCAAAGGAAGGAGCATATAAACATCAGGGAAATGAGGGCTCTGGTTCTAACCCTACAGACCTTCCACTTTCTATATCGGCCAGGGCCTCTCAAGATTCTCACAGACAATACTACATTCCTTTGGTACATAAACAAGCAGGATTGCAAAAAATCTCATGTTTTCTTTATTGCCTGGCCAATACAAAGTGAGTCTACATGCTATGCACCTTCCTTCGACTCAGAACTCTGTAGCAGATGCACTAAGCAGATCTGTGGCACAATCCCACAAGTGGATCCTTCACAGGGATATGTTCCTGGATCTAGTTCACTGGTGGGGTACTCGAGAAGTGGACCTTTGCCTCCCCTTTGAACAGACAACTTCCTCGCTTTTGTGCAAGGATCCCTCACCATCAAGTGTGGAATGTGGACACTCTGCCTTTCTCATGGAAGGGGATGTTTCTCTATGTATTCCTCTCTTTCCCTTTAATTCAGAAAGTCCTGTTGAAAATTCTGCATGAAAATCCCAAAACTTGCTAGTGACCAACTTTTGGCCAAGACATCACTGGATGTTCATCGTGTTTCACTGTTGCAGTCATGACTGTAGGGGTCTCTTCTGCCGGCAGGCAGTCCTCGGTCGGCCAGAATCCCAAAGTCTGGGACCGGCGTCGGCTGTTCAACCATGCTCCCTGACGTCAGAGCGCCAGGAGTACAAAGCTGACAGCCGAAGCCATCTTCTCCTGTCTTTCTTGCTGTATGGTGATAGCAGTTCGCAAGTGCCGGTCGGCTGACTCCTGACGTTTTTTTCTGATAAACTTCAGTCTGAAGACTTTCTTCTCCACTCAAAGCTAAGTACCCCGTTGGGGAAACTTTTTCTTGCTCCAGTCCGATGTCAGAAAAAGTTAATAATTGTATTTCATGTGGGAAGCAAATACCTCATAAGGATTTTCATTCTTACTGTATTCCTTGCTTAGGCCCTGACCACGACGTAGCTAGTTGTCGGTTTTGTGCTAGATTCAATCAACGTACAATTAAATGAAGGTACGATTTTGCTTTTCATTACTTCGGTAGGTGCTTTAACTACAAAATGTCGTCGGATACGGTTCCGGCTACCGGAGTTCACAAACATCGCAAGGATAAAGACAGGCCTCCGAGGTCCAAATCTGATGATAGCGCACAAGCAGAGCCAGCTTCAGGTTCGGCCGTCGTCAGTGAGGCACTTTTGCAGCCCCTGTCGTCGGCCATTTCAGAACTGATGGCCGAAACGGCCTCTCATGAGGAGCCAACCAGGCCTTTGAATATTTCTATTGCAGGACCTTCGGACAATGCTCCTTCGGATGGGTCCGGAGCCGCTGTGCAGGTACCGGCTTCTGAAGGGGTTTTCAGACCTACTCAGCTTCTAATAAAGGCAAAGCCAAAGACAAAGACTCCTTCTAAATCAAAGACTGCAACACAGGCCTCTTCTGAACCGGCTCCCAAGTCACAGAAACAGTTACTCAAGATGGCGGAGGATTTACTTACTATGATTAGGGGTTCACATCCCCCTCCAGATAAAAGGCCAAGGCAGGATGTTTATTATGATTCCTCTGATCAGGCTTCTGTTTCTTCAGTTTCTTCTTCTGACCAGGAATATTCTTTCTCTCCTTATGAGGATTCTGATGCTGAGGAATCCATTCCTTCAGCTTCCTGCTGAGGATTTCTCTTTTGGGAAAACTTTGCATGAAATGAGGGAACATTTCCACTGGGAAGGACAGGAGTATTCGGAATCTAAGAAAAGACTAAGGGATTTTCTTCTTCTCCCCCAACATAGACCCCTGGCTATTCCTCCTGTTTTGGATATTGTGGATGGTGCTTTTTCGGAGGCTAACTTAACCCCTGACTCTTTTCCTCCTGCTCCTGTTAAGCCTGATAGATATTACAGGGTTCCTGATTCCCACCAGTCTTTATACAAGAACCCTTCTGCTGACCCTGAAACCATTTCTCACGGTCCTAAGGGAGTTAAGGCCACTTCTGCCAAAAATCCCATTCCCACTGAAAAGGATTCTAGATCTTTAGAAAGATGGGGCAAAAAAGTGTACACTTCTGCTACTTTATCCATTAGGGCTTTAAACTGTCAGTTTCATATGCTGAAATACCAGCAATTTCTCTTGTCTGTTTTAAAACAAAAGATTACTTCCATTTCTGCCTGTGCAGATGATAAGGAATTACATGACTTATTGCATGCCACTGAACAAGTTGTGAAGCATGGTTTACACTGTGGATTTGATGCCTTGGAGGCTTCTTGTAGGGCTGCTGCCTCCGGCACAGTCATTAGAAGGCATGCATGGCTAAAGGAACAAAATTTGCCAGAACAAGTAAAGGCTAAATTATTGGATGCTCCTGTTCAGCATAATGTTTTGTTTGGATCAAAAGCTGAAGAGGTGATTAAAAAGATGGAGGATAAGGCAAAATCCATGCAAACAGTTAAAGATTTCTTACAAGGACAGCCACCAAGATTTAGCAGGAATTGGCCTTCTAAAAATTGGTCCTTTCCCACTTCAGACAGGCCTCAGAGGGGTAGATATAGACGCTCCAGAGGAAGGCCTCAAACACAAGCTTCTTAAGACCAAGACAGTGGACTGCTTCTACCCCTAGGGGAGGAGAGGACAGGTCACAAACTCATAGGAAACAAACTCAATGACTCCCTCTGTTGGGCTGCAGGAACTTCTTGCCTGGAAGCCCCTCTCGGAGGAAAACTCTCTCTTTTTTATCAAAATTGGACTCGTATAACCCAAGACAAGTGGGTTCTGGATGTGGTTTCAAGAGGTTACAAATTCCATTTTCATACCCTGCCAAGGCCAAGCGGATGGCCAGACCTTCCAAAACATCAATGGACAGAGGCCTTAAACCAGGTGGAAGCTCTTTTGGCTATGAAAGCCATAGAACTGGTTCCACTTTCAGAGATGGGACAAGGTTTTTACTCGAGGCTCTTTCTAGTCCCCGGGAAGCAAAACTCATGGAGACCCATTCTGGATCTGTCAGTCTTGAACACCTTTCTAGAGATTCCAAAATTCAAGATGCTTACTCTACAGCACCTACTTCCAATGCTGTCCAAAGATGCATGGATGGTAACTTTGGATTTAAAGGAGGCATATTTACACATTCCCATCAGGCAGGAACTCAGAAAATACCTCAGGTTCAAGGCCGGATCGAGGCACTTTCAGTTCTCTGCGCTGCCCTTTGGATTGTCTACTGCGCCCAGGGTCTTCACCAAATGCCTGGCTCCAGTAGTAGCTTACTGCAGACTCAAGGGAATTCAAATTTACCCTTATCTGGACGATTGTCTAATTCAGGCAGACAGCAAGGATGTCTTACTCCAGCATCTAGAATTTGTACAGAACCTCCTCAAGTTCCTGGGATTCTCTGTAAACATAAAAAAGTCAAATTTGACACCCACACAACAGATAACTTTTCTGGGTGCTCTTCTAAACACCACAACCCAGATGGCATTTCTGACACCCGAAAAGCAATTACAGCTGGCTTCAACTTTCAAAACCTTGGCAACTTTAACTCAGCTATCTGCAAGGAGATTCCTGCAGGCTTTGGGTTACATGGCCTCCTGCATCCTTCTCATACCATATGCAAGACTACACATGAGGAAAATACAGTGGTACCTAAAAAGTGTATGGTCTCAGCATTGCCACAGTTTAGACATA
Source organism: Protopterus annectens (assembly GCF_019279795.1). Classification (NCBI taxonomy): domain Eukaryota; kingdom Metazoa; phylum Chordata; order Ceratodontiformes; family Protopteridae; genus Protopterus; species Protopterus annectens. The sequence continues at coordinate 888,030,672 of NC_056727.1, read as the reverse complement.
CTTATCTCCGTCCTGCCTTGTCTTCAAAAGGAATTCCTTTGGTGGTCCAGGGCATGTACTCTAAACAAAGGGAAACCCTTCTGTCTGCCTCCTGCCACTCAGATTCTAACCACGGATGCCTCGGATTATGCTTGGGGAGCCCATTGTCCGGGCAACTGTCTGCAGGGCCTTTGGACAAAGGATCAGAAGCACCTGCATATCAATTTAAAGGAAATGTTAGCCATTCAGAAAGCTCTAATGGCCTTCAGGAATCTTCTACAACCAGGACAACTACTAATACGGACAGACAACACCACAGTTATGTGGTACATGAACAAGCAAGGGGGATCTCATTCCTACCCCCTTTGCAGACTAGCCATGGATCTATGGAACACAGCTCGAGCTTGCAATCTAGACCTTCAAGCTCAGTTTCTACCAGGGAAGCAAAACTTCCTGGCAGACAGTCTGAGCAGAAACCTTTCGGATCCACATGAGTGGATGCTGGACACCAAAATATTCATGATGATAACAGCAGTCTGGGGATGTCCTCACATAGACCTCTTTGCATCCCATCTCAATCATCAACTACAGAATTTTTGCACCAGGACTTTCCACAAAGAAGCTTGGAAAGTGGATGCCCTATCATTCAGTTGGAGGAACCTCTCTGAATATGCCTTTCTGCCTCTTCCTCTTCTTCCATGGGTATTATTAAAGATAAAACAGGACAAGCCCAAGATGATAATCTTACTGGCCCCAAATTGGCCTCGACAGTTTTAGTACCCAACTCTAAAAAACCTATGTCTGGAGCCCCCTTGGGTTTTACCTCAGTCTCCGAACCTTCTGTCTCAACATCAGGGGCAGGTTCTACACTCTCATGTCAGAACTCTCAGCCTGGCGGCCTGGTTGATCCAGGGCCTTTGATTTCTTCTTTCCTACCCAAGCAGGTTATGGATGTCATTTTAGAAGCCAGACATCCTAGCACTAGAAAATCTTATGCAGGAAAATGGAAAAGATTTTGTTCCTGGATGCAGGCTCAGGATTCTGATCCTCTTCTTCCGAACATTCCTTTAATTTTACTTTACTTGACAGATCATTTACATAAGGGTCTCTCTTTCTCTTCCCTTAAGATACATGCCTCTGCTATTTCTGCTCATTATAATACAGACCCTCCAATCTTTTCCCACCAGCTCATGAGACAGTTTCTCAGAGGAGCTAAGAACTTAAGACCTCCTATATCTCCTCCCATTCCTGCTTGGGATCTCAACTATATTTTGGAAAAGCTAACCTTGCCTCCTTTTGAGCCTGCTGCCTCTTCTGACATCAAGTTTTTATCTTGGAAGACAGCCATCCTGTTAACCCTAACCTCTGCCAGGAGAGTTTCAGAGTTACAAGCTCTTATGGCTGTGGAACCTTATATTATTTTTCATCACGACAGGGTGTCTTTGAGGACTAATCCTACCTTCATGCCGAAGGTGTTTTCCAAAGTGGCTTTAAATCAAACTATCCACTTGCCAACTTTTTTCCCCACTCCTCAAAATAAAGGGGAAAGGATCTTACATTCCTTGGATGTACACAGACAACTACGTTTTTACCTGGACAGAACCAAGGACATTAGAAAATCTGAACAATTGTTTGTTTCTTATGCTTCAAGTTCCCAAGGTAAAGCCATTTCAAAACAGACCATTTCTAAATGGACTGCTCATGGAATCAGATTTTGTTATTCACACCATGGAAAGCAAATCCCAGGGAGTATACGGACTCATTCCACCAGAGCTGCTGCCACTTCTGTGGCCTTCCTCAGGGGAGTTCCTACCAAAGACATTTTGGAAGCTGCAACTTGGAGTTCAGTGCATACTTTTTCTAAGCACTACAATCTACCTCTCTACTCTAAGTCTAGTGCAGGCTTTGCCTCTGCAGTCTTGCAGGGCTTTTTAGCCGCCCCTTCTTCTTTATGACCACCTCCCTTTCTTTCAGCTTTGGGATTCTACCCTATTCATGACTGCAACAGTGAAACACGATGAACATAGTACAGTTGTGTACACCTACCATAAATGTAGATGTTCGAGTGTCTTCACTGTTGCAGTCCGGGTTTCCCTCCCTCCTGTCCCCTCTTATTTTTTACTTTTGTGTGGTTCCTTTTTTCACCCTTCTTCTGAGGTGTTTTTGCAAAGGATATGGGACCTTTCTCATTTTGGGACTCCTGACATCTGGGGCAAGAAAAACTGGAGAAGATGGCGTCGGCTATCAGTTTTGTACTCCTGGTGCTCTGACATCAGGGAGCATGGTTGAACAGCCGACGCCGGACCCAGACTTTGAGATTCTGGCTGACCGAGGACTGCCTGCCGGCAGGGGAGAACCCTATAGTCATGACTGCAACAGTGAAGACACTCGAACATCTACATTTATGGTAGGTGTACACAACTGTACTTTCCCTCCTCTTCTGCAGTTAGCCAAGGGTCAGCACTAAAGTTGCCTCACTGGATGGACCTGTTCACTCAGGACAAGGGATCATTGATTCACCTCCATCTGTCAACCTACAGCTAACTTTGTGGGTGATCAACATTTGATCCCTTTTAGGCACCTATTCTCTAAGGACATGCTATGGGTTTTGCAGCAGGCCAGGAAACCCAATACTAGAAAATCTTACAGTTCCAAGTAGAGGAGATTTTCTATTTGATGCCAAAAAAGGAAGGAATATCTCTTTGGTGCAGACATTATTCTGTGTCTGCGTGTTTGCCTTTAACTCCCTCCTTAGCATCTAGATTAGAAGTTAAGCTTTTTCTTAAAGGCATCCTACACTTAAAGACCTCCCCCCCCTGGAAACCAGTTCATCCTCCTTGGGATCCTAACTATGTGCTAGAAAAACTTACTCAGACCCATTTTGCACCAGCAGCTTCTGCCTCTCAAGTTCTGCACATGGAAAACTGTGCTTCTATTAGCATTAACATCTGCTAAGAACGACCTCTGAGATTAAGGCATTGATGGCTTTTCCCCCTTTCCTAGTTTTTCATAGGGACAGAGTATCCTTGAGAACTAATCCTAGCTTCATGCCCAGAGTGGTGAATGAGTTGTCTGTTAATCAGTCCATCCAATTCCCTACTTTTTTCCCTTCACCACAATCCTCCAGTGAGAGGATTTTGCATACCTTGGATGTTCATAGACAGCTCAGATATTATCTAGACAAAACTAAGCCCATTAGGAGATCTGAGTAACTTTTTGTTTTCTTTCATCCCAGGGCTCTGAGTTTACCTGTATCCAAACAAGCCATTTCCACATGGTTTTCTAAGATTATTGTGTTTTGTTTATGAATTACATGGGAAGTCCTTATCAGCTTTTGTTAAGGCCCATTCCACTAGATCAGCGGCATCCTCAGAGGCCTTCTTTAAAGGTCTAGATGCTCATTCCATCCTGGAAGATGCCACTTGGTCATCTGTTTATACCTTTACCAAACATTATAAACTGGACACTGTTTCCAGGTCCAGGGGCAGGTTTTGCAAAGACAATTCTGCATGGATTCCTGGAGGGTGCTTCCTCTTAGCCGTTCCCTGCTCTATCCTCCTCCCTGGGTTCCCTTTCAGCTTTTGCACTCCCCTATATTTAAGGAATACTGCAACACTGAATAGAAGGACATAGAATTGTTGTGTAAAATCTTACCATAACCATAGATGTCCTTATCTTCTATGTTGCAGTATTTTATCCCTCCTGCCTTCCCCCTACAACTTGCTCTTTCCCAAAATGATCTCCTTAAGCTTTTTTTAGACTCCTTTCCTTATGGGGCTTTCTTATTCTGAAGATTGTATGTGCAGACATCCCTTTTATGGCTGATCTTGACTGTGCCTTTGTGTGACATCCCAAGTACAGGCAGTGTCTGTAGGCTTTTGCATACAGGCCGGATGTTGGGTTGATTGGTGGAATACAACCGATATATAAGGAATACTGCAACATAGAAGAGAAGGACATCTGTGGTTACGGTAAGATTTTACACAACTATTATTTCTCTGTTATTTGTGTGAGTTGCTCAATGCTTTGTCCTCTTCTTTTGTTAAGGCCCACTTATCAGCTATCTCTGCTTGTCTGCCTTTATCTCCTCCTTTAGCTTCTAGATTTGAGGCTAAACAATTCCTTAACGGTGTCCTTCATATTAGACGTGCCAGGAAGCCTGTTCCCTCCTCCCTGGGATCTTAATTTTGTTTTGTAGAAGTTGACTAAAGCTCCCTTTGAGCCTGCTGCTTCAGCTTCCTTGCGACATTGTTCTTAGAAGTCTTTTGTTGGTCCTTACTTCATCCAGATGGGTGTCTGAGCTTCAAGCCCTTATGGCTTGTCCTCATTTTTTTGTATTTCACAAGGACATGGTGTCCTTGCATATACTAATCCTTCTTTTATATCATAGATGGTTAATGAGTTGTCACGTAATCAGTCTATTCATTTGCCCACTTTTTTCCCTTCTCCACAATCTGCCAGTGAGAAGGTGCTACATACTTTGGATGTGCATAGACAACCCAGATTTTATTTGGGTAACACTAAGTCTATTAGAAAATCTGATCAGTTGTTTGTTTCTTTTCATTCTAGGTCCCTAGGATTAGCTGTATCCAAGTAAACTATTTCTTCTTGGCTCTCAAAAGCTATTTTTTTGTTATACTTTTCATGGTAAGAGCCTTCCTTTTTCTGTAAAGGCTCATTTTATTAGAGCTGTGGCTTCTGGTACTTTTTTCAAGGGGTTGTATTCTAATTGTATTCTTGAAGCAGCTACCTGGATTTCTGTGCATACTCTACCAAGTACTACAAGTTGGATGGAATCTCCAGCTAGAGCTGGTTTTGCTAGGACCATTTTTCATGGCTTCCTAGAGGGCTCTACTGGTTCTTCCTCCTCCCAAGTTTCTTCTTGAGCTTTGGCACTCTTTCAAGTGTAAGGAATACTGCAACCAGTGAATGAAAGGACATAGTACAGTTGTGTAAAATCTTACCATAACAGTAGATGTCCTTTCCTTCACTGTTGCAGTGGCTGTAGGTGATTGTCACTGTTGAAGTGACACCCTGACCCATGTGCAAAAAAAGGAAAAGGGTTTGGAGTTGGATGGATGGGTTAACTTTGGAGGATAATTTTTCCACAAAGTCTGCTTTTCTGAATCTTGATAAGATCCCTGGTTTGCTTGTTTAGACAAATGAGGGACTTTTTGCTCTGTTGTGCATATTCCCTCTTGCATCTTGTTAGGATTTTCTTTCTTTTGTTGCACAGCCTATTAATATTAAGGTGGCTTGTTTTTGCCTTTTGACCTGGGTTTATTTCGGTCTGGTACTGCTGTTTCTATGCAGTTGTTTGTATGGTTGTACAGGGCTTTTGTGTACTCCTCTGCATAAGTTTGTGTTTTCTGGATTTGAGGGAGCTTGGAAGCTAGTCATGCCATCTCTTAATGGGGGTAATTTACCTTAGAGAAGTTCTTTGTTTTTTTGGGTTAGGTGGAGGACTAGTTTTACCTTTATTTGTAAGTACCACATCTAGGATATTTCTTCCTCTAGTGGGTGTGCAGACTAGCTGCTCCAGGGCATTTGAATTTACAAAGTCAAGAAATCTTTACCCCTGCATATTAGTGGTCATGTATGCCTCCCAGTTAAAGGAGCAGTAGTTAAAATTACCTATGAGTATGATATTGGGCTGGATGGTGAGTGATTCTAGTAACTTTACATGTCATGTTTGAGTTTCCTGGTTCATGGTGGGGACCTGTAGCTAGCAAGACTATGGTACTGGATTTTTCCCATGGTTAGTTGGACATGGAGTAGCTCAAGTATGTCATATTGTTTGACGAGCCTTTAAGTGTGCTTATACGTCCCCACCTTTTGCTCTTTCATGTTCAGTGGGTGGTCTGAACATATGAAAGGCATTATAGTCATGCACTGCTGGAGTGCTTTCCATGGCTTTGAACCATGTTTCAGTAACTGCACAGACATCAGCACTCTTCAGGGTAAGTAGACCTTCCAGGGAGTGCAGTTTCTTCTTGAGACTTCTAGCATTGAGTAGTAACACCTCTAGTTTGTTCTGAGTAGCTTTTGTTATGTTGCAATGTTTGTCTGTTTGGCAATGTCTAAAAAAGACACTATGGGGTTGGATAATGTTTTGACACCTATCCAAAAGCCTGTAGGTGACAGATGAAGACCATCCTGGCAAAGCAGCTTGGCTTGACAACCATGTCCTCCCAGGCTGACAAGTATTGGATCCCTTTGAAATGACATCAGTAGCTAAGCCAGTTGTTAAATTTGATAATTTTCTGCTGCTGTTGTGGCATCATCCTTGGAGACAGTAGAATGCTGCTCATTGCTAAGCTCCTACCTGCCTGTGGCATGTATTCTGATACCTCAATTATGTCTCTGTTCATATAGTCCAAGGAGGTACGTCTCAGGTCATTCACACCCATGTGGATTATGACTGAGTCATACTGGTACTTAGAGGTAAATGACCTGAGTGCTCACATGATGTGGCGAATCCTGGCCCTTGATAGGCAACTAACTGTAACCTTCTCCTTATCCTGCCTGATAGAAGCGACATCAGTGTGTTTTAGAATGGAGTCTCCTATGACCAGAATATTGGGTTGTGGAAGGTTTCACTTTATGGGTTTGGCAATTGAGACACAATGAGATGTGACTTTGTGTTGCGATGGGAATAGTCTTGTTTGTGTACAAGAGTTTCTGAGTACTGCGCCTGAGAGGCCTTTGAGGTTTGGATAAGTTACATGTGAGCACCTCTGCATATGTGGGTCTGTATGTGTGGTCCTTTGTGTGTGCAGTGAATGATGTGTGTGAGTTGCTGACAACCTGTTTGTTGCTTTTTGTATTTGTATGTGAGAGTCTCGCCTCCAGTGTCTGTGTATAAATTGAAAGACTATTCTGTTATCTTGGAAGGCTCTTCTGTAAGTTTTAGTTACCTCATTTAGAAGGATTTCTGAACTGCAGTCCTTGATTTGTAAAGACATTGCTTAGGTTTCCACAAAGACAGAATATTTTTCAGAACAAATCCCCCATTTGCCCAAGGTGTTCTCAGGACTTTCTCTATACCATTCAGTACAGTTAGTGGTCTTTGCTTCGTAAAAAGGAGAATATAGCTGAAAGAATCTGCATACTCTGACTACACAGACAACTTTGAAGTTAAGTTGAAAAGATTAAACCACAAATCAGTCTCACCTATATGTTCCTTTTGTGAAAGGAAAAGGTTTTCCCAACCTTTCTAAAATGACTAACTAATTGCATTTATCTTTAGAGAATTTAGGAATTGTTTCAACAGCTCAGCAGCTGCATCTACAGCCTTCTGTATGACAATTATCTGTCTGAGCCTCCTTTCAAGATGCAGCTCATTCAGCAGCTGGAAGTGAGTGTTCTGTTTGCACCCCTGCACCAATGATTTGAAAAAGTTATACTTGGAAAATAATGTTTGAAAGCAGTAACTTTATTTTGGTGCATTAGTCAAAGAATGCAGTTTTGCTTTTCTTTGGAAGGTTTTTCACCTAGAACGTTTTAAAGAAAACAATTTAAATTCATTGGAACCATTGTCATTCCTCCACATATGCACCAGATGCTTTAAAAAATATTTTAGCTGAAAGGGATACCTGCCTGTTGTCCTTCTCATAATGACGTTCCAAATGTTATGGAAGCAGCTACATTACCTACAATAATGGCTGAACTGGTAAAGCTGAAGTGTGAAATGTCTTGAGTTCATGGCACCAAGGCGGCAAGGGAGAGAGATCATAGGAAGTTACTAGGCTATTGGCCCCGAGGCCCTTATAAGCCTAGCCAAGAGTTTAGCCCATGTTTAGACAAGTCAGCACCCGATGCCCTGCAGGAACACAGGTGGAATCCCAGGGGTGTATTTTCTGTTTCCCATCCAGTTATCCAGGTTGCTAAAAAGGGATAATGAGGTACTGTGCTTGATGTGGAGAGGGAGTCTGTTCCACAGATGGGGGGGGGGGAGTCTCTGGGGCACAAATCTGTCCCGCCAACAAGTCCTATAAAGCAAATCTCACTGATGATTGCCTCATGTACACAGACAACCCTCTCCTCCTACCACCCAACACTACAACCTGTGAGAGATGCACTTACATAGCCAAAATGGAAGCAAAGCTCTCTCCACCCAAGATTGTGCTAGACAGTCAAGAGGAGAAGGTTAACACCCACACTACACCTCAAGCAACACATAGCCCTTCTAAACCCACACCACCAACACCCACATATAGCAACACTAAATCCACATATGCAGAGGCCCTTAACTGTAACTTGCCCAAGCAACAAGGACCTCTGAAGCTGAAACGCAAACAAACACCAATCACAACCAAAGTGTCACATAGTTCAAAACACCTGTGTGCCACCCAGCAACAGCCCCTAAGGCAAGACAATGTACCTAACACTTTAGTCATAGGTGACACTATAGTCCGGCACACTGATGTCCCTCTCACCAGGTTGAACAAGGAGAAAATTACAGTCAGCTGCCTGTCGGGGTGCCAGGATTTGCCACATAACGCATGCACTCAAGTCACTCCACAACAAGTACAAATATCACTCTGTCATTGTCCATGTTGGAGTGAATGACTTGAGACGTACCTCCCTGGACTACATGAAAAGAGATGTGGAAGAGCTCTCGGATCATGTGGCCCAGGCAGGTATGGCCCTAGCCCTGAGTAGCATCCTGCCTTCACCCAGAATGATACCACAATATAAGGACAAAATGACTGACTTCAACAATTGGCTAAGCTTCTGGTGTCATTGAAAGGGGATGCAGTATCTGTCTGCCTGGGATGACATGATTGACAGACCACGATGCATTGCCAGAGATGGTCTGCACCTGTCGCCTCTGGGATTCAGGTTACTGGCTAAGGCTCTTGCCATCCCTATAGTGCCTTTTTTAGGCAAAGTTCAAAGAACAAAACCACCATCGTAACAGGTACAAGCATGCAAAATCTGAAGGTAATGCTACTCAATGCTAGAAGTCTAAACCTCAAAATGCACTCTCTCAAGGCACTTCTAAAAATGGAGAACATCGATATCTGTGCAGTAACTGAGACCTGGTTCAAGGCTCCAGAGACCACCCCTGCAATACCAGGCTACAACTCTTACCACACTTTTCGGCCACCAAAGCAGGACCGAAACACTAAAGGTGGAGGAGTGTCAATATTCACCAAGGATATTTACACCACCAGGCTAGTTGCCCAACACAATGCGTCTGAAATTCTCCAGGTGCAACTAAAACTAGGTAAGACTGCAATACAAATTGTAGCTTGCTACAGATCCCCCACCATACCCCAAGATTCTCACTACACTTTTCTAAACATACTGGAAAATATTAAGATAGAACCAAACACCCTAATACTGGGTGATATTAACTACCCTGCCATTAACTGGGAAAGCTACTCATGTACCAACACCTTTGCCCAACGGTTCTTGGAATTCGTAAATTCCAACACCCTGGATCAACTAATCCATAGTCCCACCAGGGGCTCCAATATCCTAGACCTGGTCATTACCAACATGGGAAATCGATGCTCCACACCCCCCTCGTTAGTCACGTCTGACCATAAGCTAATCACCCTTAACATCCACATCCCACCCCCACCTCCCAGTAAGGAAACCTCCATAAAAAACTTCTCCAAAGCCAACTTCATGCTACTCAAGTCAGAAGTGACAAACTTCATGACACCCATGCAGACAGGAGCTGAAAGTTTAACTGCTGAATCCTACACTAAGGCAATTTACGAGCACATCCACTCATGCATAAATCGTGCCATCCCAAATAGAACCAAGATGCTCTCATCCAAAAAAAAGAAGCCAATCTGGTGGTCCCCTGCCATAAACAAACTTTACAACAAAAGGAAGAAACTGTTGCAGAAAAGAGGAAAATCCCAGGATGCAAAAAACATCCTTACCAGCCTCAGTAAGAAACTGAGATCCCTCATAAAATCCTCCAAAGCTAGTTATGAAAATAAAATTGCCAAATATTCCAAAGACAACAACAAGGCATTCTATAACTGTGTCAAGAATCTAAATGGCAATGCTCAGATCTGCTCTGAGCTAAAACAGAATGGCATTAAATATACTGATCCCAAGGATATTGCCAATATCCTGGCATATCGATTCAGTGCCAACTTCACCCCCCCCTCTCACCCCCTAAATGGCCCATCTCAATACCGGAAGATTGCCAAATTCCGGTAATAACGGCCACACAGGTAAGAAATGCACTCTCCAAAGCTAAGAATACAGCATCCATGGTACCAGATGACATCCCGGGCTGTGTACTACATGAACTACAATATGAACTGGCACCTCACCTAAGTGTCATGTTTAATCATAGCCTCACCTCAGGTTTCGTGCCCACTGATGGCGTACAGCTACAGTTATCCCACTCCACAAGGGGGGGATCCACCTTGGATCCCAGAAACTACCGTCCCATCAGTCTGACAAGCCTTATCTACAAGGCCATGGAGCGTATTATCATGGAACTTATAAACAAAGACATTGGCAACCTTCAAACACTGGTCCCCACCCAGTTTGGGTTCGTGAAGGGCCGATCTTGTCTCCTGAACTTGATTGACTTCTTCAAATCAGTCTCCAGAGCCATGGACAAGGGTAAGGTGGTCCACACAGCCTATCTAGACCTTGCCAAGGCCTTTGACACCATCCCCCACTCTGGAATCATAGATAAACTTACTAAGCTGGGCATTAATCCCTACGTCACCCAATGGGTTGCTAACTGGCTTACTGATAGAACCCACACTGTAAAAGTAGCCGACTCCAAATCCAGCTCCAGACAAGTGACAAGTGGAGTACCTCAGGGTTCAGTCCTGGGACCGCTCTTGTTTGGCATCTACTTCTCTGAAGTACAGGCCAACACTAAGGGACTCTGGATAACAAAGTTTGCAGATGACTGCAAACTAGGAGCCATTATTGAATCCCCAAATGATGTGGATACTCTACAAAAGGGCCTTACAGAAACAGATGCTTGGTGCCAGAGCCATGGGTTCAAGCTCAATGCCAAGAAATGTATAGTTATCCCCTTTGGGAAAAAACATGTATCCGTGAATTACCATATAGGTGGCAGTACACTAAACACCGAAAGTTTGATAAGAGACTTAGGGACACAGGTGGACAGTGGTCTCACCTTCGATAACCACATCGCCACAACAGTCAGGAAATCCTTCTATGTGGCACACCTCATCACTAAGGGCTTTTCATCCAGAAAAAAGGAGGTCATTGTCCCACTGTACTCATCCCTCATTAGACCCATTATAGAATACAATGCCCCGTTTGGTATGTACCTCTCAAGACATCTGCAACAACTGGAAAGGCCACAGAAATACCTCACTAAAAGAATCACAAGCCTAAAGCAGACCGCCTTAAAAAACTCCTGCTATACTCTGTCGCATATCGTCAACTCAGAGGCAGTCTTTGCTTAACATACAAGGCCATGTCAAATCCAGAGCTGTTGAACATACTACACTTAAAGAAATCCCAATCTCTCAGAGCCACACGCTCCAGGGATCTAAACCTTGTCATCACAATAAACAAAACATGCTGGAGGGATAGGTTCCTGACCCAGAGACTCCCCAGACTCTGGAATAGATTGCCCATACATGTCAAGCAGAGTGCCTCATTGGTCCTCTTCAAAAGGAACCTTGAGGATTGGATGGGAGAAAGGAAATTCAAACGAAAGAAAATGGAACTGACAATGGGTACTGGAGGACTGAAACCACCACAAAAACGAATTTGACCTAGGTTTCATCTTTATTTAGACTTCTTCAGAACAAAATGTTAAAAAGTGGTTACCCACCAGCATTTATACAAGATACGATTACATCATTGATCAATTAGTCAATTAGTCAATTAAAAACTTAAAAGGCAAAAAGACATAAATTGTATTTTTGTCAACAATGACATTTTGAACGATGTTGAAATTTTGAATGAACTAATAGTGAATGCACAAGTGAACATATTAGGCACGTAGATGCTGAACTTTGCAATTGTGACAATGTTGATTTATTTAGCCTTGGCCACGATGTTTTAGAACTAAATGTCACTATGGAAACTAACGTTACAGTTGACATTGGGGATGCTGTTGGTACAAATAATTTGCCACTGTTTTATTCAGTTGACAATGATGTGAATGTTAATTCACCTGAAGTGGCAACACTGGGTGATAGTATGGGTTCTGGGGAGTTTATTACCGATTGTGGTTTGATTGAATTAAGTTCAGATATTAGTACTTATACGGTGCCTGAAAGTTTAGTGAATGACAACAATGAACATGTAACTTCTGGACAGATTCATGATGTTTTGATTGACAACAGTGATGGGGACATTAGTGTTAGTATTGAACAGTTGCTTTCCATCAGTGACAATCAAGTAGGGATATGTAATGGCGAACATCTTAGTAACCCTCTGGTAGTATGTAATACACATGGTGATTACAAAGTATACAATTTTTCCAGTAGGGTTATTAATACAAGACATGTGGAATTACCATCAAAGGGGTTTACCTTTGTGCCCCTAGTCAGGGGTAATTTATCTGACATTCTTATTGATCTGAAACTATTGACAAGGAAAATGAACCCAAAGTTGATGTTTCAAGACGAACTTCAAGGACGGAGTGAAATTTAAAAAAAAACTAGTAAGTTTATACCACCTTCAAACACTATAGTTGGTTTATTTGAAAAAATCTACGAGTTGGAAATAAGAGACTACCTTAACAAAATTAAGTCTTTGAATGGTTTTCATGCGTTTAACAGTCAAAACAACCTATCTAGGGATGAACGGAGCTTGTTGGATGATTTGGTTAGGGACAGGTCCATTAGATTCATGAAGCCCGATAAGGGCAGTGGCTTAGTGGTCATCGATAGAAATGATTACATTAATCACATGTTAATAATGTTAAGTGGGGAGACCTATGAGGAAAGCAGTTTAAACCAACTTAACATTGCAAACGCTAGGGTGGATATGTTAATTGAGGATTTATTGATGCAAGGACAAATTGCTGAATCAGAGTATTTTTTATGATTAATGAATTTCCTGTGGTAAGTGGCATCCTTGGGATTCCTAAGATACATAAGGGACTGGTTAATGTCAAGTTCAGGCCTATAGTTGATGGTAAACGTAGTAAAACTTGTTTCATTAGTAAATTTTTGGATTATAACTTGCAAAAAGGCATCAAGTTATTTGATTATATTATGAAGGACTCTTGGCAGTTTTTGGAGAACCTACGCACTGTGGAATTTAATGAAAATACCATTTTAGTCACTATTGACGTTGTGAATCTTTTTTCTGTAATACCCAATGACATAGGGTTGGAATGGTTGGAACAACAGCTTTTTAAGACTGGGTTGTACGATCAGGACCGTATAAATGTATTCATCACTTTGATGGAAATGGTATTGTCCAATAATTATATTTTCTTTGAAGGTTATTACTTTAAGCAAATCATGGGTGTAGCTATGGGGGCAGCTTGTGCCCCATCTATGAATTATGTTATGTCCTACTGGGAACAGGAATATGTTTTACACAGTGGCTTTAGATCTAAAATTAGACACTACACCCGATATTTAGATGATTTGTTTATAGTATGGGAAGGTAGTGAAGATGATTTGAATGCCTTCATGGAATACATTAATAGTACGGTGCATTTTTTGAAGTTCACTCACTCTATAAGTAAACAGGAGATTTCTTATTTAGATGTAAAGTTAAAAATAGACCCTTTAAATTATTCTTTGTCCATTAACATCTATAGAAAAGCCACTTTCTCAAATTCTTACCTCTGTTATTCTAGTTGGCACCCTGACCACCAGAAAAGAGCAATTATTAAAGGTCAGATGGTCAGGGCTGCCAGGATGGTTAGTGATAGCTTAGATTTTTTGAAGGAAGTGAAGTTTATAATGAGCATGTTCCTTAGGAGAGGCTATCCTGAAGGTATGTGTCTAGCTGTATTGGAGGAAGTTAAATGGAAGAGGGACGAAGGGGTGTATTGGCCATTAATTAGAGGTGGAACAAGTACAGAACTTACAAGAGTGGACCAGGACACAATTAATCAAATTGTTAATGTGGATAATGATGGCCATACTCTACCTGTGACTGATAACACCAGTAGTCATTTTTCCGAACACAACCTTTATTTTATCACCACTTATTCTTATGATGCTCCCAATATTAGGGACATTATATACAACAATTGGAGGTTTCTCAGGTTAGATTGTTTGGTATGGGACAAGCTTGGTACTTATCCCAAATGTGTTTTTAGGAAGGCTAGGTCATTGAAACAGCTATTAGAGAAGGGTGATAATGTTTCCATTGTGACTGGTAGGCCTGTCGGGAATTTTAAATGTGGGAGATGTAGTGTGTGTCATCACATGTTAGTAACAGGTTCCAATTTACAAGTGGTAGGTGTGCCTATTAGATTATATGGGCATCCTGACTGTCATACAAAAAATGTGGTGTACATGGCACAGTGTGTTCAGTGTCCGGCGTTTTATGTCGGAAAAACTAGTAGAGCCTTTAAAGAGAGGATTAATGAGCACCTCTCAGATATAAGGCTAAGGAAAAGCACTAATGCCCTTTACAGGCACACTGAAACGCATGATGGACATCATTTCAAGTTTTGTATATTGCAAAATATAATTAAGGATGTACAGGGTAGGATTTTAGATTTGCATTTAGATATTAGTGAAGTAAGGTGGCAACGTAGGTTGAATGCAACTGTCTTTCCTGGTATTAATGATCATATTAGTATAGCCCCAATTTTAAAACTGAAACACATTCTTGGGTGACTAGTTGATAATTTCACTTGTCATGTATAATTGTATTTTTTTAACATTACATATTACATGGTGTGATGCTAGGTGTTCATTTTCATTATAACATTTTGTTATTTGATTTTGTGACACCTTATTTATGAATTTTTTACTATCACTAATGCAGTATGTTCACCATATTATAAGTGACTTGTTTGTGTGTATGTGGGTGTGTGCTCAGGTTGCTTTAAGCATGGTGAAATGTTTTTTGCCTTTTAAATTTTTAATTGACTAATTGATCAATGATGTCATCTTATCTTGTGTAAATGCTGGTGGGTAACCACTTTTTAACATTTTGTTCTGAAGAAGTCTAAATAAAGACGAAACCTATGTCAAATTTGTTTTTGTGGTGGTTTCAGTCCTCCAGTACCCATTGTCGGTTCCATTTTCTTTCGTTTGGTTTTTGGTTTGTGTTTGTTTTTTGTCATAGAAAGGAAATTCACCCCGGGGATCATGTCAGTCGCCCTGCTAGACAGGGGTCCAGGGAAGTAAATAGTGTGGGAAGAAATAGCCAGGGAATTGTTATGGCTAGGCTTGTATAGGCCCTAGGGCTGATAGCCTAGTACCAACCTATGAACCTATTATTCTGACTAGTTATAGGAGTTGTCTAGGAGCATAACTGAAGTTATTAAAAAATCAGGTTACTCGCACTGATGCCAAGATGGAGCTGCTAGAGAACAGCGCCTTTCATTTGAAATCTTGTGCTTTGTGCTAGATTTTGCAACTAAATAGGGGATTCCGAAATTCATTAAAACACTTCCCTAAAGTTGAGTCTGTATTCCAAAGGAAAGCCTGCACGTGGAAAGGATACACAAATCAAAGGGAGAGACAGCTTATATAAAAGGACATATTTAGTCTCTGACTTACATATTGAATCTATGTGTATATTGAATCTATGTGTACCCCAAGGAGTCTCTTAATAAGGGTTGCCAAATATTTCTTAAAGGATGAGGTTCTCTCGAAATAATTGAAACCTAGGAAGTTGCTCCATGCACAAGTTGCCATAATGTTTTGTGAACAAGGCTATTTTGGCAACAGCAGAACAAGTGAAATACTATTGTTTTGGTATTAAGACATTGTAGGGCAAAAAGATAAATAAATGAACTTTACATTGCGGTACTGTGCCCCTTTCAGGCTGATGCTTCAGAAGGACTATGAGATATGCACCCAGGAAGCAGTGACCATGGATAGAATGGACTCTCTGTGGAGTTCAGGAGAGCCTGTCTTAGGTGCAAAGGAGTTCGAGAGTCTTATCTCAGGTGCAATTTTTGCATTGAGTTGGTAAAAGCATTTTTAAAAATTGTATGTATTTATTTGTTTATTCATTCGTTTACTGGGGTAGTAGACCTGCCCCAAAAAAGACCTGTTTCAGTTACAATTTGGGGTTAGAGTAGAGATCTAGGAGGCAGTCAGGAGCATACAGGAAGGTATGTTACCTTCTGTCTGGAAAGATCACACCATTCCAACAAAAGAAGTACCAATAACTTAAGCTTAGGAATGATGTTTTATCAAATCCCTTAAGAGAATCATTCACTAGCAACTAACACCCTTTAATATAGAGAAAATCCTACTGTCTACTTCCCAGTGTGAGTTTTCTGTTTTTTCAGTTAATTTAGTTTTTCTAACAATCAGTGACTATATTAGAAGCATCTTAAATTCAGGTAATGTAATAGAAACAGTTGTCTGGACCTCTCTAAAGTCTTTGAATACCCTTAGCCATGAGGGACTAATAAATAGATTAATAAATAGATTAACAGATGTACATTTTCTCCCCCTTTCTGTAAATTGGTTTTAGTTATTTAGTGAAAAAAAAATCAGAGCTAAGTGAAGCCAAAAGCTATCCCTTTAATACATTATGAACTGAGTTATTTCACACAGAATTCTTGGACTCCTTTTGTTCAACTTGTATGCAAACCAAATGATGCAGCAAACTCAACACCCAACAGTTACATTCAGTAAGCTGCTGTAATAGCCCTACTGTGTGCTTCTTACATACCTCTCAACCATACTGAATTCCTCGGTATTTACCGGTTTTGAGAGCAAAATAATGGGGTGCCACAAATACCCAAGTGGCCACTTTAATTCCTGAAAAAAAATTTTTTTTTTTTTACAAATTGTAGCTGACATCATCACACATCAGCTTCGTGAGGCACTCAGTCAGACTGTCGGAGACACTGGGACTGTTTTTACATTCATTCATTAGCAGGCACCTGTTTGGATCTGGAAACTTGGAATATAGCAGGGCAGCACAGCAGGCCAGGCAGCAGCAAACAAATGGAGCTGTGCTGACAGTTTAAGTTTAACTTGGTTTTACCAAGCCCGAGTACTTCTGTAGACTGCAGCCTGCAGTACAGAGTTAAATCTGCGTTCCCAATCCCAGGATGAAAAAATTTAGTTTCTCCAGCGGCTTGAATTCGAACTCTGGATCCAGGTAAGTAAAAAAGAATAAAAAAAAAAGTTATGTATGCCATAAGTTATTGCCTATTAGAAACTCTGCATCGATAATACAGATGAAATGCAAGTTGCAAGTACTTCTGACCTTGCAGATTATATCAGGACAAGTGACTGCCACAGATTTCAATTCAAAAAAGCATGTTGAGTCTGATTTTCTTGAAAATATGAAATAATATTCATTGGGAGGCTTTTGTAGTTAGTTTAATGGATAGGTGTTTGGAACTTCTTTGTGATTACAGTCACAGTGGAGTAGCTGGGGGGGGGGTGGCGAGAGGCAGCACTTTTGGGACTGTCTTCAACAGTTTTAATTAAAAAAATGTTTTTTCTAAGGGCGTTCTTCTTTAAGAACAGTCCTGTAGAGGTGCATAGATGTCTTGCTCTTTTTCTTGCTCTTCTTCCTGTCGCCGTGCAATTTTAAAATACAGATTTGGATTGATATTTGATGATCATTTTGCTGCTTGTTCCAACAAGTAAGATTTTTCTTATTGCTGCCTGTCCAAACGTTGTTTGTGTATTTGCTGCCCGATTTGTTCTTATATCGGTATTTGCTGCCCAGTCTGTTCTTATTCTTATTGTGTGTGTATCTGTTCTTAATTTCGGCTGCCCAATCTGATATAATTGCATTTTACTGCTGCCCGATCTGAAGTAGTTGCATTTTGCTGCTACCTGATCTGATGCAATTGTAATTTGCTGTTGCCCAATCTGTTCTTATCCTTATTGTGTTTGTTTATCTGTTCTTAATTGCTGCTGCCTGATCTGATGTAATTGCATTTTGCTACTTGTGTGCTGTTTTAATGCTGCTGCCTCATCTGATGTAATTGCATTTTGCTGCTTGTGTGCTGCTCTAACGCTGTTGCCCGATCAGGTGTAATTGCATTTTGCTGCCCTAATTGTGTCTGTATGTGTGTGTGTGTGTGTCTGTCTCTTTGTGTGTGTGTGTGTCTGTCTCTTTGTGTGTGTGTGTGTCTGTCTCTTTGTGTGTGTGTGTGTCTGTCTCTTTATGTGTGCGTGTGTGTGTGTGTGTGTGTGTGTGTGTGTGTGTGTGTGTGTGTGAGTGTGAGATGCTGCCTGATCTGATGTAATTGCATTTTGCTGATGCCTGATCTGATGTAATTGCATTTTGCTGCTTGTGTGCTGCTCTAACGCTGTTGCCTGATCAGGTGTAATTGCATTTTGCTGCCCTAATTGTGTCTCTGTGTGTGTGTGTGTGTGTGTGTGTGTCTGTGTGTGTGTGTGTGTCTCTTTGTGTGTGTCTGTTTCTTTGTAATTGCATTTTGCTGCTTGTGTGCTTCTCTAACGCTGTTCCCCGATCAGGTGTAATTGCATTTTGCTGCTCTAATTGTGTGTGTCTGTGTGTGTGTGTGTGTGTCTGTGTGTCTGTGTGTGTGTCTCTCTCTGTCTGTCTGTCTGTCTGTCTGTGTGTGTGTGTGTCTGTGTGTGTGTGAGATGCTGCCTGATCTGATGTAATTGCATTTTGCTGCTCTAATTGTGTGTGTGTGTGTGTGTGTGTGTGTGTGTGTGTGTGTGTGTGTGTGTGTGTGTGTGTGTGTCTGTGTAAAATGCTCCAGTTAGGTATACCTGGTGGTTAATGTCACTGATGCTCAAACCCTGTACCTTGGGTACATGTAACAAGGGCCTGAATTGTCTACCCATAGCACCACTTGTCATTCAAGCTCTCAACTCTCCTGATTTTCATGCAATGTTTGGATCATACGTTTGGTCTGTTCCTCTTAAAATTTGTGATTTTCTGACAAATCAGTGGAAACTGAATTCACTAAATTTATTTATTTACTCATTCATTTATTTAACATTTGTCGGGAAAGTCAGACTTTATAGCCATTTACGTTTCAGTCTTCCTGTCTTTCAGGAAGCACGTGGTAACACAAAACACTTTGATGTTCTTTGCATTTCACTGTTGCAGTCATCACCTGTGGGTTATCCCTGCTGTGGTAGCCCTCAACCGGCCCGAATACCAGAGTCAATGTTTTTGTGCGCCGGCTGTTGTCGCCTGTAGTCTGACGTCATGTCAGTACTGTAAAGCAAGGCAGCTGATGTCATTACATCAATCTTTCTTGCCGTGGAGCCTGTAGCAGAAGCAGTTTGCACAAGTGCCAGTTGGTCGCTAACAGAAGTCGAATTTCAGCAGAAAACGTCTAAAGCTAAGTACCCCATTGGGGACCCTTTTATCTTGCTCTAAACTATGTCCAAAAAAGTTAATAATTGTCTCGCCTGTGGAAAGCAGATCCCACACCGAGACTTCCATTCTTACTGCATCACTTATTTAGGCCCAGACCACGACATCCCTCATTGCTGGTTCTGTGCCCTCTTTAATGCAAGAACCATTCTCTGTAGAACTCTTTTTGTAGACAATTATTTTCATATTCTGTCTTCGAATTCCAATATGGCGTCTGTCAGCCAACAATCTGCCGACATTCCAAAAAAACATAGATAGAGACATACAAGGCTAAGCCTTCCGACGATGCTACCGCTAAGCAAGTCATCAGTTCTCCGGGATTCAGTGATGCACTTTTGCAGCCCCTGATGCCCGACTCACTTTATACGCAGGCCTCTGCCAAGACCCTTTCGGAGTCTGGTATGCCGCAGAAATCCACTTACGAGCCTTTGGCTGTCTCTGCCTCGACACAGGCACCGGCTTCTGAGGAGGCCGTTCGCACTACCGATTCTAGACAAAAAAACGATGTCTTCTCTTCCTGATTCTCAGAGACCGACGGATTCTCTCAGGCCTCGAAGCCAGGCCACTCCTAGGAAATCTGCTTCTAGTCACCATCTTGCTACTGCTCCCCCACCCCAAGCTCAAATGCTTAAACTGGAGGAGGATCTCATCTCCCTTCTCTGAGGTACTCAACCCCCACTCCAAAAAGGAAAAGGCTTCTTTTCCAGAAATTATGACAGACCAAGAGTCTAAGGAATCTGATTTTTGAGCCTTTGAAGAGGAACAACAGCCCTCAACTGTTAAAGCATTCAGATGCAGAGGAATCCATCCCCCCTGCCTCCCCTCCAGAAGACCTGTCCTTCGGGGAAACCCTTCACTCCCTCAGGGAACATTTTCAGTGGGAATTTCAGGACTATCCACAGTCAAAGAAATGACTTGGAGAGTAGGTGGACCTGCCCCAGCACAGACCCCTGGCCATCCCACCTATTCTAGAAGTGGCGGATGATGTTTTCCTTGAAACCAGTTTAGCCCCTGATGCCTTGCCTTCTGCTTCATCTAAACCTGGTAGGTACTAAAGAGTAGCAGACTCTCAGTAATACCTGTACAGGAACCCTGCTGCAGACTCTGAGGTAATTATACAGGGACCCGAAGGAGCTAAGACTAGTTCTGCCAAGAATCCTCTCCCTTCTGACAAAGACTCCAGAGCTTTGGACAGATGGGGTAAGAAAGTATACACCTCTACAACCTTAGCTATCAGAGCACTCAATTATCACTTCCATATGTTAAAATATCAGCAACACACTTTGGAACAATTAAAACAGAAGATTGCTACCTCTTCTGACTATGCCAGCTTAAAAGAGTGCGAAGAATTACTACACTCTGCTTATTAAGTGGCCAAACTCTCATTACAATGTGGATATGACACCCTAGAAGCCTCTAGCAGGGCAGCAGTGACAGGATCCGTTATTAGAAGACATGCATGGCTGAAGGAACAACCTCTCCCTGATCATGTCAAGTCTAAACTTATTGATGCATCCCCTAGATGAGGAATGCCTGTGTGGGGAAAAAGCAAAAGAGGTGCTTAAAAAGATGGAAGACAAAGCAAAATCTATGCAAACAGTAAAATATTTCTTTCAAATTCAACCACCCAGATTCAGCAGGAACTTTCCCTCTAAGCACTGGGAACTTCCCTGCAACTAGCAGACAGGGCCAAAGTAAGCCCCACAGGGACAGGACATTCAGGCCCCTATCCCAGGCCCAGCAAAGAAGCAAACAATGGACCACTTCCACGTCTAAAGCAGGAGGTTCTAAGCCAGGTGTCTATGGTAAGCACTCACAATGACTCTCCCTCCCCCCTTTGCCCTCCTTTTATTCATCTAAAACTAGGAGGAAGGCTCACCTTCTTCAAGGACAATTGGATCTCTGTAACCAAGGACCAATGGGTATTGAAAGTAATTTCTCAGGGATACAGATTGTCCTTCAGCGAACTCCCAGTTCCAAGAGTGTACCCAGACCTTCCCCCAAACCAGTAGGCAGAGGCATTAAAACAGGTAAAAACACTAATATCCCAGGGGCAGTAGAACTTGTCCCTCCGGATCAAACAGGAAAAGGTTTCTACTCTAGACTATTCCTTTTTCCCAGAAAAGAGGGCACTTTGCCCCCATCCTGGATGTATCCAAACTGAACACCTCCTTGGTGGTCCCCAGATTCAAAATGCTAACCTTGCAGCAGCTCCTGACTATGCTCACACAAAATGCCTGGCTGGTGGCACTAGACCTAAAAGATGCCTAACTCCACATCCCCATCAGGGAATCATGCAGAAAATTCCTGCACTTCAGAGCAGGCAGTCGGAACTTTCAGTTCTCTGCACTGCCCTTTGGCTTATCTACTGCTCTGAGTATTCACCAAATGCTTGGCCCCAACTGTAGCATTCTGCAGACAGAGAAATATACAGATTTACCCTTACCTGGACGACTGGCTCATTCAGGCGGACAGCAAAGAAAAGTTGCTCCAGGAGCTTCTCAAAGCAAAACCCCACCAGGAAAATTGTTTTCCTGGGAGCTGTGCTAGACACAGCAACCCTAATGGCCTTCCTATCCCCAGAAAAGCAGAACTTCCTGCCTCTCTACTTCACCCAGCTGCCTTCCAGAAGTCACCTCACTATGAGGAATTTCCTGCAAGCCCTGGGATACATGTCATCTTGCATCCTTCTCATCCCCTCTCGCTAGGCTTCACATGAGAAAGCATCAGTGGTACTTAAAGAACCTTTGGTGTCAGCACTCTCAGTCCCTAGAGACCACTCTCCCACTGATCCCTTGCATAAGGGATGAATTTCTCTGGTGGCAGAGGCCTGTGCCATGAACAAGGATCTTCCCTTCATCCTCCGCCCTTCCGGCCAGACAATCACCACCGATGCCTCAGACATAGCTTGGTCCGCTCACGTAGCAGGTAGGTGTACCCAAGGCCTCTGGAATGCCCAGCAACTTCACTTGCACATCAACCAGAAAGAAATGATGGCAGTGCAAAATGCTGTGACCTTCCAACCCCATCTCAGGCCAGGGGTCCTCCTTAGAAAAACAGACAACACCACAGTAATGTGGTACATCAATAAGCAGGGGGGCACACAATCTTACCCCCTGTGCAAGTTAGCCATGAGTTTGTGGCTTACAGCCACCTCCATGCGGCTGCGTCTAATTGCCCAATACTTACCGGGGATCAACAACACACTGGCAGACCACCTAAGCAGAAACTTACTGGACCCCCACGAATGGCAGCTCCACAGAGAAATCTTTCTGCAAATCACCCAGGAGTGGGGGACCCCAAAGGTGGACCTCTTTGTCTCGCACCTCAACCACCAGCTGCACAAGTTCTGTACCAGGGAGTATCACCTCCTAGCATGGAAGGTGGATGCCTTAACCTTCCCCTGGAGCTCCTTATTTGTGTCCGCATACCCTCCTCTGCCCCTTATTCCCAGGGTTCTGATCAAAATAAGAGAGGAGAGACCAAAGACCATCCTCATCGCTCATGAGTGGCCCAGACAGCACTTGTACCCCTTACTACGTGGTCTGACCTTACAGCCCCCAAAGCTGCTTCCCCTAAGGTCAGACCTCTTGAACCAGGAGAGGGGGGAAAGGTACTGCACTCAAACCTACAGACGCTCAAACTTTTAGCGTGGCTCATACATTAAAAACTAACAAGAAGTCACTGTTAATCCAACAGGTCCTGGACATCATCACAGAGGCCAGAAAGCCCAGCACGAGAAAATCTTATGCAGGAAAATAGAAAAGATTCTGCTCCTGGAAACAATCAAAAGGGGGCAATACTTCCCAACCTTCCATCCCTCTCATCCTGGATTACTTAGCAGAGTTGCTCAATAGTGGGCTTTCCTTCTCCTCTGTCAAAATCCATGCCTCGGACTTCTCTGCTCATTATGATTCAGACCCACCCCTCTTCTCTCATGCTTTCATTAAGCAATTCCTCAGAGGGACTTCTAATATCAGGCCTCCCAGAAGACCTTCTACTCCACCCTGGGACCTGAATTATGTGTTAAAGAAACTAACCTTACCTCCTTTCGAACCTACTGCTTCAACAGAATTGAAATACCTCTCCTGGAAGATTGCCTTCCTGCCAGCTATCACTTCGGCCAGAAGAGTCACAGAACTTCAAGCTCTCATGGCTGTTGTGCCCTTCATATTTTTCCTTGCAGACAGAGTCACCATGAGGACTAATCTCTCCTTTATGCCCAAGTTAGTATCTAATGTGACCCTTAACCAGCTCATACACCCTCCCACCTTCTTTCCCAACCCTCAAAACATGGAGGAAAGAATTCTACACTCACTAGACATGCACAGACAACTCTGATACTATCTGGACTGCACTAAGCCATTCAGAAAAACTGACCAGCTTTTTGTAAGCTTTGCCCCAGGGGCAGAGGGAAAGCCCATCTCCAAACAAACCATTTCAAAATGGATTTCACACTATCCATTTTTGCTACAGACGACATGGGAAACCCATTCCTAAGTTAGTCCGTGCCCACTCCACTTGGGCAACCTCCACTTCCACTACCTTCCTCAGAGAGGTACCTACCAGGGACATATTGGAAGCGGCCACACCTCTGTCCATACCTTTTACAAAGCATTACCAGCTACCTCTCTTTTCTAAGTCTAGGGCAGGATTTGCCTGTAAATTCTGCAGGGCCTCCTGACCGTTACCTAGGATTCTACCTTTCCTTCTATCCTTTACCCCAGCTTTGGGAATCCTCCCACAGGTGATGACTGCAGCAGTGAAACACGAAGAACATAGTACAGTTGTATATACTTACCATAAACGTAGATGTTCAAGTGTATTCACTGTTGCAGTCTTGGTTTTCTTCCCTCCAGCCCCCATTTCACATCTTCCCCTAGGGGGGCACATACTTCCCAAGGTGGCTCTTAGTCACCAGGACCACTTCTGTCTTTTGTACTTCTGATGGGTTAGGGCAAGAAAAACTGATGTAATGACGTTGGGTGCCTTGCTTTATAATACTGACGACATGACGTCAGACTACAGGCGACAGCAGCCGGCACACGAAAACATTGACTCTGGTGTTCTGGCCAGCCAAGGCTACCACAGCAGGGATAACCCACAGGTGATGACTGCAACAGTGGATACACTCGAACATCTACATTTATGGTAAGTATGCACAACTATACTTCCTAGCAACTTTCTAAGATTATACAAGCAACGTTTAAAATGTGTCCCTGGTTTTGGACCTTTATTCCCCCCTCAATAAATGTTGTTTTTTTCCAGATTTCTTGTGCTGCAAAGTTGAGAGATTCAGTTGAGTGTCAAGTGGGTTTTACAAGGAGCTGAGAGCTTCAGGGGAAGAGAAGTTTAGTGCTGCTTATGCCAAGTCTGTTTGCAATGTTAGTAACACAACAGGTAGTATGCTTGCTTTTGATGCAGAAGGCTGTGGGTTCTACTCCCACAGTATATAGGTGGATTGCTGATACTGTACTGTGTTGTACTTTAAAGGGCGTGGATGCTGCAGTCAGCTATCAAAATATTTTAGTTATATATTGGGGGAGATGGTCACTATGTAAGTCTGAAGTAAGAGAACAGCCACAGCAAAGTAACAGCTGCATCTGGAAAAGGGATTTGTTATTACAGTTCTTGCAATGAGTTCTTATTGCATATATGTTGACATGAAGTAATGTTTCTTATCAAGATCAGTATTCCAGTACCAATAGGTGACTGAAGTGGACTGGCCTCCCTACACCTAATCTGAGAACTCTTATCACATGGTTTAAGGAAACAGTAATAGTCCCACTGACAAATTGTGTGAATTTTACCATTAAATAAACAACTTCTTCATCTAATTCAATATTGGAAGTTGGAACTTGCTCTATATAGAATATGTAGTTTATTCTAGAAATGTTTATTACCAGCTGGGCTTTCATACATGAAAAAAAAACATCAGAATGTAAGAGATATGTTTCCCTTGACTCTAAAGGTATTGCTATTATGACTGAAAATGGAATAAGTTCCTCTATGAAAACTGTAATATGTTACATCCTGTCCTGAGGTAAAATCACTTAGATTTGTGCTGAATCCAAAACTCAGCCTAGAATGTTATTGCTTTAAATTTTAAGTTAACTTGTTTATAGTTTATGCAAAGGGGCTAGAGAAATCGTACTGTAGCTGTCATATACTGCTGTTATCTATTCCAGAGTATGGCCCACAATCTACAGTCAACCAAATGGGAGGAAAAAATGTATCCACTGTTCACCATGCAGCTCAACATTCTGCAGGTGTTCTTGGGCTGTGTGTGGATAGCAAGTCATTAACAGAAGCTTGTTCCATTTGGTGGTATTGTGGTTTGGCCTCATATGTAGTAACTCAGCTAGGGTTGTATTTAGCTTTGCTAGGAAAGCTTGATCTGGTTCATAACTTTAGTGCCTTATAAATGGAAATAGCTCAAATAGGTTTGGCCTTGTGTCTTGCCAGATCTTTTAGTTTTCTACAAGTTCAAAGTTTGACACATGTTTCAGTGCTAATGTATAAAACACTATTATTCTGGTTACATTTTGTGCTTAATATTGTGCCTCTTCTTCAATTTATGTTTGAATGTTGGTATCCCACAATTGCCTTTGCAGTTGGTGGGGTTACATAAATCTGTAGGCAAATTCCATGTTAATCAGCAACCAGATTTTTGGCCAGTTGTACCTACATTTCACGGGCCTTTGTCCAGATTTTTGATGTTTCCAGGTTGAGAGGTATGGCTGCTTATCACCTTTCTTTGGCAGCAACACATCTGCAAGAGTGCTTCATCAAACTAGAGAGATTATTACTAGGTTCCAGTTTAATATTAAATGATAATAAAAGTGATGGCAACTGTTTTCTTCATAATGACTGCAAAACATCTCCATCTCCCAAACTTCTAATTCTTTTCGTATCGGGCAATAAAATGCCCCATACTCACAAATTAAACTACCTCAGCATGTCTTATTTGAAGACCAGCACCATACAACCACAGAAGAAAAAAAAAAAAAATCAACTGTTGGCCGCTTATATGCATTAAGGCAATATGCAGCGCCTACGGTCAAAGAAGGTGACTGTTCTAGTACATTCCAAACTGTTCTGTGGCTCTGAGACTATATAAGTTATACAGGCTTATCAAAAACTCTGGAGTCCGAATTAGAATAAACCTATCACAACACTGCTAAGGGCATCCATGGCTATCCATTTAGAATCCAACACAGTACCCTCTTCTCAAAATTTATCTTGGCAATCTTTCAGATATTAACCAGATCTTATCCTTCTAAATAACGCCTATAAATGTGTACATCAGACTTTAGGATGCGCAAGCATTACACCCCTTAAAACCTATGATTTCATCTGAACATTGCACCAAAATATCAAAGCTGTATTAGAAACTGGTAAAGGTAAACACAGCTTCATGCAGATGCATCTCTTCAGAAATTACATAGACAGCATGTCGAGTAAGCTTTTGCAAGTAATCACTGATTTGATAAACCGCACCTCCTTTAAAAGTGATTTTGACTACTTTAAAAAACAAACCTTATGCAACTGTTAACTCTTGACCAAAGTGATATTAACATTCACCCATTGTCAGAGTTTAAGTATTTTGTTGCCAAACTTGTTTCTAAATCATGTTAATAGTAAGTACATATTCAGATTGCATCAGTACCTCTCTTCACATGACACTTTCTTCTCCTAGCTTTGATTTTCGTAACACTTAATAGCCCATTATGAAGCATCCCCGAACCCAGCAGCAAACAAATAACTCCAAAAATTAAAAATTAAATAAATGCTGTATCAGTACAGTAAAACAAGCTAAATTTATTAGGACACAAAGCCAATAGTTAGCGCTTTTGTCTCCTCTGTCTGAAGAAGTCTCCGACTGAGGAGACAAAAGCACTAACTATTGGCTTTGTGTCCTAATAAATTTTGCTTGTTTTACTGTACTGATACAGCATTTATTTTACCATTATAAAGTATAATGTTTTAACTGCTATACACCCTAACTCCATGCTTTGTATTCCTGTTATCCCACTCTTCAGTTTCTTTTCTGCCATGTACTGATCTATGGTACTGAATGTTTAGTGAATATTATAAAATATGTCAGAAATTGGTGTCTTGATTGTATTAATCACTCAGTACTTTGTTGTACTTGTGCACCGAGCTTTATTAATTGCCAGCAAATATCCATAGTTTTTATGTTTTTATATTATACCTTGGTTGTGGATCTTTTCTTTCTAGTTCTGCACCACAGTTGACTTTATAACAGTTGGACAACCCAGAAGTCCAAACATACATTCATAAACTCGCACACAAGGGAGTCAATTCAAAATCAGAATGCATAAAGCTCTGCATTTACTAAAAATAAAAGGTTACATGTCAGGCCTAGGAACAGGATTTCTGATTATGTAAAACAGGATCTGACATTGGGTGTTTAATCTTTTATCACTTTCCCAGGCTACTGGCCTATCCCCGTTTACCTGATGATGTTTCATGGCTAAGGACTCTTCTCCTGATCTCTTTAGTCATGCTTTAAAGTTGGAGTGCATTATTAAAACCAGCCCCAGGCTACTGTTTTTTTTCTTAAGCATTTTATTGGTTATGGACTTTTATATTTGATACCTACTATTTCTCGTGCTTCTCAGTTCGTTTAGTTTAATATTTTTTCAGCTTTTAGACAATATTTATTTATTTATTTATTTATTAGCATTTAGCCACATTTTATTCACTGCATTTCAGATATAGCAATGGCAATTGTACAATTTGTATGTATGTTGGACTGTAGTCATTTTCACTGACTTCTGGTACATACATTGTGATTTTACCTATTTAGCAGTTCTATACTTTGGCCTATAGAAAGCTAGTGGTCACATTTGTTTTTAATTAAGTACATTCCATTGTGTTCATCACTCTTTATAACACAAAACAAACATGAATCCCTCAGTTGGTTATTTTAACAATAAGCAGGCAAAGTTGTGGCATAGGGTAATGCCGTCTATTCCTTGAAATCCTCTCAGATTTAAACATATGTTCTTACAGCACTAAAGCCCATATGTCGGATTATTTCCTCCCTTTGTCACTGTTTAAAGTGCACCTATGATCCCTATCTGTTTATCCTACCTCAGTTGTTTGGCTTACATTAATATATAAGCAGAGGGTAGGACAATCCGTAGTATCAATTTTGCCATCTCTGAAAGTTCATTATCCTACTTTGTTGTTGTGTTGGGGATTCTTCAAGACGTCTAAGCCATGGGGACCATCTCCTTATTGTAGTCATTGGTTGTCCTTCTGGTATTTCCTGTCGTCTTCCCTAAGTGTTTCTATTAGTGCTATTAAGTCTTCTATTATTGGGGGTGTTTGCCTCTTCCATCTCTTTGTTAGCCCTTTTGTAGACGTCAGTAGAACCATCCAAATAGTTTGGCTGAGGTTATGAAAATTTTCCTGCCTCCCAAACCCCTGTGAAATATAAGCCCTTTGTTGGGAGGTGTGTTACTAACATTGGGCTTTCTTATCAGTTAGCAGTGCTAGGCCTTTTTATACATTGTCAGGGCACCACAGGGATCTAGATTACTTCCGCGGAACAACTTTTCAGGGAACGGCTCTTTGTGAAACGCTAACTACTGAAATCTAACTTCGTCGAACGGCCATATCAGCAAATTTTTTTCCTTGGGGGGGGGGGGGAACTTGGCCAATCTAAAACCACACAAAATTAAAAACCCACCGAAGTGGGGTCTTTGCCCCCCCCCACACACCCCAGTACTGTAACTAAATATACCAACTCTGAGATCGCACTACAGTGGGGAAAAGGGCAAAATGTTCATCGTGTTTCATTGTTGCAGTCATTACACTTGGGTTATCCTGCTGGCAGGCTACCCGCAGTTGGCCTGAATTCCAAAGTCTAGGTCCGGCGTCGGTTGCTGTCACCTCTTCCCTGACGTCAGTGCGCCAGGGGTATAAAAGATGCAGCTAACGCCATTTTCTTCAGTCTTTCTTGCCGCGCGGTGCCCGAAGCAAAAGCAGTTCGCAAGTGCCGGTCGGCCGACTCCTGAGCTTTTCAAAAACTAATTTCAGATCCGAAGTCTTCATTAAAGCTAAGTACCCCGTTCGGGAAACTTTTTTCTTGCTCCAGTCCAATATCAGAAAAAGTTAACAATTGTATTTCTTGTGGGAAGCAAATACCTCATAAGGATTTTCATTCTTACTGTATTCCTTGCCTAGGCCCTGATCACAACGTTGCTAGCTGTCGGTTTTGTACTAGATTTAACCAACGCACTATTAAGCGTCAGTACGATTTTGCCTTTCATTACTTTGGCCGAAGATTCAATTATATAGTGCCGTCAGAACAGCCGATGACCGGAGTTTATAAAAAGCGCAAGGAAAAAGAAAAGGACAGGCATCCGAGGTACAAAACCAACGACGAGGCTTCTGCTAAGCCAGTTGCCGGTTCGCCGGTGCTCAGTGAGGCGCTTTCGCAGCCCCTGGTGCCTGCTACCTCAGAGCCACAGGCCGCTGACGACTCCCACGTGGAGCCAGCTAGGCCTCTGGATACTCAAGGTATTGGACACTCGGAAACTATTCCCTCAGATGGGTCCAGAGCCGCTGAGCAGGCATCGGCTTCTGAGGGTGTTTTCAGACCTACACAGTTATATGTAAAGCCTACTTTATCTTCCAAAGCAAAGACTAAAGCAGTTCTAAAGACAAAGAAACAAGTACAGCATTCTCCTGGACAGACTAGCATGCCTAAAAAACAGATGCTGAAAATGGCCGAAGACCTAATTACCTTGATCAGGGGTTCCCATCCCCCTCCTGACAAGAGGCCTAGGCAAGAAACAGAATATGAATCTTCAGATCAGGTTTCCATTTCCTCTGACTCCTCTTCTGAACAGGAATACTCTCTTCCTCCTTATGAGGATTCTGATGCTGAAGAATCTATCCCTTCAGCCTCACCACCTGCGGATTATTCTTTTGGGGAAACCCTGCATACCATGAGGGAGCACTTCCACTGGGAGAGCCAAGACTACTCAGAATCTAAGGAAAGGCTTAGAGATTTTCTTTTACTACCTCAGAACAGGCCTTTGGCTATTCCTTCTGTGTTAGACATTGTAGATGATGTATTTTCAGAGTCCAGACTTTCTCCTGACTCTTTACCTCCTGCCCCTGTTAAACCACACTGATACTACAGGGTTCCAGATTCACATAAATTTCTTTATAAAAACCCTGCTGCTGACCCAGAAACTATTTCTCAGGGTCCCAAAGGGGTCAAGGCTTCTGCTGCAAAAAACACTATCCCCTCTGATAAAGATTCAAGGGCACTAGACAGATGGGGAAAAAAAGGTTTACACTTCTGCTACTTTGGCTGTGAGGGCTTTAAATTGTTAATTTCATATGCTTAAATATCAGCAATACTTAATGTCACTGCTAAAACAGAAAATGTTGTCAAATTCTGATTGTACAGAAAATAAGGAAATGCAGGATTTATTGCATGCAACTGAACAAGTGGGAAAGCATACATTGCAATGTGGTTTTGATTCTCTGGAGGCCTCTTGCAGGGCTGCAGTTACAGGTTCTGTCATTAGGAGGCATGCTTGGTTAAAGAAACAGAATCTGCCTGATCATGTTAAAGCAAAATTATTAGATGCTCCATTACAGCATGATACCTTATTTGGTGTTAAAGCAGAGGAGGTGTTGAAGAAAATGGGTGACAAAGCAAAATCTATGCAAACAGTAAAGGATTTCTTACAGGTACAGCCACCCAGATTTAGCAGGAACTGGCCTACAAATAATTGGTCCTTTCCAGTGTCAGACAGGCCACAAAGAGGCAGATACAGACGCCCCAGCGGCAGATCCCAGCCCCAGGGCTCATACAGGCCTAAACAGTGGGGCGTTTCTACCTCCAAAAGCGGAGAAGACAAATCACAGCCATACAGGAAACAGTCCCAATGACTTTCCTCTGCCAGCACCAAGCACTTCTCTTTTGGCAGCCCCCTTAGTGGGAAAACTAGCACCTTTTTCTCAAAATTGGCACATGATCACCCAGGACAAATGGGTCTTGAATATAGTGTCCCAGGTCTACAGGTTCCACTTTCACACACCCTGCCAAGGGCAAAAGGTATGCCAGACCTGCCACACAATCAATGGGCAGAGGCACAAAGACAAGTTTTATCCCTCATGGACATGAGGGCCATTCAGCAAGTACCACAGCCAGAGCAGGGACAAGGATTTTACTCAAGACTTTTCTTGGTACCCAGAAAAGACAATGCCTGGAGACCAGTACTGGACCTGTCTATTCTAAATACATTTCTGGATGTTCCAAAATTCAAAATGTTGACTCTGCAGCAGCTTCTGCCCATGCTGGGCAAGAAGGCTTGGCTTGTAACTTTGGACCTAACAGAGGCATACCTGCATATTCCAGTCAGACAGTCTTGCAGAAGATACCTCAGATTCATAGCTGGCTCATTGCACTACCAATTTTCTGCACTGCCCTTTGGCTTATCTACTGCGCCCAGGGTCTTCACAAAATGCCTGGCACCAGTAATTGCATTTTGCAGACAAAGAGGAATTCAAATATTTATCCTTACTTCGACGATTGCCTTATTCAAGCAGAGAACAAGGACATCTACTAAAGCATCTGGCATTTGTAAAAAAAAGATTACTAAGTTGCCTAGGGTACACAGTAAATGAAAAGAAATCAAAGCTAGTAACCTCTATAGAGATAATATTCTTGGGTGCAAAGATGGCTTATCTCACGCCAGACAAACAAAGACAACTGACTTCTTACTTCAAAATGTTGTCAACAAAGACCCAGTTATCTGCAAGAAAAATTCTGCAGGCTTTGGGCTTCATGGCATCCTGCATTCTGCTAATTCCATATGCAAGACTGCATATGAGGAAACTACAATGGTATCTAAAAAGTGTTCGGACTCAACATTGTCACAGCCTGGAAACATTAATTACCCTCATTCCTTGCCTGCAACAGAAGTTTTGATGGTGGGCACAGGCCTGTCACCACAACAAGGGACAGCCATTCACCCTACCCACAGCCAGGCAGTCAATAACAACAGATGCTTCAGATTATGTCTGGGGGGGCCCACATGGCAGGAAAATGTATTCAGGGCACATGGCCCACAAGCCAAAGGCATCTTCATATCAATCAAAAAGAGATGCTAGCTGTTCAGAATGCCCTGACAGCTTTCAAAGATCTACTCCATCCAGGACAACTACTGATAAGGACGGACAATACTACAGTCATGTGGTACATAAACAAACAGGGAGGCACTTATTCCTACCCCCTCTGCAGACAAGCCATGACTTTGTGGGACACAGCATTGACTTATTAAGTACACCTGCAGGCACAATTCTTGCCAGGAAAGAAAAATACTCTGGCAGACTAACTAAGCAGAAACCTCACGGATCCCCACGAGTGGAAACTGGATCCACAAGTCTTCAGCATTATAATAAAGAAATGGGGATGCCCAGACATAGATCTATTTGCCTCCCCTCACAACTGCCAACTACAGAGATTCTGCACAAGGACGTATCACAAGCAAGCATGCAAAGTGGATGCTCGATTATTCAGCTGGAAAACCCTAACAGTATATGCCTTTCTTCCTCTGCCTCTCCTCCCCAAGGTACTCCTAAAGGTCAGACAAGAGGAGTCAAAAATGATTCTGATTGCTCTGGACTGGCCCCGCCAGCACTGGTACCCAATCCTAAAGAGCTTGTCTCAAGGCCCAGTCTGGACATTGCCTCTAATTCCTCATTTACTGACCCAACAAAACAATCAGATCCTGCACAGCCAACTCAGAACCCTAAATCTGGCAGCATGGTGGATAATGTAGCCATTCAGAACACACCTCTCTCTAAAGCAGTGACGGATGTTATTTTGGAGGCCAGGAGGCCCAGTACGAGAAAATCTTATGCAGAAAAATGGAAAGATTCTATGCTTGAAACCAAGCACAAGGAATTGACACGTTTGTACCAAATATTCCTCAGATTTTACAATACCTAACTGAGATGCTGGACAAAGGCCTGTCCTTTTCATCAATTAAAGTCCATGCCTCAGCCATTTCAGCTCATTACAATATGGAACCACCAATTTTATCACATCCGTTGCTAAGACAGTACCTCAGAGGGGTCAAAAACATAAGACCTCCAAGGAGCGCACCAATACCTGCATGGGACCTCAATTATGTATTTGAAAAACTCACACTGCCGCCTTTTGAGCCAGCCAATACAGCTAATTATAATAATAAAGTTCTTATCTTGGAAAACAGCTCTGCTGCTAGCAATAACCTCTGCAAGACAAGTCTCAGAGTTACAAGCACTCATGGCTGTGGAACCTTTTATCATTTTCCATCCAGACAGGGTTTCTCTGAGGACGAACCCGACATTTATGCCTAAGGTAATGTCCAGTGTGGCCCTTAACCAAACCATTCATTTGCCTACCTTTTATCCAAACTCACAGAATAAGGGTGAGAGACTCCTGCATTCTTTGGACATACACAGATAGCTATGCTTCTACTTGGACAGAACTAAAGCTTTCGGAAAGATTGAGCAACTCTTAGTAGCATATGCTGCAGAATCACAAGGAAAGGCTATCTCAAAGCAGACTGTTTCAAAATGGATAGGCCATTGCATTTGTTTCTGCTATTCACAACATGGCAAATCAGTGCCTAAGGGGCATTAGGCCTCACTCAACCAGAGCAGCAGCCACTTTAGCAGCCTTCCTCAGAGGAGTACCAACCAAAGACATTTTAGAGGCT
This sequence comes from Protopterus annectens, assembly GCF_019279795.1. Lineage (NCBI taxonomy): Eukaryota > Metazoa > Chordata > Ceratodontiformes > Protopteridae > Protopterus > Protopterus annectens. The sequence continues at coordinate 887,996,473 of NC_056727.1, read as the reverse complement.
GCAACTTGGAGTTCAGTGCACACTTTTGCCAAGCACTACCACTTACCTCTCTACTCTAAATCCAGAGCAGGCTTTGCCACTGCAGTTCTGCAGGGCCTTATAGCCTCTCCTAATCCTATTTAGACCCAGCCACCCAACCTCAGCTTTTGGATTCAACCCAAGTGTAATGACTGCAACAGTGAAACACAATGAACATAGTACAGTTGTGTACCTACCATAAATGTAGATGTTCAAGTGTATTCACTGTTGCAGTCCAGGTTACCCACCCACCGTCCCCATTTTCTTTGCTGGGACTTATCTGTACTTCTCTATCCTATACAACCTATGTGGTGTATTTGCTTGTAGATGAAGGAAATGTTTATTTTTGTGCATGCATACTCTTATTGGCATAATTTTCAACCTACTAATTTGGGGGCACCTGACATCTGGGGCAAGAAAAACTGAAGAAAATGGCATAGAGTGGATCTTTTATACCCCTGGCGCACTGATGCCAGGGAAGAGGCGACAGCAACCGACGCCGGACCTAGACTTTGGAATTCAGGCCGACTGTGGGTAGCCTGCCAGCAGGATAACCCAAGTGTAATGACTGCAGCAGTGAATACACTCGAACATCTGCATTTATGGTAGGTACACAACTGTACTTTCCTGATGATGACCAAGCATTTTTTCCCCTAGGAAAAAAATTTGCTGATGTGGCCCATTCGACGGAATTATATTTTGGTGGTTAGCGTTCGGCAAAGAGCTGTTTACTGAAAAGGTGTTTTGCGGCAGTAATACAGAGCCCACTACAGTTCCAAAAAATAGGTTCTCATGATGTTCTTTGTGTTTCACTGTTGCAGTCCTCACACTTGGGTTATCCTGCCAGGGGTAGCCCTCAGTCGGCCCAAATACCAGAGGCTTAGTATTTCTGCAATGGTTGCTGTTGCTTCAGGACTGATGTCAGGGGTATAAAAACAGGCAGCCGATGCCATTACATCAGTTTTTCTTGCCGAGGAGCCCGAAGCAGAAGCAGTTTGCATGAGTGCCAGTCGGCCACTACCTGAGTTTTCGTTTCTATAATTGAATCATCCTGAAGTCTTTTAAAGCTAAGTACCCTGTTGAGGGTCCTTTTTTCTTGCTCTAACCGATGTCAGAAAAAGTTAACAATTGTCTCACATGTGTAAAGCAAATACCACAACGTGATTTCCATTCTTACTGCGTCATCTGTTTAAGCCCAGACCCCGATGTACCGCGCTGTCGATTTTGTGCTTTGTTCAATACCCGAACTATTCATCATCGGGCCCTTATTGTAGCTAAATACTTTTGATCTCTGTATTCCGAAATGGCTTCGGTAAGCCATCTGACTACTGATCTTCTGAAAAAGACGTAAGGATAAAGACAGAGACAGACCGCACAGGTCCAAAACTGCCGATGACACTGCCGTTAAGCTGGTCGCCATTTCGCCGGTACTCAGTTAGGCACTTTTGCAGCCCCTGATGCCCACTTCGATGGATTCACAGGCTACTACCGAGACCTGTTTGGAGTCCGGTATGCTGCAAGACTCTTCTTTGACTATGGAACCTGCGGATGTCTCTGCCTTGGATGGGTCTGGAGCCGCTGTGCAGGCACCGGCTTCTGAGGAAGTTCTTCGCATTACTGATATTCAACACAAACTGATGACTTCTTTTGCGTCTTCAGGTCTTTCTTAAAGGCCAAGTTTCTAAGGCCAAGAGTACAAGCTACACCTAAAAAACCGACTATCCAAACTCAAGCGCCTGCTTCCTTGCCACAATCTCAGGTGCTTAAAATGGCAGAACACCTGATCATGCTGATTAGGGGAAGCCAGCCTTCCCCTGCTAAAAGAAAAAGAGACTTGTCACTAGCAGCTTTATCTGGCCAAGAGTCGGATGACTCTGAGGTTTCTGAATATGAAGACATGCCCTTATCTGCCTATGAGGATTCAGATGCAGAGGAATCCATTCCTTCTGCCTCCCCTCCAGAGGATTTTTCTTTTGGTGAAACCCTACATACTTTGCGAGAGCATTTCCACTGGGAATGCCAGGATTATCCTCAGTCCAAAAAGAAACTCTGGGAATTTTTAGAATTACCACAGCACAGACCCTTGGCTATCCCTCCTGTTTTGGATGTTCTGGATGATGTCTTTATGGAATCCAGTCTAACTCCTGATACTTTACCTCCTGCTCCAAGGAAACCAGACAGGTACTACAGAGTCCCTGACTCTCACAAATTTCTCTTCAAAAATCCTACTGCTGACCCAGAGGTCATCTCCCAAGGACCTAAAGGAATAAAAGCAACTGTAGCTAAGAATCCCACCCCTTCGGACAGGGATTTCCGAGCTTTAGACAGATTGGGTAAAAAAGTTTACACCTCTGCAACTCTCGCCATTAGAGCATTGAATTGTCAGTTCCACATGCTGAAATTCCAGCAACATACTATGGAACTTATTAAGCAAAAATTATCTACCTTTCCTGACTGTGCAGAAAATAAAGAATTACAGGAGCTTATGCATTCTGCAAGCCAAGTCAGGAAGCATACCCTGCAATGTGGGTTTGATGCCCTAGAAACATCTTGCAGGGCAGCAGTCACAGGTTCTGTACTTAGAAGGCATGCCTGGCTTAAGGAGCAGACCTTGCCAGACCATGTCAAATCAAAATTATTGGACGTTCCTCTGAACAAGGACAATCTGTTTGGCACCAAAGCATAGAGGTTTTAAAAAAAGATGGAAGAAAAGGGTAAGTCTATGCAGACAGTCAAATATTTTTTGCAAGTGCAGCCTCCAAGATTCAGCAGGCATTGCCCCTCTAAACATCGGTCCTTTCCAGCCCCCTCAAGGCCATCTCAAACTAGACCCAGGGGAAACCGACCCCCCCAGATTACAGTCTTGGGGTATGCAGAGATCTATGCAATGGAGTACCTCCTCCTCTAAAACAGGGAGTGCTAAGCCACCCCCTTACAGAAAGAATTCACAATGACTTCTCAACTCCACTCCTCACCTCTGCCCAATTGCTCGTGCCCCTAGGAGGAAAACTTGTCCACCGTGCAAAAAACTGGACCTCCATCACCAACAATTGCTTGGTCCTCAACATAGTATCCCAGAGGTACAAATTTTATTTCCACATGCTGCCAACCCCAAAAGGGTTCCCAGAACTTCCTCCAAACCAGTGGGTAGAGGCACACAACCAAGTTCAGTCCCTGCTCTCCATAAGGGCAAGGTTTTTATTCCAGACTTTTCCTGGTACCCAGAAAAGAGGTCACCTGGTGCTCAATCTTAGATCTATCCATTCTAAAAACCTTCCTGGTGGTACCAAACTTCAAAATGCTCACCTTACAGCAGCTTCTCCCTATGCTGTCCAAGGATGCCGGGTTAGCCACCCTAGATCTAAAGGAAGCCTATCTGCACATCCGTATCAGGGACTCCTGCAGGAAATATCTACGTTTCAGGGCAGGATCTATGCATTATCAGTTCTCTGCACTTCCCTTTGGCTTATCTACTGCTCCCAAAGTTTTCACAAAATGCCTGGCTCCAGCCATTGCATATTGCAGACAGAGAAAAATTCAAATATACCCTTACTTGGACGATTGCCGGATTCAGGCAGACAGTCAGGAAAAGCTGTTGCAGCACCTGACATTTGTAAAGGATCTTCTAACCTCCCTGGGTTACACTATCAACCAAAAGAAATCCAAACCAGTCCCCAGTCAAAAAAATTGTATTCCTGGAAGCAAGCTTGGACACAGCATCCCAGATGGCATTCCTTACTCCAGAAAAACAAGCCTATCTGACAGGCTACTTCGCTGAAATGGCCACCAGAACCCAGCTATCTCCAAGGAAAATCCTGCAGGCTCTAGGGTTCATGACCTCCTGCATTCTAGTAATTCCATATGCCAGACTGCATATGAGGAAACTTCAGTGGTACTTAAAAAAAAGTCTTTGGTGCCAACATTCTCAGGACATGGAAACTATCATACCTGTAATACCTTGTCTCAGGACAGAGTTTATTTGGTGGGCAGCAGCATGCAACCACAACAAGGGACTTCCCTTTATACAACCCCATGCCGCCCAGACCCTAACCACAGATGCATCAGACTATGCCTGGGGTGCACATCTGGATGGCAGGTGCATTCAGGGCCACTGGAGCCCAAACCAAATTCATCTGCACATCAACCAAAAAGAGATGCTCGCTGTTCAGCATGCTCTGACAGCTTTCAGATCCTACTCTCACTGGGGCCCCTTCTAATAAAAAATGGCAACACCACAGTGATGTGGTACATCAACAAGCAGGGGGAATCCACTCTTACCCACTCTGCAAGCTAGCCATGACCTTGTGGAACACGGCCTCAGCTATGCATATTTACCTGCAAGCTCAATTCCTGCCAGGCAAACAAAACTTCTCTGGCAGACAACTTAAGCAGAAATCTCTTAGACCCACATGAGTGGCAATTAGACCACAGCATCTTCAGCCTTCTGACCCAGAAATGGGGTACCCTGAAGGTGGACCTATTTGCCCCCCCCCCCCCCCCACAATCACAAGCTCAGCAAATTCTGCACCAAGGTACCTCACAGCAAGGCCTGGAAAGTGGATGCCCTAGCCTTCCAGTGGGCAAACACTCAATCTGTGCATTTCCCCCTCTGCCTCTTCTTACAAGAGTACTACTCAAGGTAAGGCAGGAAAGACCAAGGGCAGTCCTGATTGCCCCAGTCTGGCCATGCCAACACTGGTACCCACTACTGCGCAGTCTGTGACCGGTGCCACCATGGCGCCTACCACAGATTCCAACCCTCCTCACTCAGCAGGAGAGACAGATCTTGCATCCGCAATTACAAACCTTGAACCTTGCAGTCTGGCTTATTCCTTGAATTCTCCTCCAGTGGTCAGCCTAAGCAAGCAGGTACTAGATGTAATTCGTGAAGCCAGAAGACCCAGTACAAGGAAATCCTGTGCTGATAAGTGGAAAGGGTATTGTTCCTGGATTCAGTCTAAAGGAGCATTTACAGCACAGCCCTCCTTACCTCTCATCCTGGATTACCTAGTAGACCTACTCCATAGAGGCCTATCCTTCTCTTCCATTAAGATCCATGCCTCTGCCATCTCTGCTCATTACAGCACTGAGCCACCTCTCTTCTCTCACCCTCTCATCAAACAGTTCCTGAGAGGGGCTAACAACTTAAGGCCACCAAGAAGAGCCCCCACCCCTGCTTGGGACCTTAATTTTGTGTTGGAAAAGCTCACGCTACCCCCCTTTGAGCCTGCAGTGTCAACAGAGTTAAAATGTATCTCTTGGAAAACAACCTTGCTTCTTGCCATCACTTCAGCTAGAAGAGTGTCTGAGCTACAAGCACTTATGGCTGTGGAACCCTCATTATTTTTCATGCTGACAGTGTCTCCCTCAGGACTAACCCTACTTTTATGCCTAAAGTGGTGTCCAGTGTGGCTCTCAACCAATCTGTCCATTTGCCCACCTTTTTCCCTAATCCTCAAAATAAGGGGGAAAGGATCCTGCACTCTTTAGCTGTGCACAGACAGCTCAGATTCTACCTTGATAGGACTAACCCTTCAGGAAATCTGACCAGTTACTAGTTAGCTTTGCACCAGGGGCAGAGGACAAGGCCATATAAAAAAAAAATCTCCAAATGGATAGCACACTGTATCCATTTCTATTACAAACACCATGGGAAACCACCCCCGCAGGGGGTCAGCATGCATTCCACTAGGGCAACTTCAACCTCTACAGCCTTTCTCAGAGGAGTCCCTACCAGGGACATTCTGGAAGCTGCTACTTGGAGTTCTGTTCACACCTTCACCAAGCATTACCACCTGCCTATCTTTTCCAAATCCAGGACAGGCTTTGCAACAGCAGTCCTGTAGGGAATGCTAGCCAGCCCCAACTCTTCTTGACTGCCTCCACCCATTTTTCAGCTTTGGGAACCAACCCAAGAGTGATGACTGCAACAGTGAAACATGAAGAACATAGTACAATTGTGTACACTTGCCATAAATGCAGATGTTCGAGTGTATTCACTGTTGCAGTCCTGGTTTCCCTCCCTCCAGCCCCCCTGTCTGTCTGTCTCTCTCTCTCTCTCTTTCTCTTACTCACTCCTTACAGGGCTATTGGTTTTTACTTTTTACTGGTGGTGTTTTTCCACCATAACTTGGCTTCCTATTTGTGGGCTCCTGACATTTGGGGCAAGAAAAACTGATGTAATGGCATTGGCTGCCATCATTTATACCCCTGACGACCTGATGTCAGTTCTGAAGCGACAGCAACCGATGCAGAAATACTACGCCTCTGGTATTTGGGCCGACTGAGGGGCTACCCCTGGCAGGATAACTCAAGTGTGATGACTGCAACAGTGAATACACTCGAACATCTACATGTACACAACTGTACTTTCCTCGCTCCCCATGTTGACAGCAGTTTGGGATTGCTACAGGGAACATCTTTTCCAACCTACAGAGAGTATAATGGATTCATGTTGGCATTTCCACCAAAATATTGTGGATCTTCTTGCTCTGACTGCTGCCTCTGAGATCCAATTGAATTTTCCCCATAATACTTTGGATATTTCCACCTCTAGAAATTTTCTCCCAGTCTTCTTTACCTTTCCTAATGGCACGATATTTCAAGAAAATTATTTTTTTTTGGTAATATGGGAAACTACTTTTCTGTACCCTACCCTTGCTTCCTCATGTGTCAGTTATACACAATATTAATGTAGGACAAACCTCTGTTCATAGTTTGCTCCAACAGGTTGTTTTCAGTCACCTGATTAACCCTTTGTATTGTAGTCTATTTCAGTTTGATATTCTATATTCCCTGCACTGCTGTTCCCAGGTTAGTGGTCCCTTTTTTACTATTAACATGAACTAATTTCCCAGTTCAGAAGTGTATTGTGACCAATACCAGCCTATCGATTTCTGTAATACTTATTTCTTTGTCACACCTATAGGTAGTACAACTTACTTCCATGGTTCCATGTAATTGTTCGCATATATTTTCCTCAAGTCTGTTTTTAGAACATTTAAAATATCAGATTTGAAGAATTTTTCTCTGTGCCTCCACATTAATTGCATTTCATTATTTTTGGGGTCCCTTTCTCATAGTATATCCATCTTGTTTGATATGCTCTATTTTGACATTTCTAGTAAAGCATTCTTATTAATGCTTTTGTAGAATGGTATATCTGGTACCGCCATTCCATCCTGTTCCTCTGGTAGTGTTTCCTTTATTCAGGCAACTCTGTGTTTATTATCCTTCCAAAAGGACACTTTCATCCATCTAACAATTTTGTTTACCTCTGTCTCTCTCTCTTTCATTAGATGCTAGAAAGCCTGCCCTACTTAAAGGACATGGTACAACACATGCCAATGAGTGTTTGTGCTCTATGGTCTAATTACAGGTTTAATACTTTCCATTTAAGTTAAAGCTGACTCTATTTGCAGATGATTTTTATACATGACAGAAAGATACATTACAGTGTTGTGGAACATTTTAAGACAGGATACAAAATTAATGACGCTAAAACAAAGACAATAGCAGTAAATTTTGTATACACACATGAATTGGTCCAACAATATCCATATTTATGGGGACATGATAAAATAAAGTAGGAGTATGGATTAGAAATGACTCCGTTGTGACAGCTAAGGATATGTGGGAGGAGACAGAAGATAATACAAAAATTGAGAACCTGGAAGCTTTGTTATGTGGATAGTAAGATACAAACAGTTAAAATGTTTTTAGTCCCTTTAGTCTTCAGTTAAAATGTTTTTAGTCCTTTTAGTCTTATACACAGGTCAGGCATGTTTTTATCAACCAGAGGAGAAGTTGTGGATAGTACTTAGAACTGAAGGATTTTATCTGGGAGGGAAGATTAGATGGGAAGAGTCAAGTGGGATAAGCTTATTTTTCCAGTAGAACAAGGCAGACTAGGATTACCCAATTTGAGGGGGTATTTTAGAGCAACACAGTTAAGGCTGTTATACATAACACAAACAGAAAACTGTAATTCAAAGTGGAAAGGGATGACGATGATACAGTGTGGAAGCTCAAGAGACAAGGAGAGACTGGTATTTTGGATGCAGACTGTTAAGGACAATGACAATAACCGTACAAAATATTATATTCATAAAGTAGCAAGGAGTATTTTAAGAACTAAACCAGCATGGGAATGAAGAGAAAAAAGAATTTACCGATAGGGATGACTGCAGTTAGGGATGCAGATAATAACCAAGAGGGAGCTGGAATTTATTGGAGAAAACTGGCAAAGGATCCAAGGTATTGGGAACAAATAATTAGAAAGGGAAAGATAACAGAATGGGAAGACGCCAGGAATTTGGACTGCTGGTTAGAGATTGCCTTCCTATAAAGGACTGATATCAGAGTATAGGCAAAGCGAAAGAAATAGGGGGTTTTAAATGAAAGACCAGCAGTGGTAGAGTTTTTAATAGAATCGAGAACAGAAGCTTCTGTTAAAAAAGGAATAATTAGTAAAGCGTATAGAATATTACATAATAGCTATAAGACTTAGAGGAGCTTAGAAAGGATTGGGAAGGGAGATTGGATAAGCAGTTCACAAAGAAACAATGGGGGGAGATATATATATATATAGATATATAGATATATTTATATATATATATATATATATATATACATATTTATATATATATATATATCTATGTGTATGTGTGTATATATATATATATATATATATATATATATATATATATATATATATATATAAAACAAACAATACAGTAGTATACCCCTATATACCCCTTTGTACTGGATCATAGTGAATACTTACACAATCATGTATTTACCACTATTTTTATAGACACCATTATATTTACATCAACATTACTATTCAACAACTAAGGAGTAAATTGACTATTAAATGTTAATCAGTAGGCGTTGCTTTTATCAATTAATTCATTAATCAATTTAGCAACCTATAAATTGTTACAGCTTTGAATGCATTTTTGTACTCTGAAGAAACCCTATTTTACTTGTGGGTGAAAGCGCTCAGTACACGGAACGTATAGATTATTTTTATTGTTGGTCTTTTTTATTTTTATCTTTTCAAGAAGTGTGTGCAATAAACGTTACTGGATTACCCAGGATATCGCTTCTTTGTTTTACCAATACCTGGTATTGATTTGAGCTACCAATCCTGTTTGTGTCCTCATAAGTAAGCCAGTAAGTTTTATTGGAAAACACATTTTTTTCTAACACCATATACAAAAACTCCCACTCCATCCTATTAAAGGCTTTTTTAGCTTCTCTGTTTAGCAAAACCATGGGACTTTCTTTAAACTGACATCCTGTAAAATCATAAGGAAAGAACCAAATTATGTGCCATTCTCATGTCATCTGTAAATGCTGTCTGATAATTAGATACTAATGTATGCAGTACTTAATGTTCTTATTGTCATCAACAGTTTATAATCCTGATTTAACACCGATATTGGGTGATAAGATGTTAGATGTTGTGGGCCATTGCCTTCCTTGTTGATTGGAGAGACAAAAGCCATCCTCCAAGATGCATGAATTGTGTTTGTTTAGTATCTGGTTAAAAAGAATGGTCCAAATCCGGATCAGTGATTCCCCAGCAACTTCAATACCTCAATGTTTATCCCATATTCTCCTGGTGATTTCCCCTGTAGGCTACTTTTTAAGTGCCTCAGCTACCTCCTGCTCTGTGAGGTCCTTTACTAATCCCTCCGCTTCTGTCTGTTAACTTTTGCAAGTTTAGTTGGTACAAATATTGATGCGCTTTCTCTGGCATATTAATCATGTCCCGTCCTGTTTTCTATAAACTTTGTTAGAACTGATAGTATTTTACTAGGACATGCTGCATCACCTCTCTTCAGACTTCTGCCTTACCCTTGCAAATATCACCTTGCTTATAAATTGCTCTTTTGTGTTTCTGCTTCTCAGTTATAATGCCATGGTAATAACCCCGAGAGTATTTGGGATATTTGTAAAATATATACCTTGGATAGAGATGCCTTTAGTCAAAATCCTTTTATCCCGTTGTTCCTGGCCTTGCCTTTTTATTTTCTTGAACTTTTATTTTATTTTCTCCTCTCTGTATTTAGAGTCCTCTAATCATGTGAAATAGAAGTTGCCTTTGTTCTCTTTCTGTCCTGTTTTTTTTCCCCTTTCTTGTACTTTCTCTTTCTTACAAACTTTCCAGCCTTATAGGTTCATAGGTTCATACTAGGCTATCTGCCCTAGGGCATTTATAAGCCTAGCCAGAGTGTGTATGGCTTTCGTCACCCATTTTAAATTAATTTTGCTATGCCCTTTTTCGAGGTTAGTATACTGTGCCTCTGTCTAACAGTGACACAGAAGTGATACCCGGGGTAAACCTATGATCTTGTAACCACGCAAATGAATAAAATAACTCACACAGTAATGATAGCAGAATCCGGTACAATAAAAGGCTGTCCAAAATTTAGGCAGTACTTCCAAGGTAAAAATTCAGGCAGTAGATCTGGTGTAAGGTTTTAATGTCCAAGATTAAGATTGTCATTAGAATTTGGAAAAATTTAAATTATAAAACGATAAAATGAGGGAAGGATTGCTTGTACATGCAGCAGCACCAAGCAGAAAATCTATGAAAGTAAACAGTTTGTTTTAAGTTCCACTTGTAAGCCTATGTAGTTATTCATAATTAATTGGTTAGTGAATTAATTGAATTAACAAGTTTTGTATAAAATGGGGCTTGCTTTACTTTTATATGTTCTGAAGAAGTCTCCGGTTGGGGAGATGAAAGCGCTCAACCTTTGATGTATGGAAGTACTTTTTGTGTTACTGTTTTTAGTCGTATTGGATTGTTTTTAATCTTGGACATTAAAACCTTACACCAGATCTACTGCCTGAATTTTTACCTTGGAAGTACTGCCTAAATTTTGGACAGCCTTTTATTAAACCTATGATCTCCCATCCACTCAACAAGATTCCTCTTGAAGAGAGTCAATGAGGGACTCTGCCTAACCTGGACTGGGATTTTATTCCAGAGTGAAGGGAGCCTCTGGGTTATGAATCTGTCCCTCCAGCATGTCCTATTTATTTCAGTGCTGAGGTTTAAGTCCCTCGAGCGCGTAGCTCGATGGGATTTGGATTTTCTGAGGTGCAGCATGTCCATTAATTCCAAGTTGGACATGGCTTTATACGTCAGGCACAGATCGCCTCTGAGCAGGCGGCATGCCACTGAGTAGAGCTGGAGTTTCTTTAACCGGGCAGCATACGGCATCTGTTTGAGCCCCTTGATCCTCTTGGTGAGGTACTTTTGGGGTCTTTCCAGTTGCTGCAGGTGTCTGGTAAGGTACATCCCAAAAGGGGCATTGTACTCAATTATGGGCCTGATGAGGGATGAGTAAAGAGGCACGATGACCTCCCCTGATCTAGATGTGAATCCCTTTATGATTAGGTGGGCTATATAAAATGTTTTTCTAACCACTTTGGCCACGTGGTTGTCAAATGAGAGATTGCTATCAACTTGGGTCCCCAGGTCCCTAATTACTTCTTCTGTACTTAATGGATTACCACCTATGTGGTAATTTGTGGGCACTTTGTTTTTGCCAAAGGGGATGACTGTACACTTTTTGGCGTTTAGCTTGAGGCCATGGCTCTGGCACCAGTTGTCTGTTTCTATGAGGCCCTTTTGGAGGATGCTTGTGTCAGCTGGAGAGTCAATTATGGCGCCCAGTTTGCAGTCATCTGCGAACTTGGTCAGCCACAGTCCTTCCATGTTAGCCTGTACCTCCGAGAAATATATACCGAACAAGAGAGGTCCCAAGACTGAGCCTTGTGGGACGCACTTGTAACTGGTTTGGAGTCTGACATGGCTCCAGCTATTCTAACCATGTGGGTTCTGTCCTTGAGCCAGTTTGCAACCCATCTAGTGGCATAGGGGTTTATATTTAAGCTGGTGAGCTTATCTATAATGCCAGAGTGAGGTATTGTATCGAAGGCTTTTGCGAGGTCCAGGTAGGCTGTGTGGACCACCTTCCCCTTGTCAATGGCCTTGGTGACTGTTTCAAAGAAATCAACCAGGTTTAAGTGGCAGGATCTGCCCTTAACAAAGCCGAACTGGGTAGGATCCAGTGTCTGTAGGTCCCCAATATCTTTATTTATAAGGTCCATGATGATCCTTTCCATAGCTTTGCAGACCAAGTTAGTGAGACTTATGGGGTGATAGTTTTCAGGATCCATTGAGGCACCACCTTTGTGGAGAGGGACCACTGTTGCTGTACGCCACTCTTTGGGTACATATCTTGTAGTAAGGCTGAGATTGAACAGTAGTTTTAGGTTTGGGTTTAGCTCTTCTTGGAGTTCATGTAGGACGCAGCCCGGGTTACCGCCTGGTCCCATTGATGCTGTGTTTCTTGCTTTGGAGAGGGCAGCTCTTACCTGAGCATCTGAGATGTCAGGGGGGCAGCACTCTGCTGGGATAGATATTAGCCCTTTTGGTGGGGGGGGGGAGTTTGCGCTGAACCTGTCAGCTAGGATGTTGGCAATGTCTGTAGTTTGGTGTATTTTTTGTCGTTTTGGACTAATTCTGAGCATATCTGGGAATTCCCACCCAGGTTCCTAACATAACTAAAGAAAGCCTTGTGATTATCCTTAGTGACATGTGCAATTGTTCTCTCGAAGCTGGCCTTAGACAATTTTATGAGTGCCCGTAGTTTTTTGCTCATACTGATCAGAGATGCCTTCCCTTTTTGGGATTTTGCTCTGTCATGTAGTAGCTTCCTCCTTCTATTGTATAGTTTGTTTATGGCTGGGGTCCACCAGACAGGCCTCTGCCTTTGGAGGATTGGGTCTTGGTTTTATTTGGGATTGCATGATCCATGCATTCCTGAAGGTGTTCATAGAATGCGTTTATAAAGGATTTTGTGGTCTGGGCAGATATCCACAGGCCCCCGGGGCTTTGAAGGATTCCACCTTGGTTTTGAGGAGTGTGAAATTTGCTTTAGAGAAGTTTTTCACTGTGGTTTTCTGGGCATGGGGTGGGGTTGGGATGTGAATATCCAGTGAGATTAGTTTATGGTCTGATCTTACCAGTGAGGGATACACTTCTGGTCTGGAGCATAGAGTCCCCATGTTGGTGATGATCAGGTCCAGTATGTTTTCCCCTCTTGTGGGAGTGGTAACAAGTTGTTCCATAGCATTTGAGTTTATAAATTCTAGGAACCTTTGGGCTAGGGTGTTGGAGCTAGAGTAATGCTCCCAGTCTATGGTTGGGTAGTTGAAGTCACCCAATATAATGGTGTTTGGAGAGATCTTCATATTTTCCAGTGTTCTCAGGAAGGCCGAGTGGGGTTCCTGGGTTTGGGAGGGTGGTCTGTAGCAGGCTATAAACTGGAAGGCAGTTTTACCCACTGTTAGTTGCACATGGATAGTCTCTGATGCTTCGTGCTGTGCCACCAACCTGGAGGTGTGGGTATCTTTGACGGATATTGATACTCCCCCTCCTTTTGTGGTTCGATCCAAGTTTTGGGGCCGAAAAGCATGGTATGAGGTATAACCTGGTAGAGCTGGGGTGCTCTCGAGAGCCTTGAACCAGGTTTCTGTTACTGCACAGATATCGATGTTCTCCATGCTAAGGAGAGTTTTGAGTGCATGCATCTTGAGGTTTAGACTTCTGGCGTTGAGTAGCATTACTCTTAGTTTCTTATCCCTTGTGATACCTATGGAGGTGGGTTTGTCTTTTGAACCTTGCCTAAAAAAGGCACTATGGGGGTAGCAAGAGCCTTTGCCAATATCCGAAAGCCCAGGGGTGACAGGTGCAAGCCGTCCCTAGCGAAGCATCGTGGCTTGTCGAGCATGTCATCCCAGGCTGACAGGCATTGGATCCCCTTTGAATGACACCAATACTTAAGCCAATTGTTGAAATTGATAATCTTGTCTTCATACTGTGGCATCATTCTTGGTGAGGGTAAGATGCTACTCAAGGTCAGGGTCATACTGGCCTGGGCTCCATGCTCAGAGAGCTCCTCTATTTCTCTTTTCATGTAGTCCAGGGAGGTACGTCTCAGGTCATTCACACCAGCATGGACAACGACTGAGTCATATTTGTATTTGCCTTGGAGTGACCTGAATGCTTGTGTTATGTGGCGGATCCTAGCGCCCGACAGGCAGCTCACCGTGACCTTCTCCTTGTTCAGCCTGCTGAGTGGGACGTCAGTGTGCCTGATGATAGAGTCACCTATTACAAGTGTATCGGGTGTGTTGTTTAGCCTTAAGGGCTGTGACTGTTTGGCACACTGGCTTTGTGAGCTGTGTGTTGCACGTGTTTTGTTTTGGGGTAGCGGTTGCTTGGGTGTCTGCTTTGGAGGTCTCTGCTGCTTAGGCAGATTTTTATTTAGAGCCTCCAAGTATGTTTTTGTGTGTTTATGTGTTTGGTTTGCTGTCGTGGTAGGTCTATGTGAGACTGGAATTGTAGTGAGTGTGGTTTCCTTCTCCTCCTGACTGGTTACGCCAGTACTGAGTTGAGAGAGCTTAGCCTCCAGTTTGGCTATATGGTTGCATCTCTCACATGTGTTGGAATTTGTTGGGAGGAGGAGAGGGTTGTCTGTGTACATTAGGCAGTTGTAACATTGCCTCAAGATTCCCAGGTTCACCAGCTGGACCGGAGAGGAGATTGACAACTGACCTTTGGACATGCTAGAATAGTATTGGGAATTCCTTTATAATTGAAAAAAGGGCCAATGGGGAACAAGTTACTCAAGGGGAGTTTGTGAGGGTGTAGTGCTTTTAATTTTTTAGTGCTGACTTATATAATTGCTTTAGTGAGCAAGTGCTAGGATTTAGCGTAGGAATAGGGTGTTTATTATGAGAACTAGATCAGTTCCAAGGCTCAAACCCAAATAAGCGGTGCTGCTCGATGCCGCGCTATGCACAAAATCACGCAAAGCCGTGCTTCAGCGGGTTTTATACAGGCGGACTTGAAAGAGCTATTAATTGGCCCAAAACAGACAACAGACTACCAGATTCCTGCACTGGGAACACTCCTCCAGGGACAGATAGGCTGCTTCAAGCTCCCCACTGCCACTGCTGAACAAAGAAGCCTCCCTCTATCCAAGAAAGGAAATGGCAACACAGAAACTTTCCAAAAGTCCAGAATACAGCAAAGCCTGTATTTGGACTACTCTAGGTCAGGAAAGACGGGAAACAAGGATAACTTTTTTTTTTTTTTTTTTTTCTTTTTTGCAACAAACAGCAGGAAATTGCAATAAATATGTAACACAGGCTAGCACACTTGAGTGTGTAGCCTCAACAAGTAAATGCAACAAACAGGACAAACTTTAAAAGTGCAGGTGCAAAAACTCCCCACTGCCACTGGTGAACAAAGAAGCCTCCCTTAATCCAAGAAAGGAAATGGCAACACAGGAACTTTCCAAAAGTCCAGAATACAGCAAAGCCTGTATTTGCACTACTCTAGGTTAGGAAAGATGGGAAACGAGGATAATTTTTTTTTTTTTGCAATAAACAGCAGGAAAATGCAGGAAATATTTAACACAGGCTAGCGCACTTGAGTGTGTAGTCTGAACAGGTAAATGCAACAAACAGGACAAACTTTAAAAGTGCAGGTGCAAAAACAACTTTAAACAGTTTAAAACAGTTCAAGAAGCAGAAATACTTACAGTTTAGCTAGATCGGACAGTCGCCCAGATAGTAGCAGGAAAAAACACTTTTATCAGGTTAGCAGTCGCTCTTTTGGCCTCTCTGCTGCTAGCACCACTCTGCCGGACCAAAAGGAGCTTGGCTGAGTAGTAACCAGCGCAAAAACCTCGCCAAAGCGAGTTTTATACAGGGGGACTTGAAAGAGCTAGAAATTGGCCCAAAACGGCCAATAGACTACCAGATTCTTGTGCTGGGAACACTCCTCCAGGGATAGATAGGCTGCTGTAAGTTCCCCATTGCCACTGGTGAACAAAGAAACTTCCCTCTATCCAAGAAAGGAAATGGGCAACACAGGAACTTTCCAAAAGTCCAGAATGCAGCAAAGCCTGTATTTGGACTACTCTAGGTCAGGAAAGATGGGAAACAAGGATAATTTTTTTTTGTTTTTCTTTTTTTCAACAAATAGCAGGAAAATGCAGTAAATATGTAACACAGGCTAGCACACTTGAGTGTGTAGCCTCAACAGGTAAATGCAAAAAACAGGACAAACTTTAAATTACAAGCACGTGCGCTAAAGCTGGCTTTAAAGCAGGGGGTTAGAAAGAGATAGGAAATGGCCCAAAACTGCCCATAAGCTACAGGTCACTGGGCTGGAACCACTCCTCAAGGGACAGATAGGCTGCTCAGAGCTCCCCACTCTCACTGGTGAACAAAGAAGCTTCATCCTATCCAAATAAGGATATGGGCAACACAGGAACTATGACACAGCCCATAGATCAGCAATACCTGAAGACTGGACTATTCTAGTTCAGTAAAGGCGGGAAACAAGGATTTTTTTTTTTTTTTTTTTTTACAAAGTAGCAGAAATTAGGTACAGAAACACAGTAAATTCTTTAATTCGGCTAGCACACTTGAGTGTGTAGCCTACCAATTAAACTAAGCAAAAACAAACTTTTAAAGTGCAAAAAAAAAACCCTCAGAGATACAGGCAGGAAAGCAATAAAACCACTTTACAGAGCTTATTTAGTAAAAGAAACAGAAAAGTCTATATATACAGAAAAGCAGCTAAAACACACAAACACTTCAGATGCAGTGCAACCTAGAGCACTTGAGTTGTAGCAATATTAAGGCTATTACAGTTATAATAAATGCTCTGAAATATACTGTATATTTCCAAAATGTTTGAGAAGCACAGTCAGAGCACAAGGAGGTTCAGGCGAAAAAAAAAAAAGTTTTGTTTTTTTTTTTGAAAGGGAAAAAGGAGGAACAGAAGGCCTTATCAAATGTTCTCTCTGTATTAGGCAGAATGAACTAATGACACTAGACTGGGAGGAGTGTCACAGTAGGGGCGGGCAACTGCAAAGCCACCAAGTATAACAGGGAGAGAGGGTGGGAAAATAGCCTACAGACAGCAAGCACTAGAGACACAAATGAAAGTTTTTAAACAGATAAGGATTTGTAAAGATACAGAATAGCCTACAGACAGCAAGCACTAGAGACACAAATGAAAGTTTTTAAACAGATAAGGATTTGTAAAGATACAGAATAGCCTACAGACAGCAAGCACTAGAGACACAAATGACAGCAAGCACTAGAGACACAAATGAAAGTTTTTAAACAGATTAGGATTTGTAACGATACAGAATAGCCTACAGACAGCAAGCACTAGAGACACAAATGAAAGTTTTTAAACAGATTAGGATTTGTAAAGATACAGAATAGCCTACAGACAGCAAGCACTAGAGACACAAATGAAAGTTTTTAAACAGATAAGGATTTGTAAAGATACAGAATAGCCTACAGACAGCAAGCACTAGAGACCCAAATGAAAGTTTTTTAAACAGATAAGGATTTGTAAAGATACAGTATAGCCTACAGACAGCAAGCACTAGAGACACAAATGAATAAACAGATAAGGATTTGTAAAGATACAGAATAGACAAAGTGCTATATATATATTAAATTTTAAAAACAGTAATCTGTAAAAATAATAAAAAAAAAATCAATATACTTATATTTTCAGCTCAGTTGCAGTCAACAATTAATCAGTCTGCACTGTACAGTATTATTTCCCACCTTCCCTTCTACTCACACTGTCTGTCTTCCTACACTCTTAAATTTCTTCTGCTCTGACTTTAAGGTTTGGAACCACCATTGTCTATTCCCACTGTCTTCACTGAGCCCTGGTAGTGTTA
This sequence comes from Protopterus annectens, assembly GCF_019279795.1. Lineage (NCBI taxonomy): Eukaryota > Metazoa > Chordata > Ceratodontiformes > Protopteridae > Protopterus > Protopterus annectens. The sequence continues at coordinate 887,978,645 of NC_056727.1, read as the reverse complement.
CTTTTAAAAGGCATTATCAGAGTGTGTTATGGGTCCTATCCCTGCTTTCTTTACAAGATGTAAATACTCTCCCAGTACATATTCCCTATCGATCACAGTCCATGTGGTCGTGTCTTACTGCATAGAATGTATTATCACCTTCTGCATTTGTTTGACCTCTGGAATTCCAGATGTCTGGTAACTGGTTTAGTCATCCACTAGTACTCGTCTTATCCCCTGCTAACTTCAGTTTCTGCTCTTCTTCTTGCATATTGCCTTTGCTGTGGGTTTTGTTCCAGTCCCATATAATTGTCAGTGTGCCTGTATAAAACCTAATGAAATTCCCTATTACTCTGTATTTAACTAGGGTGTACAGGGCAACTATTGTCAGTAACTGACCACAAATGTATTCCTTAACTCTGTATACATGCCATTTTCATCCTTGGGGGTAATGAGGAAGGACTACTTTGGGAACAGTGGATGGTAGGACTGCGAAGAGGGAGACAGATCCAGAGGTAACCAGATAGGAACAAACATTGCAAGATGAACAGGTGGGAAGTGAGAAGCGATCAGATGAGAAGGGCAGAAGGTGAAATAAACAGAGCATGGAGAGGTCCTGTAATAAAAGATAGAGAGAGAGATGGGGAAGAACATTCAATACACCACAAAGAGAGAGGCAACCGGTTTAGACAGTGAAGTGGTGAAGGTATATGTTACATATAGAAAGGGCAGTGGCATGGGAAGGAAACAAAGGGAAGAAAGCCCATTTGGGAAATAGAAAAGTTTTTTTGTGATTGGAAGCTTAATCACAAAGGGGATTAACTGGATTAGGAGTTTAGGCAGCTACGAAAGGAAAGATCTGGTTTCAGTGAAATCGGTCTTTGGGCTTAAATTGAATAAAAAGTGTGAGAAGGCAAATAAAAATTTTGAGGCGGTGACTAAAGTGATCACCAAGGAGAAGGGATGTTTGTATATTATGGTACTTGTAGGCGCTGATCTGTCAGAGATCACAGATGAGTACAGATAAGACCATGATGGTGGCAAAGAGATGCCAGGAGAGTGGGTTGAAGGTGGCTTTCTCAAAGGTATTATGTGTACCTGCAGCCAGCACACAGAGGAGAGAGGATTAAAGAACATAATGACTGGCTGTGCAGTGATGGACAAGGGAGAGACCTGGCAGAAAGACCAATTCTGTATAAGAGACAGACTCCATATTAGCAGCGAAGGAACAGCAGTATTTAGTGCTGGGCTGAAAAGGGCTCATCTCCATAACCATACCATTAAGCTAGCATTCAAGGAGGGGGAGGGATGGTGATAGAAGCAAAAGATGGGGATTAGTTTATTAGACAGAGCAGGGAGAAGTTGAAAAGGAAGTGCAGAACATAGCAAAAGAACAAACCAGGGGGCATGACTGGTAGTTTTACTCTCCGGTGCAATTGGTCTGGATGGGAAGGTGAGGGAGCTGTAAGCAGTGATGAAGGAAAACAGGGTGGACATTGCTGATATCCGAGAAACATGAGGTAATGACAAGAGGATTTGAGGCAAGAGCTGCATAGGCCCAGGTGTAGATGCTTCAAGAATGATGAGGAAGGGAGAGATGGGAGTGTAGGCTCTTCCAGAATGACAGAGAAGAGAGAGATGGGATGGAATAGGAAGAGGAGGCCATTGGGTGCGAGGTCAGAGAAAAGGAAGAACACCAAACCATGAAGGAGGACAAAGGTTCAGCCAAGGTTAGAAGCTAGATTAAGTATTCTGGCAGTCAAAATAAGATAAAGGGGGTAGTATATAGGGATAATACAGTATATCATATACCAGACTTAATAACAGTGGAGGAGGGACTAGAGGAGACAATAAAGGAGTGGGATAGGAAGACGATGGTAGTAGTTTAAGGGATCTTCATCTGCTATGAGCAGAAGGTTACAGAGTCTTGAACCATGAGGGGTTCAGCTAGCTGTTGTAGGCCTGTACTGCTACATTAGTATCTCTAAATGATAGTAAAAAATCAGAAGTCTATGGGTTCCATTCCCCCACCAGATACTTGGATTAATTTTTTTCTGGAATTTAGTGCAAACAATTAAGACCATAAGCTATTAACAGGCTTCTTCCTGTAGTTCAGAGTTTGATACCTTTAGCTTTCATTTGCCTATCTTGTAACTCTGAGCATGTTAGTTAACCAGACAGTGCTCTGGGGCAGTTATGAAACTGGACTAGGCTTCTCTATGGTCTCCTGAACCTCAAAACTAATAGGTACTTGTGAACCTATGAATCTGACAGAATTACGGGTGTGAACCTAGCCTAGCCAATGCAGATGGTGTCTTGCATATTCAGTTTACAACACCATTAGCCAACAGTGACCATGCTACTCTGTTATTTTGAAAAAGGGGTGAGCATAAGAGTAAAAAAAATGACAAAGACTGTGGTGTGAGATTTTAGAACAGTGATTTGTGGATGTGGTCAAGTATAAGATTGGAGACCTTTATTAACAGAGTAAACAAACTACTGGAATGGCTTGGGGAATGGAGTACTTGGGGCTCTGGACAAAGGCAGAGGAAGAGCAAAGTAAAGAAGGCCAGCGTTGATGCTTATGAATGTGAAGCTGGCAGCAATTGTGGCATAAAATAAGTCATGCAAAAGGTAGAATGAAGGGGTGATGAGGAGAAGGGATTTTACTAAGAGGCTAGCAAAAGGAAACAAAGATGCTGTGGCTAGTAAAGGCTAAGCTTGAAAGGGAAATGGGAGAAGAGATCAAGAAAGGGAGCAGGGATTTTTTTTTTTTTTTAAGATTTGTAGCATGAAGAAGGAGGTGCGAGACAGAAATGGACAAGGGTGAGCAATTATGGTAGTGAGATTATTGATAACTGGGAAAAGCTGCAGTATGGAATGAGTACTTTATTCCAGTTTTTGCAAAGAAAAGCAAGGGGAGGATTCTTGTGCTGTGATGGCAACAGGGCAGAAAAGGAAGAACAGCGGGCAGCTACCAGGATAGAAGGGGAGGTGGTTCAGAAAGAACTGTCCTTCTTTAAGAGGATAAAGGAGAAATGACCATAAGAGTTGCTTCTCGGAGACTACAGAAATCTGGCCAGTGTTTTGGCAAACGCCTTATGAAGGTATCAAATATCACTGACTAGTGCAGACATGACAGCAAACTGGAATACAGCAGCAGTTGTAGTACCTTTGTATAGGGGGGGGGGGGGGGTAAGCAAAAAAATCTGGGAAACTACAGGCCTAGAAGTTAACAATAGCAGAAAAAGTAATGGAGGGAATCCTGAGGGGAATGTTGGTATAATTTATCATGACAGCAGTCTCCAGCAGAGCAGCCAACATGTTTTAATGGCTTGAAAGAGTGTTGGACAAACCTGAATCGATTTTAGACTGGGTTTCAAGCAAACTTGATGTAGAAGTTCAAACACTTCACCATGATTTTTGGCTTTGTCACAGACAAGAAGCTAACAGGAAAACTGGAGAAGTTTGGAGTAGGACCAGGACTGAGGAACTGGATAGTTCCATAATTGAAAAGTAGGATGCTGAGCGTGATAGTGAGAGGGACAGTTTCACTAGCTAAAGAAGTGATTAATGGAGTGTTGCAAGAGTGGGTCTGTTGCTCTTTAGTTTGTTCATCTCAGAAGTAACCAAAGGAACAGAGAGTGGGATCAGTCTCTTTGGTGATCACACAAAGCATGGTGCAACAGTAGAAGATCAGAAGAAGTCTAGTGAAGGATCTGGAAGGCTGAACAAGTGGACAGAAAGGTGCCATTTGTACTTCACTGCAAATGAATGCAAACTAATACACCTGGGCTACAGTAACCCTGGTGCAAAGTATCAGCTGTAAAGAGTTGAACTGATGGCAACAGACTAGAAAAAAAAATCTAGAGGTGTTTAATCACACCAGGAGTGGATGACTGGAAGCAGAGTGAAGAGGCAGTAGTTGTAGCAAACAGAACACAGACTTATGGGGGGGGGGGGGGTAGATTCTAAAAGCAAAAAACATATCCTCTCCGCAGGGCCATGGCAAGATCACACCATGAGTATTGCATGCAGTTCTGGCGCACAAGTAAAAGACAAAGACATGAGGCTGTTGGAAGGAATCTACAAGAAAGCTACGGATATTCCATGGGCTAGAGAAAAGGGAATATAACCAGAGGCTAGAAGAGGTAAAGCTTTTCTCAGCTGAAACCAGAAGCAGTGAGGGTGGAGCATGATATTGCTGTACAAAATCACATCTGGGAGATTTGATGAGTAAAAGGGGGCACAGACATCTGGCAGCTGGTGTCCAGCTACAGTGAAGCAGCTAAAACATGTATTTGTGAGAGCTTGCTAGCCTGCTGTATTATAAATACTCCGCTTTGTGATTCTGAAGGTACAAAGACAAGAGAGAGCGAGTACAAAAGTTGTAACCTGGGCTTTGTGTAGGCTGGGAACCTGAGGCCTCAAAAAAATCATCTGGCTTTATAAGGCCTCATGATCTAGACTCTCAGATGCTCTCACTAAAACCTTCTTCAACTTTATTATTTTCCATGGTTGCTATGAAGCTTCACAGACTTCTTGATCGTTTTCTTGCTTGCTTTCCAGAGGGATGTGGGAGGTAGCAGATAAATTGTTTTTGCAGGAGGGGAGGACATGTCTTGGCCCAGAATAACTTGGAGTTCTACCCACTCTACTCATTAAAAGCTTTTTGCTAAATATTTCACAATCCTAAGGGGGGCTTGGTTCCCACTTGCATGATTGCTAGTGACTTTATCATAGGGGTATTATTTGATATTCAAAGAATTCCAGGCAACCAAATTCTCAATACAGGCACATTCAAAGAACAGTATGGTACTTGATTGCTGCTCCTTCAGTCTTTGCCAGAAAGTGATCAACAAATCTAGAAGAATCACTTCACTTTAAAAGAAAAAATGAAGATGGCACAAAATATTTTCTCCTTCAGTGTTATTAGTGTGGGAAGTTACCTAAAATCTTGATTGGGAGGACACCTAAATGGTCTAGAAATCAGGCTGGAACTTTAATGGCATTCATTTACGAATGTGCTGTAGCTATAACCCATACAATTAATTTCTATAGAGGTTAAAGAATATGTAAAGGCTAGGCAGCAGATTATAGAGAAAATAATCAGGGCATATAGAAAAGATGGGTTATCTCACTCAGCTTGCCATTCAAGTCTTTACTATTAAATCAGGCAATGTTCAAGTTACTTAGAAGTCAGCTTTTGCAAAAAGTGACTCATAACTTAAGCCTTTTTTTTTGTAGTATTTTTCTTGCCCCATGTCATCCAGGTATTAGGCCCCTGTTGTGATCATGCACATTTTGAGCCCTTACCAGGGTAAGGGCCAGTGCCAGTGAAGTTATCCTCTGAGTAGCCATGAGATAATTTTATCCACCTTAAGCCTCCTTTGGTAGCATATATGCCCACTGCAGAAGTTAATGCATATTATACATTTTTCTGTGAGCATGCACATTCCATTTCATACTCTTGTGTTGATGAAGTTTGGCAAAGCTGAGTGTATGTTACTGGCTCATATGTTGAATGCCATACACTCCATTCGCTTGTGTCTTTCTCTCTCTCTCTCTCTCTCTCTCTCTCTCTCTCTCTCTCTCTCTCCAGTAAGTGCTGGCACTATAGTAGCCAGAACCCCCCTCCCCCATTGAATGGATGTATAGTCTGTGCTAGTCCCTCACTTTTAGACTTTCATCTGCTGGGTTGTTAGTTGATTGTGGGTCGTCTGGCTTACAGTAAAAGTCTTTATGTAGTACAGGATCCTGAATAATGTGGGAAATTAAGAGAGAAACGGGGATGACCTTTGGGGCCTCTGTATCAGTGCATGGGCATAAGCTCTGTATAGAGGGCACATCAAAGAGCAGAAGACCAGGTCATTGTGACATAAATGCCCGCAGTGAGTCAGCTGTGTAGCAAAAAAGGGATGGAGTCCTGACTATGATCAAGCCAGCCCTTGTTCTTTTAGTGGTTCAGACACTGGTATTGCACTTAGGGCGGGGGGGTTAATGTGAAAGGAGTGTCCATTTCTGACAAAAGCATACAAAAATGTAAGATAGGTATGCAGAAGCATGCACAGACTTTTGCATTAAGGAAAACTACCTCATGGCATAGGGGATATGTTAGGACAGAAAAAAAAACTGTTAAGAACTTTGAGGTCCAGCAATATGGTTTTACCATAACTGTCTCTCACACTAGACCAAGTAAAACAGCAGTGGGTGAGTGACAAAATAAGTCTTTCTGGAAAGAAGTGCAGCCTGAAATATGTGTGCATTTTTAGAACCAAATGTGCTGGTGAAGAAGAAAGGAGGAGCAGTGTAATTTATGATTAACTTCCTCCGTTAGTGTAAGGAACATATAAGCTGTGTAGTATACGGTCCCAAATGAGAGAGGAGAACAAAGCAGCTAAACATTTGGAAGCTGCTTCTTCTGTACACTCAAATTGGCTGCAGTAAAAAAGCTGGCCTGTAAAAAGGTCTCCAGGATATTTTGGTCTAGTTTCTGGACACCACAAATGTTGGCATATACCCAAGTTCTCAGTCCTGTGAAAACCATCTGAAATAAACTTCATGAAATGGTGAACAGCTTGGACCCCCTATTCAGAAGAGTAGTTTAGATGCTGGGGTAGTGCAGGGTTATACTAGAAGGGTGAATGATAATGTATGCAACCTTTGCTACAGCATCTTTTAAGGTGTCACTTGTAAGAGGGTACCCTGTTAATGTAAGCATTTATTTCATTATAGTGTTTATTTATTGTGAGTACACAGCAAGTAAAGGTTAGGGCTCTTTATGTAGAAAAACAGAGCAGCTAAAAGATTGTTACTGATAGATGCAGAAAAGTATTGTCAGAAATTAATCATTAAAAATGTTGCTGTTAAATGCTCTACAATGGTTTACCTTTGAAAGGTTGAAAATCAACCTACCAAACGGCCCTTTGTGCGAACCGGAATGACGAAAATAGTCATTCCGATCTGCACCGAAGTTCGGAAATCAGCACATCGAAAACCAGATTCACTGATTTTTGAACATCAAGTTCAAATACATAGCATAATGCAGGGGGGGGGCAAGCCCACCCACCCCTCCTACTTTATTATTCTAACTCCGAGGTCACACTACAGTGGGGAAAGGATCCATTTCCCAATCCCCACTATAGTGCACTCCGTACCCCAAATGCCGAATCTGGAATGAGCAAGTGTCAATGTGCATCCACTCATTGTACATTTGCTGCATTTCTATTCTGGTATCTGTAAACTTGAAAACTTACTTCCGCACAATTGTCTTTCGACGATGTGCGTTTCAATTTTTCAAAGGTAAACCCTCTACAATATATGTGTATTTGCAAATACAAAAACTCTGTAGAAGACTGGGAATTAACCTCCACCTCTCATACTCAAAAAGTAAAAAAGCAATCCTTTTATTTTTAAATGCGGTCTTGTTTTTACCTACATATTTTTTCGGATTTGATTTACCTCCCCCACCCAAAAAAAAAAAAAGAAAAAACAATTAGAAATCTTCATACTAGAACTTGACTGATCTTGTCTAAGTTTTTAAGTATTCAGATTCGGGCAAGTCTGTAAGATTCAACACCAGTGCTATCTTCTTTTCATACCACCATTTACTGCTCTTGCCAGTTTCTTCTTACAGATGCAAAGTCTAAAACTGCACAAAAATCTTATACAGGACTGCAAAAGCCTGAACTGCTGTCACTGTGAAAAGCAGAAAGACTGCTGCAAAAGCTGCCTTTGCTGAATTTGCCAATTGATTAGAATCCTTATCAGTGGGAAGAGAGACAAATGCTAGATTTGCATTTTTGCATTCTTCCATTTGAATGACATAGTAAGGGAGAATGTGCGCAAATAACAATTGAGCTACTTTTGTCAGAGCTTAATACTTCCTTTCAGCCTTTCTGTAGCTAGGAGAGGAGTGAGATTTGACAGGAATTTTAAATAATTCTTTAGCACTGTACTGTATGCAACAAGAAAAGCAGTGAGTCATAGGCACAAACTCTGTCATTTCAGCATAACAGAGTTCAGCACTGGCATCCCCTTTTTGTTTACTTGCTTTAGTTATTAGCAGTGTCTGTAAAAAAAAAATTATGAAAGCACTGAGTCCATCCTGCTCTTTCATGTAGAACTCCACATCATATCCAGGCAAAAGATCAGTGTGTCTATCTCTCAGTCCCTTCTTCTGAAAAGCCACAGACACTGACCAGGACCCCTGATTGAAGGAATCCTAAGTGCAGAGGCAACTGGAATCTGTACTGTCCCAAATTAAAACCCCCAAAAAGTTAGACAGAAGGATACTTATTTTACAACACACATAGTGTAGATGGCAGACTGAAGTGTGAACAAAATAACTAGAAATTTCTTAACTGCACTGCTTAGACTTGGAGCAGAAGCTTTAGAATTTAGCTGTTTGGCTGTGTGAACACTGACTCATTTAAAATAGGGCTGACCTTTAAGAGAAGAACTGAAGCTTGTGAGAGATTGTGGTGCTGGGATGCTTCACCTTTCATGTGCACAGTACTGACCCACCATCCCACAACTGATCTCATGATATTGACCCCACTGTCCACCATTGTAGCCTCTACCTCCACAAATTACACATTTTATTAAAGCTGATAATCAGTGGATTCAGTGGACACTGCCCATTATTAGATGACTCTGTTAACAGTGTAATAAATTGATTTGATATGTAATAATACATAACAAAGGTTCAAGCTCAGTTCTGCAGCTAGATGGAGTCACACACAATGCTGTTGAAATGATAGGTTGTTTATGGACATAGCACTCAAACATAAGCACATCTCTTCGGACGTAGCACTCGAACATAAATACATGTCTTCAGACATGGCAAACATAAATACATCTCTTCATGTTAGTTAATACCCATCACGTACTATACAGCAAGGGTCCCTATTAATTCATTGAAAGATGTGATCATTGAATGGCATTTTATCGAACATGCCATTCGTTGAACTGGTCTGACTGAGCTCACATTATGGTAAGGATTAGGAAATTTGCCCTTTTCCTACTGTAGTGAGATCTTGGTGTTGGTATATGTAGTTAGCAGGGGTGGTGGGGTTCAAGGAATGGCATTTCCAATATAACACTGTGCATTAATACCCAATACATTTTCAGCACATGGTGAAAAGGTGGTAGATGAGGCCTTCATTGTAACCCCACTGCACCAGTAGTTGCATAGAAGTTGTCTATATTATCTGATAACATCTGGCATTTAGATGATATATGCTATAAAGATGAAACTAATTTAAACTGAGAAAATAAAAAGATTAGTTTCGACATGCATTTTAAGAATTTCCTCCATCTTGCTATATATAGCCTGTGTAGTAATCTGACAGAGAATAAGTTCGCTTAAACATTTTACAATGCTAAAGCAAAATGAATTTGTCACTGCCTGCTTAATCCTATTCAGGATCATGGGAAAACCATAGCCATCCAACCAAGCAGTGGAGGTTAGGTAGAGATGGAATCACATGTACAAATACACATGTGCGTGCACACTACTTTCCTTAAAAAAAAAAAAAAAACTTAAATCCATGCTTTCTACAGCTCACTTCTGTGAGCGGTGGGTCCTTCCCTTTCTGGGCGTCTTCCTTTCCTGAGCCCCATGACTTCAGGGCATTCAGATGTCAGAGTTGCTGGCATTGACGTTTTTTGGTTTCTTTGCTGACCATGGCCTTGAGTTCCTCTGCCCCTTTCAATTCAGTGCTGAAGGCCTCTCAGAGTCATATTCCACTCAGCGTCAGTTCGAAGGGTCTGGGTTTTTGGCTCCCTCGGCGTCTTGCACCTCCGCGCCAATCTCCCACTCTCCATCGGCATTTGACGTGGTGGAGAGGGTTCTCTCGACCCTGATGTCACCCCCCCCCCCCCAGATCCTTTTCTACTTCAGCTGGACTGTGGACCCAATGTCTCCAGTTCTCCACTTCAGGGTTAGCCTGCCGCTACCCTCCAGGTTACTCTCCCTGTGTAGCCCCGGCTTCTGGCTTCTCCCACGGAATCTCCCCCCGAGGACGTCCACCGGAAGCATGTGTGCTAGAGGAGACACTGACTGGGAGGAAGGCGAGGGTTCCCCCAGATTTCCACCTGATGATGTCTCCTTTGGAGACGTCATGGGAATTCTGCATCAGAAAGGTGGATGGTCTTCTCAAAAGCCCAGTCTGGACAAGTCAGTGTTCCTGGAGGTGCGCAGACCCATCTTCTTCCTGGGTGACCCCCCTGTAGACCTTATTGCATGCAGGGTGTGGAAGGAACCAGATGCGGTGGAACCAGTACTCAAGCACCCTGACAATGTCATTCGCACCCCACAAGACAGGTTATTTTGGCAGAAGAATGTCCCTGTTAATGCCTTGGTGTTTGCAGATGCCACGAAAAAGGATCTTGCTCAGGGGAGCTCCTCTGTACATCCACCTGACAGGGAGTCTAGAGTGATGGACTGGGGAAGCATGTTTACATGTCAACGACCTTCTCTCTGAGGGCACTGAATTATATGACACATGTTACTAGACTGCAGAGGTCACTCCTCGAGGGGTTTCTGTATCTATCCTAGAGTCCATGTTGGCAGAGGAGAAGATTATCTTCTCCTCTATACTGGCCATTCTTAGCCATTTCTGATATCTCTATGAGGTAACTTTCCTATGCCATGAAAGGCGCATCTAGAGCAGCCAGTTCAGGCATTGCTACTAGGCATCATGCCTGGATGCGGCTTTGTGATTTCTTTGAGCCCTTCAAGGCATCCTTCACGAATCCCCCCTTCAATGGATCCACCCTGTTTTGTCCATCAGTGAAGGATCCTTTAGCTCAGTGCGAGAAGGATGGTAAGACCCTGTCTGCCATCAGAATCTGCTTTTCTATGCCTCAGTGATCCTACTTCAGGTATCAAAGAAGTAGTAAGAAGCTGTGGTTTCGGAAGTCCAGGGCTTTCTATCAAGATGCACCAGCAAACTCTTCCTCTAGAGGTAGATTGGGGAATGATTCATTTAGACGCCACCCTAGAGGCAGAAGGGCTTCAAGGGACCAAGGGTTTCAAGACTCTCACCCGGACAGGCCCTTCCAGCGACCCTGAAGTGTTGCCTAGCTGCCCCACACGAGGCAGTCAGGGGTCACTTTTCTCTACTCCAATCAGCCTGGGAAGCCATCACGTCAGATCGATGGGTACTGACAATAATATCCAGGGGTTATTCGATACCCTTTCTTCACCCCCCAAAGTCCCAAAAGATTCTCCCAGATCTCCCACCCACTCACATGGAGGCAGCTGAACAAGAAATTGTGAAGCTACTCAACAAGTGCGTCATCCAGCCTGTCCCCTCAGAGCTATCCAGATCAGGCATCTACTCATTGTTCTTTTTGGTAGCAAAAAGAAAAGTTCCACAGACCACCAAGGCTAAAACCAAGTATAAATTACCACCATTTTTGGATTGTTGCCTGTGTTACTTACCTTGGACCATTGGTTCCTTCATTGTTGGGTTTTTTAATGTTCGTTTTGGTGCCCAAAAAGACGGGGGGGGGGGAGACACAGACCAGTCATGGATCTGACCCGCCTAAACAAATTTGTCGCCAAGATGAAGCTCTGGATGGACTGCTTGATGTGTTCAGTAAACTTCCAGGATGCGTATTAACACATAAAGATGGACAAGTGCCTCAAGAGGTTCCTACACTTCCAGTCATGAGCCAGGCATTATCAATTCAGGGTACTCCTCTTTCGCCTTATCACAGCCTCTGGGGTGTTCAACAAGGTGGTAGCAGTACTTGCAACGCATCTCAGGCTGCAGGGGTTATGGGTTTTCCCCTACCTGGATGACTGGCTTCTAGCTGCACCCACCAAGCATCAGCTTCTTCAGGCCAGGGACCAGTTTCTTTAGTCAGTTTCAACCTTGAGCATCACAATAAACTTTCCCAAATCAAAATCGGAGCCTCTTCTTTCCCTAGAAATCATTGGAGTGCTGTTGAACACTTCTCTGTGCAAGGTCAGTCTCACCAGCAACAGAATACAGTCTCTTCATTTCCATGTGCGTGTCATTCTTGAAATGTCTCTGCCGACAGCAGCCCATATCCTTCAAGCTGTGGGATCTATGGCAGCAACTATTGTTATTTTACCTTTGGCGAGACTACACATGGGTGTTATCCAATGGACCCTAGCAGTACAGCAGTCTGTTCTGGACAAGCCCCTGCCTTATCCCGTTTGGCTGTCCAAAACCTGCAAGTCCTCCATACTGTGATGGTTAAACTCTCAGAAATTAGCAGAAGGTCGCCCTTTCGTGGCTCCCATTCCTGTAGCCACAGTCACCATGGACGTCTCCCGGCTCGGGTATGGCATTGGCTAGGATGGGCCGTTCAAGGGATGTGGTCAGTGTTAGAGATCAACTTATACATCAGTGTTCTGGACATGAGGGCAATACTTGCGTTGTAGGCACTGCATTAATTTCTCATCCAAGGAATGATTGCAATACAGACAGACAACCTGGCAGTAGTCTGATTAATAAACAAACAGGGAGGAACCAGATCTTATCCCCTCTGTTGAGAAGCCATGAGATTGTGGGAATGGGCGATTTCCTCTGACTGCCTTCTTATCACAATGCACATTCTGGGGAGTTCCAACATTCTAGCGGACAAACTCAGCAGGACCATTGTCTCCTCACAAGTGGTCTCTAAAACAGCCACTGGTGGACATGATCTTCTAGAAATGGGGTCAACTGTTCTGCGATCTCTTCGCCTCACCTTCCAATGCCAAGTGCAGCGATTTTTTTTTGCCCTGACCCCTCCCCCAGAGGAGGGATTCCCAGAGACGCTGTAGTTCATGCTAGGCCCCCCGGTCTGTTGTACCCTTACCCTCCCCTTTGTCTTATATTGAAATTCTTTCAGAAGGTACAGAGGTCGAGGTGCCACGTGATCCTCATTGCCCTCTTCTAGCCTCATCAAGTTTGTTTTCCTCTCTTTTGGTCTCAGTGTCAGTCCTCCTTGGATTCTTTATCAATGTCCAGATCTGATTTCCAATCTGGAAGGTGATTATCATTTGGATCTGAAAAGCCTAAAGCTCACAGCTTGGCTTCTCCAGTTTCAGTGATGGCTAGAGTTCCCAGGCTTTCATCTCCTGTGAAGCACATATTGCTTTCCGCTCACAAGTCATCTTCCAAGAAGATTTTCCATTTGAGCATCCCACAAGTCGATGGATCCTTTTACTGCCTCTATACCTTTGGTTTTAGGCTGTCTGGCTTGTATCTTCAACCAAGGTGGTTGTTTCTCTACAGTTAAAGTTCGACTAGCTGCCATATCCTATTATCATGTCAGACTCGAGGATTCTTATTTGGCCACTCCTGGATTGTGCAAAGCCTTTTTGAAAGGAACATTTCTTTTACGGGCTCTAGTTAAGGAACCGACCCTTCCTTGGGACCTAACCTTTGTACTACAAGTGCTGGTGTCATCTCCCTTTGAGCCCTCTGCAAAAGTGGATCTACAGTTCCTGTCATGGAAAACAGCTTTATTGGTAGCTCTTACTTCCTCTAAGGGGCTTTCTGAATTGCAAGCTCTTTGCATTCAACCTCCGTACCTTATATTTCATAAAGGTCGTGTTTCTCTTAGGATGAACTCTTCCCTTATGCCAAAGGTCGCTTCAGAGACGAATATTAATCAGGTCTTCCATCTTCATGTGTTCTTCTCAGAATTTCAAAACAAAGCGAATTATCAATTACACATGCTTGATGTACATAGGCAGCTCCATTTCTATCTAGATAGAACCAAATCTTTCAGAAAGTCCAGTCAGCTGTTTGTATCATATTCTAAGCCCAGAATGGGATCTCCTGTTTCCAAAGTAACCATCGCCGACTGTATTGCGAAATGTGTTATGTTTATTTATGACAAGTATGGTGTTTCTCTTCCTTCTGCAGTAAAGGCACAACATTCTACCAGGGCTTTGTCTACTTCATCAGCCTTTTCTTCTAGAGTAGCAGTTGATGAGCTGTGTGCTGCAGCTACATGGGCTAGGTCTCGCACATTCATATCCCATTACAAATTGGATATTTCATCTAGGAACAAGGCTTCCTTTAGTTCCGCTGTGCTCCAAAACATCCTTCCTTAGGGACCCCAGGGCTCAAGTAGCTGGGGACTCTGTCCCACAAGTTGAAGATCATATGAAGACAACAATGTCAGATAAAGAAGTTATATACTCACTGTAAAGTTCCATTTGAGTTGTTCATTTGTCTTCAACCTTCCCTCCCGTCTTCCCCATTGCCATGAGCACTTTGGCCTGGCAGAGTAGGCCTTCTGTTTCTCTGTCTGTGACCTCCTCTTCAAGGGGTTATTAGCTGTCAAAGTGGCTTTCTTGGCATTATGTCAGGAACCTATCTGTCAGGCAAACTCGATCTGAGGTGGAGAGGGGGCACTATAGGTACAGGAGGAGGTCAGTTTTGGCACCATAGCTTGGATATGGCTGGCTCGGCACTGATGTCAGTGCCTAACCCACAGGTTGAAGACAAATGAAGAACAACAATTTGGATGGAATGTTATAGTGAGTGCATAACTTCTTTTTTTCTTCCCCATCTCGTCTGACTTTGGAAGCTGAAAGGGTTTCCGTTACCTTCAAGGAGCTGCATTTTCTCTCTTTATCACTGTCACTGGCGCATTTGATTTTGTCATTTGCATCAGTTTTAGTTGGGCCAGTTTCAGTCCTACAGTACTACTAGCGGTGCTTGCTATTTTGCTTACTTGGGGAAAGTGCCCTCTGCATCTGCCCTTCCAACATATTTCAGGTGTTCCCCATACTGGGACCAGTGTTATTGTTGGGAGGGATAAGTTAATATATCCAGCTGTCTACACATTTTTGGATCCAGAATAGGCTAATGAGGAGAACAAAACAATGTTTAGCCAACAAAGAGTGAGGCAGCAAGTTGAAGGGGACTCTGCATCTTAATTTTTTCACAATAATAAAGCCTATACAGACAGACTTTGCTAATAAGACATTTTTGATTATTCTAAAGAAAATGACTGAACATAAAAAAAAGCCCAGGAGCTGACTAGAATAATCAAGAGTGCCTTGGACTTGAACCAGAGATGCATGCTAGGAAGTTGATATTGTCAGGAACATTACCAGCAAGAATGAAAACTTAGTGAATAGGTGGCAGAATTGTAAAGCAGCGGTCACATTAAATGTAATGTAGACATGTGAACTGTGGCTGTGCAAGAAGTGGATGAAAAAGGCTGGACTTTGTTGACTGTGTTAAACTGGTGGGAAGAACTTTTAAGGCATAAACCCCACTTGGTCATTGATATTTAGAAGAAGGAAGTGACAAGTAAAAATGTTTTTGTTCCTATTGTTTGCATAAAATTAATAAGCAAATTGCATGTGATACTGTAAAACAGATCTGTATAGTATGCATTCAAAGGTATTTTAAATGTAAGGAGGGGGTTTATCAATGACTGCTGTACATGCTAGTGATAGTAAAGTCAGAACGTTTTTCTTATTTGTAATGTATCCATGCTTTACAGTGTAACAAGATAAGAAAGGCTGGAAAGAAGCAAGGTAAAGTTAACATCACTTTATGGTTTTGGTCTACTGGAGAGTGTAAATGTGTGTTGCTCATATTGTAGCTTGAATTAAAAGATGCTTCCCTGTTTTTCCTTGGGTGGATGTCCATAAGATGTGCAATCAAGTGTTTTAGGCCTTTGAACCATTGAAAACCTGACTCCTTACAGTGTTTAATATAAAACCCATCCAAACATCCAACTTGTTTTTTTTAATTGGTAAGTTTTTTGGTATCCTTATATCCAAAATAAGTAATTTAACTGTTATTGGGGTGACTTGGGATGGCTTGAGTAGTAAATTTACATCTGGTAACTAACCTTGCATTGACTATACTAAAGTTTATATTATATTTATGAGTCATTGCATTTGAAATAAGTTAAAATTCAAGATAACTTAAAGTGATCCATCTTTAAAGGCATTATAGGCTAACATTGCCTTACCCTTAAAACATTTTATAATTAAGCATAGACAAGTTTAATTTCTTGCATCAGTTTGAATAATTCAGATGCTTAACTGCAGGAATACATTTTGTAAATTTCCTGTACACACATTTTGTAACTGTTTACTCACATCCACACAAAAGGAAGTATTATTGAAGTACAGATCTTACATGAGTAGAGAATACCTGAAAAATATACTGATTATCCCTTAGCAAAATGTTTTTCATTAAGAGTCTGATCATATCTCTCAGCCTGGAAACATCAAAAATCTGAACAAAGGCCCATGAAAAATAGGTACAAATCTGTATGCTGATTAACATAAAATTTGCATACATAATTATGTAACCCCGCCCAATTCATTGGAGATGTGGGATATCGACTTTCAAATGCGACTGAAGAACAGACAACCAAAATATGGCCCCACACCCAGACCCTGTAGTAAATGGTAACCGTTTTTTCTAAATGTGTAGCAGTGATGTTCACAGGGAAGGGGAAGATGATGAACCTTAGGGTTTTGTTTTTGGTGACTTGCAGTATGTGGGTTTTATGGTAAATGTAGGGCATTTAATGGTAGGCAATATTCTAATTTTAGCAAAAGAATATTGTACGTTGCTAGGACCTCCAAAAGTCAGTCTCCATGGCCTACTGATCAGTGGCGTAGCTACAGTTTGTGCCACCTGGGGCTGTCTGAATTTGCCACCCTTCCCCCTCTTACAAATTCATGGTTGAATGGGGCCTCCCCATACACAGCCCTCCCCCTGCAGCCATTCTAGTTCTCCATTACTTGGCTATTTCGTCCTATTTATCATAAACATATGCATACTGCTTTACTTCTGCAATGATTTGGATTTCATTTAAAAGTTTTATTCTACATTTTACAGCACAAACACTAATAGACTTCTGCTAAACAAAGCAATGCAGTCTCACAATGAAAATAGACTTAGCATTAAAACTTCTCTGCCCTTGAAACTCGCATTAATTGAAACCACATTGAAACCCACATTCAAAGAAAATGTTTTTGGCCAGTGGCAGATAAGGATTACCTTTTGGCTGTTTTCAATTCATTGGCCCCTTGCACATGAAACATACATGTGTTCTTTGGTGCACCATCCTGATTGTATTACATTATATTCCATGTGTAATACAGTCCAATTGTTAGAGGGCATTGTAAATTTATTGTTTTTAACATTTTTCCAGTAAATAATGAAGTCAAAATGCATGAGCCAATGACAAAACTGCCCAATACGAAACATTTCCATTTTAAAAGTCTACTCAAACGTCTACAATCCACCAGTATCAGTAAATATGCACAATCTCTGCATAAGTAAAAGTCATCTAAATAATTCCACATTAAAGAGATCTGTAACTAATGAAGAGGTTGCTGCAAGCAAACAATTTTATATTTCACTGTGTCATCTACAAATAAAGTGCCCATTGCCCTTGGAATAACTTGCCTATGTTACATTAAAAAAAAGCTAAGCTAGTAATATTGCAGTAGGGAATGGATGGCAAACTGACAACAGGTTCATAGTTACTAGTTAAATCCGCCAAAGATTACATTCTCAGGACTGCAGCATCCACCTCATT
This sequence comes from Protopterus annectens, assembly GCF_019279795.1. Lineage (NCBI taxonomy): Eukaryota > Metazoa > Chordata > Ceratodontiformes > Protopteridae > Protopterus > Protopterus annectens. The sequence continues at coordinate 887,961,110 of NC_056727.1, read as the reverse complement.
TACAAGTACAACACAGTGCAGTATCAGCAATGCAGCTACGTACTGTGAGAGTAGAACCCACAGCCTTCTGCATCAAAAGCAAGCATTCTACCTGTTATGCTACTTGACAGTGCAAGCAGATTTGGCATAAGCAGCACTAAACTTCTCTTCCCCTGAAGCTCTCAGCTCCTTGTAAAATCCACTCTCATTCAGCTGTATCTCTCAACTTTGCAGCACAAGAAATCTGGAAAAAGCCAAAATTTATTGAGGGGGGGGGGGGGCAAAAGCCCAAAAACCAGGGACACATTTTAAACATTAGTTATATAATCTTGGAAAGTTGCTGGAATAAAATGTGTTACCACCATGTGTTTCCTGAAAGATTGGAAGACTGAAACTTAAATGGCTACCATTTAATGAATTCAGTTCTCACACACACAGTCAGGAAGGAATAGCATAATGAAGAGATGAAAGAGACAAAGTGCATCCCCTAAAAGTTTTACTCCGCTGAATCCTAAGAAGTCACATAGCATATGCATGTTACTGGTAAGTAGCTGTCGTCATTGCATATCTCTCAACTAACCCTACTTTTTAAGGGTTTATCTAAAACCCTGGGATTTTTTTTTTTTAAATAAATTGTAGTTTCCAGTCAACAATTAATAGCAGTCATTAATGTCATGGACTTATTTTGCTTCAGAAAATACACATAAATTAAAGTTCTGTTATTCTATCAATTTTACAGCCAGTAGTACTGATATTTAAAAACTACCTCTAATTTGTCTCTAATTATATTTTGCAAAGAAGAAAAGAAAAAAAATGCTTCATGCACTCAGCACACAAAATAGATACAAGACACTCAAAGAAACACTTCTAACATAGATCTGAGGCTGTTTAAAAATTATTAAAAATACATCAGGGTCTCCGTTCATAAAAATTGATAGAAGCTACGTAAAGCTTTTTACAGCTGAGAGCTTAATCTATGGCTGAGGCACAGTGAAATCTATGGGAAGCAGTAATAAATGTAAACAATAAAATGTTAAAATGGATAAGTAGAGCACATGATAAATGAAATGTCTTGTTATATCAAGGAACTGTGTTCTGAACTCATAGATCTCAAGTAGGCTAGAGTAACAAAGTAATTCTGGTGCTGACTGGCCAATGTACAAGTCATTTAACACAGAACATCACCAATTACCTGCTTCAAAACAGAAGAGAGTGGAAAGACTAGTTGCAGTGTGGAATTTGGGAATCAAAAACCTTGTAATTCTATGGGATACCTTTACTAAAGATGGTGGCAGGCACTCCTGCGAATGATTTTATCAGCGTGACTGCTGAAGTTCCTACGAGAATCCAGGGGCTCCGTAATTTACGCTACAATTAAGTTACTTATGCAGTTTAACACTGGAGCGCGAGTCATGCTTTACTTGTCTGAATCAAAAAAAATTCGTGAGAGAGAGAGAGACAATGCAGCCGACATTAAACCCTTTTGTAACAACGAGTACGGAGGGAGATTATTAGAAGAAGAAGAAAACTATGATAATATGGTTCTAAGGTACAAAAGACTGGAATACAATTGTTACTCACCATGTAACCACTCACATGAAAAATCCAGCCCTGATTCCTTAATGCCTTTGTACTGGGAGCACTTGTTTGTTTACATGACATAAAGCGCACATTATTTTATTACCTATTAAATGCGGCGGGAGTAATACAAATTTGTCTTATAATTAAACTGTGGTGCTCCAGGTCATCAAATTCATGATAATCTTCAATTATTTTCCTTTGGTAAGTTCTCTCTTTAAAGCTGTATATAGGCAGCTTGACACGTGCCACTTTCTGGAAATTCATTCACTAGACACTAAACCTTCAGTAGAATATTTTTTTATTTATTAAACCATAGCTGCAGATTCCAGATCAAGTTTAAAAATATAGAAAGTACTACTGCATTTTCTTTTTTTTCCTATTAAAAACATACCGCGCGTGCGCACACACACACACACACACACACACACACACACACACACACACACACACACACACACACACACACACACACACACAATGCATGGAATAGAAAAGAAACGCTTGGTACAGAATGCAAATAGTCATGGAAGAGAAAAAAACTGTTTAGTACAGAACCATTCAAGCTAACGTTTGCGGTAGAAAAGAACTGCTAAGCCACTAGTAAAAGAACCAAATTGCTCTTGTGTCGAGCATGTGTTATACTTGTCTTTATCTTGAGCAGCTGGGAAATGTGAGCCGGGAAATGAACGCATGGCTCGCACACTATTCTTTTTACTGCTGCTGTCTGAAAGTACATTTGAATCCCTCGAGCCCAATTCTGACAGGCTGGAAGGCTGATCATGGTGCAGACATCATCGCACACGCCTCTGCACGTGATTACGTCAGCCAAACAAAGCCGGAAAAAATATTTAAAAAAAAAGCCAGGAAATTTGGAAATTAAGGAATGCCACTCTGGCTTGTCAAAGTACATCACTTGATACTTATTGGATCATTAGATTATGCCCATCTTATAAATTCAAATAAAAAGCCATTTATAGCTTCAGTATCACTATTGGGCGTATCAGTAAAACCAATTTGTACAATTGTCTGCACACTTATTAATCCAAAATAGGTAAAAAAATAAAATAAATTGAGTAAGAAGGACCCCAGTACAGATCATTACAGAACACCGTGAGTGGCTAGTAAATGCTCAGGTTTTATGTTCTGAATTCTTACACACTGAGTATGGCCCATAATCCAGTTTGTAATCCAATTTATCAAATATGAATTTAAATGATATTTAAATAGGGCATGATATAGAGTTTGGTAAGGTATCCAGAGCTTTTGTAAGATCCATCAGTGCAACAGAAGCAGTTAAATTCATGTCAGTAGCAATGCTAACCTTCTTCTAGAACTTGATGTGATTTGTTAAAGTGAACCTCCCAGGACAGAAGCCATGTTAACCAAGGTCAGCGCATTTAGACCTGTAAATCAGATCTTGAAGAAGATGAACTAAACATTTTTAAAGCTCTTGCCCAGTTGTCAAACTAATTGGCTTATAGTTTTTAATGCAAAGTTTATTATCTTTTTTATATTGGGTTAATATAAGATTGTTTCTCAGATTCAGGAATCCCCCCCCCCCAAATTAGTAATCCATTGAAGATATTATGTAAGTAGGGCTTAAAGCTTCACAGATATTGTAAAGTAAAAATCCAAGTATGCTGTCAGGGTGAGTTGAGGTTTTCTAACAAATCTTAATCCAGTGATTTAGAAGTTATGTCTTCAATGACATATGGAATAAACTTCAAAAGAAATCTCTGACTTTGTGTTAACTGACAATAAATTATGATGATTAAATACAGAACTTGTGAAATGTTGATTAAACATATGACTGTAATATGTGATTCAGTAATGGAATTATCATTACAAATTAATGAGGTTATTGACGTTTGTGACGTAGATTTAGACCTGATTTGTTTATAGTATAATTTATTTTTATTACAATCCATTCCAAGTCCTCTTTCAAAGTTATCCTTTGCCAAGGATAGCAATGACATAACATTTTACAGATCTTTTTAAGGTTTGTTTTATTTTTCTTGGTTGGAAATTTTCTAAATCTTTCAAACAAATGTTTCTTCTTAGCACTTGGGTTCCAGTTAGTAGGAAACTTACTTTTTTGTTTCTTTAAATACAGTAATAATGCCTTCAAGAAAACTAAAAAGCATATTTTCAAGTTTGGCTTTTCTGAAATCATTATCATCATGAGAGATTTCGTGCCATTTTAAATCTATTCCAAAATAAAATAAAAGACACACCACCAAAGATAGCCCAAGGTTTGTTTGTGTCTTTCGGCTTTTCCCAGTTAGAGGTTGCCACAGCAGAACTCCAGTCCGCTAATGATTAAGGTAAACAACACAAATCAGGAACAAAGAACCAGGGTGTATCACCGTAGACAAATGTATAAATCTATATTAAAACGCAAAAACTTTATTCCAACTAATTACTCAGGTAAGGACAAGAGATTTCGGCATTCCAGCCTTCCTCAGATCCTAGTAAACCCCTGAATTCTCCAGATTAAAAACACATTGCAACCTATCAATTCACTGAATCAGATCAGCTGTCCGGAAGAGGAAAATTCCTATTTACACTTAATTTATTCTGACAGTCCTCTTTCTTATCCAATCAGATCTCTATCTTTTCTTTATGAGTCTCCTACCTTTTAAAAAAGAGTTTCAATGGTACGTTTCCATTAAGCCCCAGAGGGCAGTGAACTCTCAAGTCCATAATCCTTCTTGCCTCTTCGGCTTCTGTTTTATTTATTATGTCACCTCCCTTTATTGTCTCTCTGATGGTGGATAACACCATAAATTCATATGAATGATTGGTGTTATCTCGTATATGATTATTTAGGGCATTGGCTTCCACTTTGTTTCTTATATCTGAAAGGTCTTTAAAATCCATTCCTTCAGCATCATGTTCGTTTTGCCTATATAGTAGGCTGGACATAATGTGCATGTGGCAATATACACAACATTTTTATTCCTACAGTTTTCCGAACCTTGAAATTTATAGTTTCTCCCTGTTACTAGATGTGAAAAGATATTGCTTGTATTAATCACCTTGCATGCTTCACAAAAAACACAATTGCGAGTTCCTACACGGTGTACTTCTCTAGTTGATATAGTTTCTCTATTCATACCTAAGTCATCCTTATTGCATAGAATCCTTTTAAGGTTTTTCTTGTTCTTAAAAGCAAAAGTAGGAGATTCTCCACCTATCCCTCTTAGTCTCCTATCCGAAGTCAAGACCAGCCCGTATTTCTTTATAGTTTCGCATACCACCGCATTGTCAGAACTGTAGGTGATCATACACCTCATATGCCTCCCTTGGTTGTTCTTGTTCCTAAGAGCCACTTCATTCTCTTTGTCCTGTTTCGGTTGCCGTGCAGAATAATGAGGTCTGCCTTTCTTTTCCCACAACTCTATTGTTTTTGTTGTATTAGCTTTCACTTCCTTCATCTTATAACATCTTTTCAAAAAGTTATCCCACAACCTTTTCTCTTCATCTAAATAAACGCCATCCCTTGTACATAACTTAGATACACGAACTACTTGATTCTGTACTATGTTACGGAAGATATGCCTAGGATGCATGCTTGAAAAATGTAGCATATGATTCTGCCACATCGATTTCTAAACAACATTGTGTCAATACCTTTTTTGCGTCTTATCTGTATCTTCACATCAAGAAATTCTGTCTCTTTTTTTGATAAATGCACATCGAATCTCAGAAATGTGGTTGTGCTAGTAAGGAAATTCACAGACTCCTCAAGCATAGATGTTCTTCGTTCCACATTGCTGCAGTCCTTACTATTGAATACCAGAGTCAGGGCGCATTAGACTGACGCCAGTACGTCAGGGTACTACATATCCTCAGTCTTTTTGCCGCATGGTCCGATGCAGAAGCAGTTTTGTGCAGGTTGGCGTTTGAAATATTTCTGAAACCGAGTTTCAGACCGAATCAGAGTTCTTGCCTCAGTATTTAACCGGATGTCAGAAAAGTGAATAACTGTATTTCTTGGAAACAGATACCTCATACATTTACCATACCTTGTGTGTGTATGTTTGTTTTAGTTTAGGCCTGAGCACGTTGTTGGTTGTTGCTTAGGCTTAACAATAACACTATTAAGAGGAGGTTAGACTGTGCCAGGCCAGGTGTTTGGGAAGCGTTGCAATTATAAAATGCGCCCAAGAAGCGCAAGGACAAAACAGCCTAGGGTTGATGAACCGCAGTCGGACGCCGGTTCTTTAGAAGGCTCAGTGGAGCCAGAGGTTTTGCCAGGAGTTTCTGGAGTCTCAGGCAGAAACTTTACTGTTACAGGATGTGCCTTCTCAGGAGGTAGGCCAGGCTGAGGGGGGTAACTGTTCTTCCCTCTCTTCCCAAGGTAGTTAGAGCCTCTCCTTCTGTTGCCAAAACTTCTTTGAGAGGTAGGCCAAGTTCAGCTTCAGTGGGGCTTCTCCTAGCATTTCGGTTCTGTACCTAAGAAACATATGCTTAAAATGGCAGAAGATTTGATTACTATGATTAGAGGTTCTATGCCCCCTCCTGATAAGAGGCCCAGGGTGGAACCGGAGTTTGATAGTTTTGAACAGTGTTCAGAGGCTTCTGAGTCTTCTGTGGAAGATTTGCAGGAGTATCCTCCTTATTCTGATTCTGATGTGGATGATTCCACTCCTACAGCTTCTCCTCCTGAGGATTTCTCATTTTCAGAGACTCTGCATTCCATGAGGGAGCACTTTAAATGGGAAGGCCAGGATTACTCTGATTCCAGGAAAAGGCTTAGGGAATTCTTGTTTTTACCCCAGCATAGGCCCTTAGCTATACCTCCTGTGTTGAATGTGGTGGAAGATGTTTTTGCAGAGGCTTCCCTGAACCCTGACTCTTTGCCTCCTGCTCCTGTTAAACCCGATAGGTACTATAGGGTGCCTGAAGCTCATAAGTATTTGTTTAAGAGTCCTAGGGCGGACCCAGAAACTGTTTCTCAGGGGCCTAAAGGTGTTAAGGCCTCTGTGGTTAAAAAATCCTGTACCCACTGATAAAGAGGCAAGGGCTTTGGATAGGTGGGGAAAGAAAGTGTGTACTTCTTCCACTCTAGCCATGAGTTGAATTGTCAGTTTCACATGCTAAAATATCAAAATTATCTCCTTTCACAATTGAAATCTAAGGTGGATGCTTTGGGAAGGTATTGAGTGTAAAGAGTTGCTGGATTTGGTTCATGTGTCTGAACAAGTGGGCATTTGCAATGTGGTTTTGATGCTGTACAGGCCTCCTCGAGGGTGGCTGCCACTAGTTCTGTTCTTCGCAGGCATGCCTGGTTGAGGATCAGAATTTAGCTGAGCATGTTAAGACAAGGATTTTTTGGATGACAGTCTGATGTGTTGTTTGGTTGTGGAAGCAGTTTTAAAGAAAATGGAGGACAAAGCTAAGTCTATGCAAACTGTTAAAGATTTTTGCAGGTGCAGCCACCAAGTTTAGTAGAAATTGGCCTGCTAAGGGGTGGACATATCCTGCTTATGATTCCCAGTCTAGGGGTAGGTCTAGACGTGGTAGGGGCAGAGCTCAAGGTTCTTTTAGGCCTAGAACAGGGAGTTCACCTGCTCAGACTTCTGGTAGCTCCTTTGGGAGGAAGACTGTCTCTTTTCAAAGGAAATTGGGATTTAATTACTCAAGACAGATGGGTGTTGGATATCATTCACCACGGTTACAGGTTTTATTTCCATACAATGCCTCCTTTCAAAGGCATGCCAGACGTTCCTCCTCCACAAAGAAAAGAGGCTCACAAGCAAATTTCTCAGTTACTCCAGATGGGGCCATTCAGCCAGTTCCTGTATCAGAAAGGGGCCTAGGATTTTATTCTCGCCTGTTCCTAGTACCAAAGAAGGGGAACACGTGGAGACCAATTTTGGATTTATCTCTCCTCAACACTTATCTGGACATTCCCAAGTTCAAGATGTTGACGTTACAACAGCTTTTACCTCTGCTGGGCAAAGATCACTGGATGGTAACTTTAGATCTCAAGGAAGCTTACCTTCATGTGCCTATAAGGCTAAGTTGCAGGAAGTATCTGCGTTTCGAGCTGGAAATTCTCATTATCAGTTCTCTGCATTGCCCTTTGGCTTATCTACTGAGTATTCACAAAGGTTCTGGCTCCAGTGATAGCTTACTTCAGGCTACAAGGAATTCAAATCTATCCTTACTTGGACGACTGCCTGATTCTGGCTCAAGAAAAGGAAGACCTTCTACAGCATCTGGAATATGTTATAGCAGTGCTAAGATGCCTAGGGTATTCTGTGCGAAATAAAGTCCAGTCTAGTACCCTCTCAAGACATGTGCTTTCTGGGTGTGAGACTGAATACAGCAGCCCAGATGGCCTTTTAACCCCGGACAAACAAAAGAGTCTATCACTTTACTTCCATCAACTATCTCATCAGTCCGTGCTGACTGCAAGGACAGTCCTTCAAGCATTAGGGTTCATGGCATCTGTATTCTGGTGCTTCCCAATGCCAAACTGCATATGAGGAAGCTACAATGGTATCAAAATGTATGGACACAGCACTGCCAGGATTTGGACACTGTCATTCAAATAATACCTTGCCTTCAAAAAGAATTTTTGTGGTGGGCTCAGGAATGTCACCTAAACAAGGGACTCTCTGTGACCCGCCAGAGGCGAGTCAGATTTACGACAGATGCCTCGGACATTGCTTGGGAGCTCATCTAAATGGAAAGTGGATACAAGACAAGTGGCCTGCCAGACTACAGCATCTACATATCAACATGAAGGAGATGTTAGCAGTCCAGTTTGCATTAATGGCTTTCAAGGAGTTACTTCTTCCAGGGCAGGTGTTGATTCTAACAGACAACACAACTGTCATGTGGTACATCAACAAGCAAGGGGAACACATTCTTATCCTCTATGCAGGCAAGCAATGATTTTATGGGAGACTGCGCTAAGCTTGCAACTAACTCTTCAGGCAAGGTTTCTGCGCACAGAACTCCTTAGCAGATGTGTTAAGCAGACAAATCATGGATCCGGAAACTGGATCTTCATGTATTTCAGAAATTGACAGTGTCATGGGAACTCCAGACATAGATCTGTTCGCTTCTCCACTAAACCACCAGCTGCCAAAGTATTGCACAAAGGGGTTTCATCACACAGCTTGGAAAGTGGATGCTCTGTCTTTCAGTTGGAAAAACCTTCATGTGTATGCCTTTCCACCTCTGCCTCTTCTTCCAAAGGTACTATTAAAGGTCAGACAAGACAGGCCAAGGATGATTTTGATAGCTCCAGATTGGCCTCGGCAACACTGGTACCCACTACTACGAGTCTGGTAAAGAAGCCTCCATGGCCTTTACCTCTGATTCCTCATCTGTTATCTCAGAAGGACGGTCATCTGCTCAATGTCAAGCTTCACTCTCTTCATCTAACAGCCTGGCATATTCTGTGTTGAAACACAGCAGGTCTCAACTTCCTCAACAAGTTTTAAATGTGATTATGGAAGCTAGAAGACCTAGTACAAGGAAAGTGTAGAAAATGGAAGAGATTTTATTTTGAGTACAGCAAAGAATTTGGAGATTTCTGAGCCTAATTTGAGTGTGGCTCTTCAATATCTTACTGAGTTATTGGACAAAGGTTTGTCCTTCTCTTCCATTAAGATTCATGCTGCAGCAATTTCAGCTCACTATGATTGTGACCCACCATTGTTTCATCCTTTGTTCAAGCAGTTTCTTAGAGGGGCAAAGAATATAAGACCAGAGCTCCTACTCCTGCTTGGGATCTCAATTTTGTGTTGGAAAACTTACTCTACAACCTTTTGAGCCTGCTACTGCTGAATTGAAATACTTGTCATGGAAGACTGCTTTTCTGTTGGCTATTACTTCTGCAAGAAGGGTGTCTGAGTTGCAGGCCCTTATGGCAGTAGAGCCCTTTTGATTTTCCATAAGGAGGGTATCATTACGTACTAATCCTTCCTTTATGCCTAAGGTGGTTTCTAGTGTGGCTTTAAACCAAACTATTCATTTGCCTACTTTTATGCAGACCCCCAAAATAAAGGGGAAAAGATTTTGCACACTTTAGATGTACACAGGCAATTCGTTATTATTTAAGCAGGACTAAGGATTTTAGGCAGTCTCAGCAGTTGTTTGTTTCTTTTGCTTTGAGTTCAAGCCTGTGTCAAAACAAACTATTTCTAGGTGGATTGGCTTTTGCATTGCATTTGTTATTCCCATCATGGCAAGGAGATTCCAGCTGGGATTAGGCCTCATTCCACTAGGGCTACTGCCACTTCAACAGCATTTCTAAGGGTGGCAACTAAGGATATTTTGGAGGCAGCTACTTGGAGTTCAGTGCATACTTTCTCTAAGCATTATCACCTTCCTATCTACTCTAAGTCTAGGGCTGGTTTTGCCACAGCTGTTTTGCAGGGCATGTTGTCAGCTCCTACTTCTTTATGATTTGCCAGCCTCCTTACCTCTGCTTTGGGATTCTACCCAATAGTAAGGACTGCAGCAATGTGGACGAACTAAGAGCATAGTACAGTTTTGTACCTACCATAAATGTAGATGTTCGAGGATCCACATTGCTGCAGTCTCCCCCTCCTTCCCTCTGTGTTTAGGGGTGGTTGTGTAGGTGAGGTTATATGTTGATATTTTTGTATATATTGTACATTTTTGGTACAGGTATTTTGGCCTTGTCTTTTAGGGTCTTCTGACATCTGGGGCAAGAAAAGACCCTCTGATACTGGCGCCGGTCTAATGCGCCCTGACGTATGGGCCTCCGACTGGACAGCGGACTACCCAATAGTAAGGACTGCAGCAATGTGGATCCTCGAACATCTACATTTATGGTAGGTACAAAACTGTACTTTTCATCTCCTTGCCATAAAATGAAGGTGTCATCTACAAATATGTTGTAAAGAACTATATTGTCTTTCCAATGATTTCTCGTGTCTTGAGCCCATTCCTTTTCTCATTGGGCCAATACCAGATTTGCATAGCTATTGGCACAAGGGGTTCCCCATGGCAACCCTCCAGCTTTTCCAATAGTAGGTATTGCCATATAGAAACACATTATTTTCGAATACTAATTCCAACAAACTACAAATCAAACTCAAATCTGTTTTCTTTTCATTCACAAAATCACAAATTGCTTCTCTTCCATAAGAATTGGGAATCAAAGTAAACAAACTTTTCACATCTACAGTAACCAAAAGTAGCTTCTCAGGGTTAACTTTTTTCTCCATTGCTTCATACAGTTGATTCAAGAACAGAGCTGTATCTTTAATAACTGTGTGTGCTTTTGTTATAACCTTTTTAAGTTCACTTTCCAAAAACTCTGAAATAGGTTCCGTTAGCCACCCTCTACCCGCAACAATATGGCGTATTGGTGGATCCTGGCAATCTTATGAATTTTTGGTAAGCCCACTTATGGTTGGTACAATTGGATGTTCTAGCTCAAAGATATCATATAGATCTTTCCAAATCATTCTATTCATCAATTTCTCATATAGTACATCCCATATGTTCATCTCAAGTACATTTAAGTCTCTTTTACTTATCACCTGATAGGTTTCATTGTCTTTAAGCATTTCTTCCATTTTGTTAATATAACTCTCAGAATTCAATGCAACTATAGCCCCTCCTTTGTATGCTGGTCTTATAATAATATCCTGCCTCCTCTGTAGCTCAAATAGAGCTGCATGTTCTTCTTTAGTTAAATTATGGTAGTGCATGCTCTTTCCTTTCTGTCTAATGTCCGAAATATCATTTTCGCATAAGCATACAACCAAATCAACAGCAGGATGACATAAGGGAACAAATGTGCTTGGTTTCCTATAGCATCTATTGGTCTCTGATGATTCATCTCTATTATCTCCAAAAATGTGTCTTAGGGTCACATTCCTTCCAAATAGTTTCAAGTTAGTAATGAATTCATTCAACAGTGAATGTAGGGAAGGGATAAAACGCAATCTGGTTTGTGCTTTAGTTAAAATTTTGTCTAATATGTTTACTACAATTGACTACAATAATTACATCTTTTGAGAATAAGTAATGGATATGATGTTGTCCTTGTCATTCTAGGTCACTGATGGGTTACAGAACCGGTCCTGAGATCCAATTCGGCTTCGTTTTTCAGATTTGGATCCAAATCTCAAACTCCTCCCTCTATCCATAATGCTCTACATCATCCCCAACTCCTCATATCTCGTTTGCCACCTCCACGTCAAGTTGGATTTGCAGAATCTTGAGCTTGAGAGGAAGCAATTTTGTCTACTTTTTCCTGTTGAAAGTTAACTTAGTTAGGGTTGTTTAGCTCTTTTATAGTATTTGTTTACTTCTTCTCCATCCTTGCCAATCTAGCTTTCACTGGCAGCAGGGTTTTGTGTGTGATTTCTCTCTCTCTCTTTCCTCATGCCTGGTTGGCATTTTCTCTTTTCTAGATATAGGAAAAAAAAAAAAAAGTTATTTTTGGTGTTTAAACGTTTACAGTGTTAGTGTAGTGGTTTAGCTTGATTGTAACTTCTTGTATCATTTGCTGTACTTTGGGTATAACTACCATAAGGTGATTTTTTTGTTGTGTGGGCTTACATACAATATGCCTGATAAACCTGGCTTCAAGACATGCACTTCTTGTGGGCATAAGATCCCAAACTCTGATGCCCACAAAAAGTGCGTCTGTTGCCTAGGGCCGAAGCATCTTAAGTTGGATTGTGACATATACTCCTCATTCAGTCATAGGGCCCTTTCTGATCATAGGAATAAATTAGTTTTGAAAAGATTATTACCAGCATCTTGTCCTTCTTTTGGGGCTCAAACCCCCTCTAAACCTCATCATGGCTCCTTGGAACCTAAGAAGTGATCCCTCAAAAAAGCACAGAGGGATTTGGTGAAGCTGCCAGAAAAACTTCAGGCCTTCGGATCCAACCCCTTCAGATCTGAAGATTGCCAAGCCTTCCTCAGGGCCACAGGTCTCGTCGGACCTGACAAGAATCATCACCATCTCCTTCTCACCTGTGCCATGCACTTTTTACTCAGATCCCAAGCCATCAGATCCAACCGTTAGAAGCCGATTACTGGTGCTTATCTTGGAACTTTTTTCCCTGGCTCTACAGGCCCAGTTGTTCCACCCCAAAGAAATTGTCCAAACCACCATCTGTAGGTTCATACAGATTATTTACGAACTTGACAGAGGCAGACATAGAATGATATGGAGATTCCTTAGGGCTCAGATCCAGATGGGGGTCCTGCCGGCTCCATCCTCTGCTAAATCCGTGATTACATCCGCCCAACAAATCTTATCTCCTTCTCCCCTCTGATTTTGCGTTTTCAGAGTCCAAGGATCCCTGGATTACCAAGAGGTGTGGCATCAGATCTGAGGAAGCTTTCTTTCTCGACTTTGATGGCATCCCTGACCAGCCCTGCTCCAACTCCATCAGATCAGAGTGAGTCTCAGATCCAAGAGGTTGACACCTGGTCTGGGGGATTGGTTCAGCTCAGACTTTATCAGATCCTTCCCTTCCCCTCGGTGCCTCAGCCCTGGACCATTCTGGTCTGATTCTCCCCAGAGGGCTCAGATCTGGGGCTGTCTCTGGCCTTTTCTCTTTGGCAGCTTTGGCCCCAAAAAGGGGGGGGGTCTCCCTGGGTCTGTCAGCCTTTTAGGTAGCTGAAAAAGTTGTCTCTATGCATAGAGAACCGTTTTCTCTAGTCTCGGGTTCTATCTGCTGCCTCATCGGATTTGAACTCTGAGCCCATCATCTCTATCCGTCAGGGTCAGCCTGCTCAGGGAAGCCTCCACACGATCCCCCACAGGGATTATCCCATTCTTCCAACACCTTTCCGGTGCACCCCATGGAAGAGGTTCCTTGGAAGAAGACATGCAAGCAAAGGCATATAGACTCCCCTTTGTAGTCCCTCATGGAAGACACCAACTTCAATTAGGGAGAAGGATCCGCTCAATCAGCACCTGACGATTTCTTCTTTGGAGACATCTTGGAAATCTTGAAAAGAAAAAAAAAGGTGGTTGGTATTCCCAACCTTCTTCTTTTGAGAAGTCGTGTTCCTGGAGGCTTTCAGGGCAGGTGCATCTATGTCTTAGGTGACCCCCCCCCCCCTCAGTAGAAAAACTTATTGATCTAGTTTCCCATTGGGCCTGGAAGGAACCAGACACAGTCGAGCCAATCCCCAACATCCATATAAGTTTCTAGTCCACCAGCAAGCAGGAAACATTGGAGGAACGATGTCCCCATTGATGCCATTGTTGTGGTAGCATCCACTACAAAGGAGCTAGCTGAGCAGAGCTCCCCTGTCCATCCTCCAAACAGGGAGTCATGGGTGATGGACAGGTTCAGAAAGCACATCTATGCTTTAGCCAAGTTCGTGCTGAGGTTCTTACGTTATTTGGCACACTTTATCTACTTGCAAAGTGATTTGTTCAAGAAGTTACCCAACTCTGTTGCTGAGACCATGTCAGTGGATGACCGCAAAAGGTCTCTCCCCAACTTGCTAGTCTCTCATCTATTGCTAATTCTTCAGTGAGGTTGATCTCCCTTACAGTGGAGGGTACCTCACGAGCAGCTGGTTTAGGCATAGCTGTAAGGAAACATGCTTGGATGAGGCTATGCAGCTTTGCTGAGCCCTTTAAGGTGTCCTTTGTTAATGCCCCCTTCAATGGCTTTTCTTTGTTTGGGCCATTGGTGAATGATATGCGTACCTGCTATGAACAGGAAGCAAAGTCCCTGTCTGCCTTGGGAATCAAGTTTTCTGCCCGTGAGTGGATTTTTTTCTAGAAACCAGTGAGAGGGGAAAAAAATTGGTTCCAGAAATCTTAGGGGTCCTTTTCAGGACCCTTGAAAGAGGCAGAAGAGTAGGTTTCAATGGTAGATGTCACCCTAGAGGCGACTGGGTCTGCAGAATCAGAGCATCAGAGATTCTTTCTCTGACGGGCCCTATCAGCACTCGTGAAGCATTGCCTGACTGTCCATCTCTGGAGGCAGTCTGGGATCATCTTTCCCAGCACCTAGATGCCTGGGCAAACATTACAAATAACATTTGCGTGCTGAACATAATAGCCAGAGTTTATTACTTTCCCTTATCCCTTCCACCTCTGGGGTTCCGGGAGGAAACTCCCTGATGTGCCCCCCAGTCAGAAGGAGTATGCAGCTCTAGAATTTAAAAAGCTGCTACAAAAAAGGGTCATCCAGGAGGTCCAGACTGAACAAATGGGATTCAAAATTTAATCCTGCATCTTTTTGTTGCCAAAGAAAACAGAGGACCTAAGACCAATTCTGGATCTCAGCAGTCTGAATCAGTATGTAAAGAAATCCAATTTTCAAATAGTTATGGTTCAGTCCATCCTGCCTCTTCTGCGCAAGGATGATTGGATGTGCTCTGTAGATCTCCAGGATGCGTACTATCACATGAAAATGACAGGCACTTCAGGAGATACCTGCATTATGAGCTGGGAGCCAATCATTACCAATTCAGAGCAATTTCCTTTGGGCTCACCTCAGTCCCCTCAGGTGTCCACCAAATGCATGGCAGTCATGGCAGCTCACCTGAGGCTCAAATGATTCTAGTTGTTTCCCTGTTTAGACAAATAGCTCCAACAAGGCATCAATGTAAGCCAGGGATTATTTGCTTCAGATCTCCATCTCCCTAGGCATTGAGATAAATTTGACCAAATCAAACCTCACTCCTGTACAAAATCTAGAATTCATAGGAACTCAGCAGAACACTATAAATCAAGTGGCTTCATTACTTTTTCACCATATTACATCATTGAGAAATCATGTATGGGATTTACTTCCTCATCCATCCCCTCCAGCAAAACTACAGTTCCAAGCTCTGGGATCAATGTCAACTTCCATTATTCTATTTCCTCTAGCAAGATTCTTCCTGCGAGTCCTCCAGTGGACCTTGGCAGTTTAGTGGTCTATTCTGTACCCATCTCTGTTCCCATCAAGCTCACTCCAGTTTGCAAATGTCATATTCAGTGTTGGATACAGTCAGATGATCTGTTTTTGGGCAGACTATTCTGTCTTCCCCCTATAGCCACAGTGACCATGGACCTTCCAAACTGGGGTGATTGGGCATTTCAAGGGAAAGATAGTCCAAGGCACGTGGTCCTCCTCAGAGATCAAACTGCATATCAGTGTCCTAGAGATGAGAGTAGTCCTTCTAATGTTGCAAGCCTTTCAGGGTGTTCTCCCTCTGGGGACTATTACAGTCGATATGGGCAACATGTCAGTAGTCTGGTACATCAGCAAACAAGGACCCATTCATACAGTTGTGCAGAGAGGCCATGAGGGTCTGGGAATGGACAATCTCTTCAGACCACTTTCTAGTTGCAACACATATACCAGGAAAACCAACATGCTGGTGGACAGACTCAGCAGGCCCATTATTATTATGCATGAGTGGTGCCTCAACCAAACAGTAGCAAACATGATTTTCAGCTGTTGGGGCTAGACTTGCTGCGACCTGTTTGCCTTTCCCCTCAACAGCAAGTACAGCAAGTACTTCACTCTGTTCTCCCTCTGGGAGAGTCAACAAGGGTTGTTCTACTACACTATTGCTCCCCAGGGTCTCCTCTATGCTTATCCCCCTCTACCATTGATCCCAAAGTTTCTACAGAAAGCAAGCAGGCTGAAGAGTTCAGTCATACTCATTACTTCCTTTTGGCCTCATCTAGTATAGTTCCTCTTCCTCTGGTCTCACCTCAAATATCCATTGGTACTGGAGCCCAGTCAGGACCTCCTGTCTCACCCTTCAGAATTCCAGCATCCCGGTCTCCATGCCGTCAAGCTGACCAAATGGTTTCTGCACTTAGAGTGATAATAAGATGGTCTAGGCTCACTTCCCCAGTCTGTGACATTATTTTGGCCTCCCAGAAGGCCTCCACTAAGAAAGCTTACAGATGCAAATGGAAAATATTCTCTATATGGGCTTCCAAAGGGAATATTGATCCCCTTTCAGCGCCTGTATTAGCCATCCTTCTTTTCCTCAGTACTCTTTTAAAGAAGGAGTAAGTTTTTCTACTATTAAACTCCAGCTAGCAGCCATATCCAGTTTTCACACTGGCAACTAATCCCTTTCTCTGTCAGCTTCCAGGTTATGTAAAGTATTTATGAAGGACATCTTCCTCCTTAGACGGCTATTAAAGATCCCTCTCCACCTTGGGACCATACGACGGTCCTTCAGGGATTAACTCAGAAACCCTTTCAACCAGCAAGCAAATGTGATATGAAGTTTCTTTCTTAGAACACAATTGTTGTGGTGGCTATCACTTCAGCAAAAATCATTTCTGAGCTTCAGGCATTATCAGTTAGGCCTCTTTACCTTATTTTCCATAAAGATAGGGTGTCTCTATAAACCAACCCTTCCTTTAATGTTAGTCTTCGTGGCCACTTTAGGTATAATCAGTCCCTACACTTGCCAGTTTTCTTTCTGAACTTTACTAATAAGGGCAAAAATAGACAACTGCATTTCTATCTTCACAGAATGAAACAGTACAGGAAATCTGACCAGCTATTTGTGTCCTTCACCCCTAACCGCCTAGGTCAAGCAGTTTCCAAAATTACCTTGGCTAAATGGATTACTGATTGTATTTCATTGATTTACTCTCAAAAATGTTTGGAATTGCCTCATCCTCTAAGAGCTCACTCCACCAGATCTGTGGCTATATCTTCTGCAATCTGAAGTAGTTTACTTCATTTGCTCTTCAACATGTGGGTCCTCGGATCCATATCAGATCTGACACGGCCGCATTTTCAGCTATGGCTCCGAGCTCCATGCTCCTCCCCTTACCCATAATGCCCATGTCGCCCTTCTCCCTTCAGATCTAATTTGCCACCTGAGAGGAAGAAGCATGCTCCGAGCTCCAGTGCAGTTTAAAATAAAAAAATTTAACTTTGATATCTTTCTAAACTATCCCTTTCACTTCTAATCTTTTCTGTACCTTCACGGGGTTCTCCGTAGTTATTTTCTTGTAGGCTTTTCTATCTTCCTCCCCTCTTCTCTTTCCTCGTGGTGTGTGTGGGTGTGTGTGTGTGTGTTGCTTGAAGTGGCTAAGGCATGGCAGATGCCCCAAAGCCTGGCTTCAGAAGATGTACAGAGTGTGGCCATAAGCTTTCCCCGGCGGATGGCCACACTGTGTGCATGATTTGTTTGGGGGTAGCTCACCTCCAGTCCCCCTGTCCTATTTGCGCTGGGTTTAACCCCAGAGCTCTTAAGAACAGGTGGGACAAACTGATCGTTAAGGGCCTGTTGCCCTCTATTGCTGGGATGGACGTCCCACCTTCCCCCTCTAAGCAAGCAGCGGCTGCTGCTTCGTCTTTCCTTTCCTCAGCCTCTTGCGACTCACCCTCCCGCCAAGAGGCCCAGGGAATGGGATAAGGTCAAAAAGGACCGGCCTCGCAAGCGCTCACCCAACCACTCATCAGAGGCTGGCCCACTACCAAAGACTAAGCCTGTTTCCAGGTCTGCTTCACCTCTGCTGAGGTTCCCAAGGTTCTTCCCTGAGCCCGAGGTTCTAGTTAGCCGGTCTCCCCACAGGCTTTCCCAGTTCACTTCGGCGGCATCCTCCCACTCTGCCCGGAGCCTATCTGAAGTGGAGAGGGTCAAGATGATGTGGAGATTTATCGACTTATTGATCGTACCTCGATGCCGGCCAGTGCTCTGAGTGTGTCGGATCCAACTAGATCGGATCCGAGCTCTCAGAGCCGTAGCATCTGGGTCTGATCTGAGGGGATGCTGTCTGCTCCAAGCTTTTCAGAGAGAAGCATCCCCATTGGCATCTCAGTTCCTAGAGGCTCGGCTCCGACTCCCCGGTCGGATCAGTGGAGGGCGACTTCCGCCAATTGAGCCCACGGTCTGTTCCCTCTCTGCATTCGACGTGGTGGCGAGGGTTCTCACAGGGTTCAGGCCTCTGACTATTTCATCATCGGAGTCCGTCCAAATCCCCCTGGTCTTGAGTGCAGGTCTGACCATCTTGCTCTCTGAGGGATAGCCCAAAGCCGTATTGTCCCAGGACGTTCCAACCTTGGAACACCCCGCTTGCGAGACCTCCCCAGAGAGACCCCTGCAAGCATAGGTGTAAAATGAGGCACTTGGACTCTCCTCCAGAGCCCCTCACAGAAGACACAGACCTGGATGAAGGGGAAGGTTCCCCAAGGTCACGCCCCCGAGGATGCCTCCTTTGGAGACATCATGGAAATCCTATGCCAAAGAGGGGGGTGGTCTGCCTCAAACCCAACCTCTGATGAGTCCGTGTTTCTATAGGCATTTGGCTTGGGCCTGTCTACCTCTTGGGTGTTCCCTCCTGCTGATCCACTCATGGATTTGATTACATATAGGGCATGGAAGGAGCTGGACACTGTAGAGCCAATACCCAAGCACCCGGACAAGGTCTTGAGCCCTCCTGCAGACAAATTACACTGGCACAAGGGGTCCCCTGTAGATGCTATGCTGGTGGCATCCGCCACCAAGAAGGAACTCACCCAGGAGAGTTCCACGGTCCATCTGCCTGACTGAGAGTCTACGACATTGGATCGTTTTGGGAAGCGAGTCTATGCTTCAGCGACCTTCTGTGTGAGGGAGCTGAACTACATGGCGCACATTATTTGACTCCAGAGAGGTCTGGTTAAGGAAGTCATGGAGTTGACCCCAGGGTCCATGTTGGCAGAGGACAGGAAGACATCCAATGCACGAATGGCCACCGTAAAATCTGTAGCCAATACGTCCATGTGTTTGTTCTCCCATGCCACAGAGGGAGCTGCGCGGGTGGCCGGGTCAGGCATTGCCATCCGGCATCACGCCTGGCTCCGCTTATGTCAGTTCTCGGAGCCTTTCAAGGCACCTTTCACCAGTGCCCCTTTTGATGGTTCTTCTCATTTTGGGAAGACAGTCAGAGAGACTTTAGTCCAGAGTGAGAACGACAGGAAGACATTGCCTCAAAGGTCCTTTTCCAGGAACCAGTGAGGCCACAAGAAGATGTGATTCTGCAAGTCTCAGGAGTTTTCCCGAGATGCTCAGGACTCCCCTTACCCCAGAGGCAGAGGGAGATATGACAGATGTCACTCTAGAGGCAGAGGGGGTCCTAGGAATTTCGGGTCCCGAGAACCTTTCTCGGATAAATCCGGTCAGCAGCCCTGAAGGGTTGCCCGGCTGTCCATCTCTGGAGGCAGTCGAGGGTCGTTTGTTGCTTTACCCACTAGCATGGGAGTCCATCACTACAGATCAGTGGATGCTGCGAGTCATATCCAGAGGATATTTCATCCCCTTCAAGGATACACCCTCTTCCAACCAAACCCTCCCGGACGTTCCATCCACACAGTGGGAGTAAGCAGTATTGCGGGTAGACTCACTGCTGCGAAAACAAGTCATCCAACCGGTCCCCCCAGACCAGTCCGGATCCAGGGTTTATTCCAGGTTCTTTTTAGTGCCAAAAAATACGGGGGACCTCAGACCAATATTGGATCTGTCCCAGTTTAACCTGTCCGTAACCAAGACAAAATTCCGGATGCTCATGATTCAATCTATTCTGCCGTATCTACAGGACAGAGACTGGATGTGCTTGATCGACCTCCAGGATGCGTATTATCACATCAAGATGCACAGGCACTCCCAGAGATTTCTTCACTTCCAGCTGGGAGCCATTCATTACCAATTTCGAGCCCTCCCCTTTGGTCTCACCAGAACCATCCCAGTGTTTACCAAGGTAATGGCAGTGGTAACAGCTCACCTGAGGCTTCAGGGCATTCAGGTCTTTCCGTACCTTACTGCCCCCTCAGAGCATCTATTCTGTCAGGTCAGGGACTCCTTCCTTCAGTTAGCCAACAAGTTGGGCATCATGATCAATATGAACAAGTCTGTCCTTCAACCGGTCCAAGTTCTAAGATTTCATTGGGGGCACGGCTGGGCACAATACAATCACAGGTGTTCCTCACCTCAGACAGGTTATGCAGCTTGAGGCTACACGTCTTGTACATCCTTCAGACCCATTTACCGACAGCCGAAGTGGTGCTAAGAGATTTAGGTTCTATGGCGGTGACGATAAATCTTCTCCCCATGGCATGCCTTCATATAAGGGTACTGCAGTGGACTCTAGCAGTACAGTGGTCACTGTTAGACCTTCCCTTATCCTTTCCAGTGATAATTCAAATGCATGCAGGGACTCCCTTTGGTGGTGAATTTAGTCCCCAGATCTCCCCAAGGGACGTCCTTTTCAACCTCCTTTACCTCAAACCACACTACGGACTCCTCCCTATTTGGGTGGGGAGGCATTGTCTCGGGAAGGACAGTCCAAGGCATGTGGTCCCCATCCGAGACCTATCTGCACACAAATATTCTAGAGATGAGAGCAGTTCTTCTTGTGTTGTAGGCCCTCCATGCTCATCTTCCTGTGAGAAAGATTGCAACTCAGAAGGACAACATGTCAGTGGTCTGGTATATCAACAAACAGGGGGGAACCAGATCTTGTCCCATATGTCGAGAGGCCATGAGAGTGTGGGAATGGGAGATCTTCACCAGCTGTTTTTTGGTGGCAACTCACATCCCGGGATGGTCCAACATTTTAGCGGACAGGCTCAGCAGATCTATCTTGATGCCTTATGAGTGGTCTCTGAAGCCTTCAGTAGTGGAACAGATCTTCCTAGAGTGGGGGTCTTCCTTGCTGCGATCTCTTCGCATCTCCTTCCAACGCGAAATGCAGCGAATTTTTCGCTCTGAACCCCCCCTCTGGGGGAAGTCCCCAGAGAAGCTCTGATTCATGCTTGGCCTCTCTGGCTTCTTTATGCTTATCCATCTCTCCCCCTCATGTCGAAGTTTCTGCAGAAAGCCCAAAGGCTGGGGAGCACTGTGATCCTCATAGCCCCATTCTGGCCTCGTCAGGTTTGGTTTCCCTTACTTAGGTCTCATTTAGTTGTCCCACCATGGACCTTGGATCCGGCCCCGGATCTGCGCTCACATTCCTCTGGGATTCCTCGTCCAAATCTGGACAGTCTGAAGCTCACTGCTTGGCTGCTCCGGTTCCCATGATTCTTAGGACTCTTGATCTATCATCTCCTGTTAAATCCATTCTGGTGGTGGTTCATAAATCATCTACCAGGAAAGTCTATAATAGTAAATGGAAATGTTTTTTCTATTTGGGCCATTCAGAGTTCTTTAGACCCTTTCACTGCACCACTTTCATCAGTTTTGGATTTCCTAGCTAGCATTTATTATCAAGGTGCTAGTTCCTCAACGATGAAAGTTCATCTAGCTGCTATTTCTAATTTTCATTTTGAGGTAGACATGTCTTCATTGGCCTCTTCTAAAAATTGTAAAACCTTCCTCAAAGGTGTTTTTCTCCTCAGACCTCTGATTAAGGACCCCATTCCTCTGTGCGACCTTACTTTGTTGTTGCAGACATTGGTTTCTCCTCCCTTTGAGCCTGCGGCATCTGTGGATCTACGAATTTTGACCTGGAAAACTGCCTTCATGGTTGCCATTACATCTGGTAGGAGGGTGTTGGAGCTTCAAGCTCTTTCTATCAAGGTCCCTTGCATGATCTTTCACAAGGATAGAATGTCACTATGCACTAACCCATCTTTCCTTCCCAAGGTAGCCTCGGAGGCCAATATCAATCAGATTATTAACTTACCAGTATTTTTTTCCAAACTACCAGAACAAAGGGGAATACAAATTACATTTACTGGATGTTCACAGGCAGTTGAGGTTTTATCTCCACAGAAAGTACAGTTGTGTACTCTTACCATAAATGTAGATGTTCGAGTGTGTTCACTGTTGCAGTCGTGACTGTAGGGTTCTTCCTGCCAGCAGCAGCCCTTGATCAGCCAGAGTCCCAAAGTCTGGATCGGGCGTCAGCTGAGGTCGCTTTTATCCTGACGTCAATGTGCCAGGAGGTATAAAGACCTCAGCCGACGCCATTTCCCCAGTTTTTCTTGTCCCAGATGTCAGGTGCCCAAAAAGAAAAGGCTAAAAATGAAACCATGCCCAAAACCACATCAGCCAAAATACCTCATAACAGACAAGACTCAAAGAAAAAACAAAAGAGGGGGTAGGAGGGTGGGTAACCCAGACTGCAACAGTGAACACACTTGAACATCTACATTTACGGTAAGAGTACACAACTGTACTATGTCCTTCGTGGTTCACTGTTGCAGTCATGACTGTAGGGTTGAGTCCCAAAGCTAAGAAAGGGTGGCTGGAAGAGAAACAGAAGGGGCGGCCACAAAACCTTGCAGGACCGCAGAAGCAAAACCGGCCCTAGAGTTAGAATAGAGAGGGAGGTTGTAATGCTTAGAAAAAAGTATGTACAGAACTCCAAGTAGCAGCCTCTAAAATATCCTTGGTAGGAACCCCACAAATAAAGGCTACTGAAGTAGAAGTAGCCCAGGTAGAAGGAATCCTAATATTAACAGGAACTGGATTGCCATGATAAGAATAACAGAACTGGATGCAGTGGGCAATCCACTTAGAAATAGTTTGCATAGTGATTGCTTTCCCTTGAACAGAAGGAGCAGAAGCGACAAACAATTGGTCAGATTTCCTGAATATCTTGGTCCTGTCCAGGGAAAAATTAAGCTGCCTGTGCACGTTTAAAGAGTGCAAAAGACTTTCTTCCCCACTTTGAGGATTAGGATAAAAAGTAGGTAAATGAATAGTCTGATTCAAGGCCACTGCCGGAACCACCTTAGGCATAAAGGTTGGATTAGTCCTTAGGGATACCCTGTCTTGATGAAAAAATAATGAAAGGTTCCACAGCCATGAGTGCTTGCAATCCCGAAATTCTTCTGGTAGAGGTTATGGCCAAAAGAAAGGCAGTATTCCAAGACAAAAATTTCAAATCCGTGGAAGCTGCAGGCTCAAAAGGAGACAAGGTTAATTATTCCAAAACATAGTTAAGATCCCAAATGGGAACAGGTGCTCTTATAGGGGGCCAAATATTCTTAGCCCCTCTAAGAAATTGTTTAAGTAATGGATGAGAAAAAAATCGGAGGATCCATATTGTAATGTGCAGAAATAGCAGAGGCATGAAGCTTAATAGATGAAAAAGATAGGCCCGTATGTAACATCTCTGTTAGATATCGTAAAATCAGAGAAATGTTCGGAATAGCAGAATCACCACATTGGACTTGATTCCAGGAGCAAAAATCTTTTCCATTTACCCGCATAAGATTTCCTAGTGCTGGGCCTTCCAGCTTCAAGGATGATATCCATTACCTGTTTGGAAAGGGTAGAGGTGTTTACAGACCCTGGATCCGCCAGGCAGCTAGATTCAGAGCTTTGACATGACTGTGCAGGATCCAGCCATCCTGTATGAGACAGTGGATGAGGGAGTTGAGGCAGAATCCAGGGAGGCTCCTGAACTAGGTTCATCAGAGTGGAATACCAGAATTGCCGAGGCCAATTGGGAGCCAGTAAAATCATTTGTGGTCTGTCCTGTTTCATCTTCAGAAGTACCCGAGGTAGAAGAGGAAAAGGAGGAAAAGCATATACTGAGAGGTGTTTCCAACTGAATGAGAGGGCATCCACCCTCCATGCTAATTTGTGGTAGGTCCTTGTGCAGAATGTTGGAAGTTGATGATTCTGAGGGGATGCAGAGAGATCTATGTCCGGACATCCCCATTCCTTTATTATCATCCTGAATGTCCGAACATCCAACATCCATTCATGTGGATCCAACAAGTTTCAGCTCAATGTGTCTGCCAGAGTGGTGTCTTTTCCTGGCAGGAATTGTGCTTGTAAGTTGACACTGCAGGTCAGAGCAGTGTACCACAGAGTCATGGCTAATCTGCACCGGGGGTAAGAGTGAGAGCCCCCCGCTTGTTTATGTACCACATCACTGTAGTATTGTCTGTCTTTATCAACAATTGCCTGGTAGAAGAAGGTCCCTGAAGGCTAACAGGGCATTCTGTACAGCTAGCATCTCCTTCAAATTTATGCACAGGTGTGTTTGCTCCTTTGCCCAAACACCCTGAAGACATCTCCCGTGCATGTGGGCTCCCCAGGCATAACCTGAAACATCCGTTGTCAGAACTTGGTTGGTGGAGGACAAAAAGGCTTCCCCTTGTTCTGGAGATAGGCTTCGGCCCACCAAAGAAACTCTTGCTGGAGACAAGGCAAAATCGTGATCACTGATTCCAAACTGTGGTAATGCTGAGACCATACACTCTTGAGGTACTACTGTAGTTTCCTCATATGCAGTCTTGCATATGGTATTAGTAGAATGCAGGAAGCCATGTAACCGAAAGCCTGCAGAACTTTTCTTGCAGTCAGCTGTTTCATTGAAGCCTGGTGTTGGAAAGAAGAAGCCAGTTGCACTTTTTTGTCTGGTGTCAAGGAAGCCATCTGGGTTGTAGTACTCAGAAGAGCACCCAGGAAAGTAATCAGTTGTGTGGGCACCAGATTTGATTTCTTTAGATTCACTGTGAATTTGAGATACTGGAGAAGATACTGCACAAAAGCTAGATGCTGAAGTAGAGTTTCTTTGTTGTCCGCTTGAATAAGACAGTCGCCCAGATAAGGTTATATTAGAGTCCCCATCTGTCTGAAAAACGCCATTACTGGTGCCAGGCACTTTGTAAAGATCCTGGGTGCAGTAGATAGGCCAAAGGGCAGCACAGAGAACTGGTAATGCTTCGAGCCCGCTTTGAATCTCGGATACCTTCTGCACTCTTGCCTTATAAGAATATGCAGGAAAGCCTTTTTTTTTATATCCAAAGTCACCATCCAAGTGTTCTTGCCCAACATAGGCAGCAGCCGCTGCAGAGTGTGCATCTTGAATATTGGTATATCCAGGAAGGTGTTTAGTATGGAAAGGTCCAGGATAGGTCTCCACACGTATTCCTTTCAAGAAAAGCCATGAATAAAAACCTTGCTCTGTGTCTAAATGTGGTACCGATTCTACGGCCCCATGGCCATGAGTAACTGAACTTACTGTAGTGTCTCTGCCCATTGATGATTTGGCAGATCTGGCCATCCGATTGGTATTGGCAAAGTATGGAAATTAAATCTGTAACCCCATGTATCCTGGGTTATGCGGCTCCAATAGTGATAAAAGACATTTCACCTCCCAAAGGTGCCTCAGCTCAGCTTTTTGTGTCCTATGGCAAGCCGTTCTTAGGCAAACCTGTCTCAGAAGTGACTATTGGTCACTGGGTTTCACAATGCATTGGCCGGGTTTATTCAGATAGACTTTTGTCTTTTCCAAGAAAGGTGAAGGCTCATTCGACCCGATCTATGGCTATATCAGCAGCCTTTTGATCTAGGGTCTCTTTGAATGAGATTTGTTCAGCTGCTACTTGGGCCTCATCTCATACCTTTATTTCTCATTATAAATTGTATTTGGTTTCTAGGAGTAGAGCATCCTTTGGCTCTGCAGTTCTCTGAAATATCCTTCCATGAGGGCCTCCCAAGACTTGTATAGCTAGGGACTCTGTCCCACAGGTTGAAGAGCAAATGAAGTAAACTACTTTAGATAAAGAAGGTATGTACTCACCATAACATTCCATATGAGTAGTTCTACTTCATTTGTCTTCAACCGTTCCTTCCTCCTTCCCCCTAAACTTATCCTTTAGGATTTGACACGTCCTTTGTACTGGACAATTGTTCCTGGGATCTTTGGTTCTGTCAGGGCTAAAGTTCATTTGTAATGTTTGTGTTGGAGGATAAGGTGTTTTTTTGGTCTGGTTTCTGTTGCATGTTAGGCAGCAAACTCGATCTGAAGGGAGACAGGAGCATTATGGGTAAGGGGAGGAGCATGGAGCTCGGAGCCGTAGCTGGAAAATGTGGCCATGTCTGATCCAATATGGATCCGAGGACCCACAGGTTGAAGACAAATGAAGTAGAACTACTCAGATGGAACGTTATGGTGAGTACATAACTTCTTTTGTTCCTCTAGAATGTCAATCAGTGCATCTGTGCTGCAGCCACTTGGTCAAAGAATTGTACCTTTGTTACACATTACAAATTGGACATTGTGTCCAGAAGCATGGCTTCCTTTGGCTTGACAGTGCTCCAACATATCCTTCCTTGAGGGCTTCTCAAGAATCAAGTAGCTGGGGACTCTGACCGGAAGAATGAAAAGGACAACATCAGATTTAAAAGTTATGTTCTTACCATAACTTGGCATCTGTGTTGTCCATTTGCATTCTTCTTCACCTTCCCTTCCAGCCATCCCCCAGCCTTTTCACTCTCAGAAGGATCTTTGGAAGATTTTGGAACACATGTGTTCCAGGTTTGAGCCTCAGTCCTTCTGTCTGTCCTGTCTCTATGATCTAGTGGGCAGTAAGGCAGCAAACTTGGGGATGGTGTAGATCATTATGGGTAGAGGGAGGAGCTCGAGATTTGGATCCATATCTGAAAAATGCGGCTGACTCAGATCCGAGGATCGGATCTGTAAACCATCAGTGAGGAAGAATGAAAATGGAGAACACAGGTGTATGTCAAGTTACGGTAAGAACATAACTTTTAATTTGATCCCCAGCATACATATATCAAATTTAACTGAGTTATAATCCCTAGATCCCTGTGGTAGTCCAGTCATTACATGTCTTATTGAAGTTTGACAATTTGTGAAGATTAAATCCAGGATATTTTTCTCTCTTGGAAGTTCTATTACAATTTGGACAAATCCCGACAGTCTAGACCAGTGTCCTTAGTTTAAGATAAAGGCATATTTTAGACAAACAGGCTTGAAAAACGTGAGGAAATGATGACTGGCATTAACAGTTGTGTTTTTTTGGGGTTTTTTTTTTTTTTTTTTTTTGCATTTGCAAAGTTATTAGCTGTTTTTTCTATCTGTGCCTCCTTTAGTTGGAATTAAAGAGCAGTCATGTGATCAGTAAAATCTGGACAAACTCAAAAAAATTCTTTCTTACATTTACAACATTACTAGCTGTTGTAAACAAGGAGTCTCAGCAGGTGCAAGCAATTGGTCATAAAAGGTCTTACAGAATGTTTTAAGTGGAATATACAAGGCGCACTATAATTAACTTGTAAAGGGAAAATGGCAAGGAGTTAAAACACATGAAGGCAGAAACTGTGGGAAATTATGCAAGTAGCTGGCTTCCCAGAAGACTTAGTACTCCATTAAGTATAACAGTGCACAATTTATTTATGTAAAGGTAGCCAGTGTACTTTCTGCTAAGGCTGAAAGTAAATTTTTACTGAAAGCATGAACATTGTTTTTGCAAATCTGTGAGACGAATAGAGTTAAGATAAGAACAAATAGTCTTGTAAATGGGACCATGAGCTCTAATATGGTTAGACTTAATTTGAGAATTGATGTCTGTGGTGCAGCTGTAGATTTGGGGCAGCACATCCTATTTTGAGGGTTAAACATTCTTTCTGGAAAGTGTGTATGATCTTTTTTTTGTGTTTGCTGTGAGTTAAAAGGGGTTCTGGGATTTTGAAAATGTCTTCATTATTGTCTCTTTATTGTTTTTATTGAACTGAAAAAATCTATGAAAATGTAATGTGGGTTCAAATAGATATAGAAAGAAGCAACTTACATACAAGATCAGCCTACCAAACATTATTGTGTGCACGTAAGCTGCAAGATGGAAACCTATATTCAGAAGAACTGTTGTGTATGTTATTTGGGAGTATCAGCTTTTTATCAGAGTGGCTGTTTTATCAATGTTAACTTGGCATGTAAATGACCTAACAGGTACAGACAAAAATCAAAATGTATTGAATTATATTAAGAAGTGTAGAGTACAAATAAGAATGTTATAGGAGACACATTTAGCTACAATGAAATATGAATTTGACAAAGGAAGGATTTCACAGTTGGACATTTAGCAGAGTATCTGGGAGTAATAATACTGATTGCAAGAGGGGCTCCAATAGTAATAAAGTAGAGAAAAAAGAAATAGTGGATTTGTGGTAGCAAGAGGTTACTAGCAGGGGAAAGACGGTTATGTTAATATGTGTTTATATTCTCACTACAACCAGTGTTATAAAGCTTAATGTCTTTATCAAACATGACATTAAAAGTAACATAGGTACATCTTCAGTAATAGAAAAGAAATCGAACCCTGTTGACATTTTCTTTTGTTATTTTCATGCAGCATACTTATTAAAAAAATCTTCATTCACTCGAACATTGCACAAATTGCTCAATTCCTGTTTTCCCTTAAATTTCACCCCTTCTATTGAACACTATTCTGCATTTATTGTTTACACAAATACCATTTATTTCTGCATAACTTGCTCATTCCTCTTTCTGAAGATCCTACTTTCAGTTCTTTAATCTCCTTTACAGTATTCAGAAATTGTTATAGCTGTTTTAGATTTTGATTTCTATTTTCTAGTAATTGCTTTTTTGCCATCTGATAGCATTAAACTTAGTAAGGCCTTACTGTGCCTGGGCAATTCAGATCCCATATCTCACCTCAGAAGAATGATTTCCTAAGTTACAAGAAAAAAAATAAAGAAATGCTGTTTTGATCCACCAGCAAAAACATGCAGCCATTGGAACACATACATATGTAATACCTTTTTAATAGGCCAACATAAGTTTTAAAATTACTGACTACATTTTTCCACAGTTGCATTTATCAAGTTTTCTTTTTTTTTCTCTCTCTACCCAGCTGGAAATAAAAGCTGTACTTTCCTTTATAGGGACAAGTGGATGTTTAAGCACTGTATCTAACATCAGTAATGTAATGACCCCTAAGGAAGGGTTCATGTCAGCAAAAAGCAAACTGTATGTTGGCCCAGTAAAAAGTATTACTTCACGTGTGTGTTCCATTGTCTTCCTTACTTACAACTGTTTGCTCCCCTAACATTACTGGCAAAGTATTTTTTTTAACACCTTTATTGAATTATCACTTGAGTTATAGGCAAATGTACAAAAAGAAAACGGACTACATTAATGTCTTCCTAGTCATAAACATTATACATAACATATTGTATCTTTCTATAACTGTCCTAAATCCAACATTACATAAATTGCTCAATTCCTGCCTTCCCATAAATTTAATTTCTCCACCCCATCATTATTCTACATGTATTGTTCCCACAATTTCCATTTTTTCTATGTAATTTGCTCCTAACCCTTTCTAAATATCCCACTTCCAGATCTTTTATCTCTAATGTAGTTGCTTTAGACTGTGATTTCCATTTCAAGTAATTTTTGGCAACCACCATAATTGAACTTAGTAAGGCCTTACTGTGTCTAGGCAATTCAGATCTTGTATTACAGATAAAAAAAAATCCTTTCTCCTAGTTGCACCTATTTGCTCACCCAATATTTCTGACAGAGTATTCCGCAGGGAACTTTTAAAGTCTACCAACTCATTACACTCCCAAAACATTTGCCATCTACTTTGGGGAAAAAAAAATCTTCGGACTCTGCTTGGGGTATAAAAATACTTATGCAAATACTTCCAAACAAAAATCTTAAGCCTTCTGGACTTTGTTGCATACTTGAGAGCCAGATATTTGACCACCCTTTGTTTCCTTGTGAATTGCTTATCCAGTCTCTCACTATTTTTTTTCTAACTTTATTTGATTGATTTTACAGTTATCGTGCAGTATTTAATAAGCCCTACTAATTCTCCCTTTTTAAACATAGACTTATGTTCTAGAATCAACGACAAACTATACCAGAGCAAGTCTTTCGCTTAGGACTCTTGTATCCCCTTTCCTTTACCTGTACTCTTTGATATGAATTCCTTATCGGGAAAGCAGTCTCTAGGATGCAGTCCAAATGTGTCTTGGCCTATTCCCATTCTACCAGCTTTCCCTCTCTAGTAATTTTCTCCCAATACCTTGATTCTTTGTCAGTTTCCTAAAGTACTTTCCAGCCCCCTCTTGCCTATTCTCTGTTCCTCTAATTGAAGTCATCCCCATTGGCAAAATCTCCTTTCTCCATTCTCGTGTTGGCTTAGTTCTTAGAATACTTTCTTCTACTTTATGGATATAATATTCTGTATGATTATTGTTATTGTCCGTAAAGACCTGCATCCAAAATCCCAGTCTCTCCTTGTTTCTTGAGCTTCTCCCCTGTTTCATCATCAACCCCTTCCCATTTGAATTATAGTTTTCTGCTTGTGCTATGAGCATAATATTGTCTATGGTGTTATTGTCCATAAGGATCTATGTCATACCTCTCAACTGTCCAGATTTTGACAGAATGTCCAGATTTCTGCCTCATACTTTTGGTGCTCCTCATAAAATGTTTGGTTTTCTGGCAAATTATTGAAGTTTGACTTCACTAAATAATACTAAATTTTGACAGCTATTGAGTTTCAAGCTTCATTGCTTTCAGAAAATGCATAAGAATTCAAAACCGGTTATTCTAGCAACTTTCTAAGTTTATAGGAACATTTTTTTAAAATGTATCCCTATTTTTGGGCCTTTATCCCCCCATTATTTCTGTCTTTGTCCAGATTTCCTGAGCTGAGAATTTGAGAGATATGATCTGCATCCCGAATTCCACTGTCTGCATTTTTTTTGAATTTCTCTCCTATTTTATCATCATCCATTTACTGTTTTAGTTAGTTTCTGCTTGTGTTGTGTGCGTCAGTCTTAACTGTGTAGTTCTAAAACATCCCTTCAAATGAGATAATCATAAAACACCTAGTTCTGTTAGAAGGATCAACTTATCTCACTTGACCCTTGCCTTCTTCCCCTCCCAAATACATTCTTTCAACTCGTTATCAAGTGTTGCCCACAATTTCACCTCTGGTTGATAGAAATATGCCTGATCTGTATGTAAAAGTAAAGGGCTAAAAACATTTTCACTGCTTATTATCTTCTTGTCCGTATTCATAAACAAGAGTTTAGAATTTCTCAGTTTTTGTATTATCTTTAGTTTAACCTTTTCACACATATACTTAGCTGCCATAACAGAAAACTTTTAGCCCATACTCCTAAATACTTTATTCTACCACGTGCCTATAAATATGGGTATTGCTGTAGAAATTTATGTGTGGGTACATAGTTTACAGCTATAGCCTTTGTTTTTTTTAATTGTATGTCCTAAAAAGACTTTAAACTGTCTCAAGATGGTCCTCAAGACTGAGATGATCTTTCTGATTTTATCAGTTGCAAAATATTATTGTCTGCAAATAAGTTCAACTCTTTTCTTGATTACCATACCAGTTATATCTTTGAATTTCTCAGTTCCTATTTTTTTTGTGAATGGCTCTAAATATAAGCAAATAACAAAGAGGAAAGAAAACACCCCTGCTTAGTTCCTTTGTTCAGATACAATTTGTCAGAAAAAAAACTCCCACTTTAATTTTTGCCTCCCAACCCTTGTATATCCTCCTAATTAGGGAATGCAAATGCTTCCATTGCCCTAAAGATAAAATCCCAGATTACTGTGTCGAATGCTTTCTCTGCATTAAGATCTGCCAACAACAGTGGTGTTTTCTAACACTTTCATTCTATCTGGATAGTCATTCTTGTATTAAAAAAACACAAAATACACGCTGAAAGAGTGTCAAGAACTACAAAATAAAAAGAAATAAAACCCGCCACTGCACGAGTGTACCAAACAATCCATTTAATGGAGTTAAAATACACACTGAGCGCTTTCACCCTCTACCCTTTTAGGGCTTCATCAGAGTAAAGCCTTTCATTGTTAACAAACCTTAAATAATCACAAAAAGTCACATGAATAATTATGTCATCAATTAAATGTTTAAAAACGCAGTGGCAAAAATAAAAAAAAACTTATGCTACTTAAAAACAGCCATCAGTAAATACAACAATATTAAAACCATCCTAGTGTTTTTTGAACATTCACAAAGACAAGTTTAAATGACATTTTTTATGCTGGTTTGTTTGTCTATAACTTGGATGCTCTTAATCTCAGTATACCACTGAGTGAACAACTTCCATTAATGGCTGGTGGAACTGTGGCATCCAGTCTAAACTGCTATTCAGTCTGTAACTTCTCTAACTTTGTCTTAACATCCCCTCTCAGTGGGTACAATTCTATCTATTACGAAAAAAAGAAACGTCTTAAAGTTAGTACAATTCAAACTGTGTGTGTGTAAAGTGCATTTTCACTTTTGTGTTTTTTTATTTCCCTCAAATGTTCTTTGATCCTATCTTTTATCTTTCTAATAGTTTTGCCAGTATAAAATGCTGGACAACTCGTGCACGTGGCAAGGTAAACTACCATTTTAGTATTGCAGTTGCAATGTCCAGGGCAAGGTAAAGTACGAAAATAAGTCTCGATGGCTACATAAGGACTGACAATGTATTTACACTTTACACATATTGCATGTGCTCATATTAGATGTGTGTTTATACTTTAAATCTTTCTCCCAATCTAATATGTCCTTAAGATTCTTATCCCGGCTGTACACCATCTTCTGTCTTTCTCCCAAAGTGGCTTTAACTTCTAAACTAAGTACTCTGTCCCAACAGTAATTATCAAGTGTTCTAACATTGCACTTTTTTTTTCATAGTAGATAGAATTGTACCCACTGAGAGGGGAGGGGATGTTGAGTCGAAGTTAGAGAAGTTAGAGACCAAACAGCAGTTTAGATTGGATGCCACAGTTCTGCCAGGCATTAATGGAAGTTGTTCACTCAGCAGTATACTGAGATTAAGAGCAGCCAAGTTATAGACAACCAAACCAGCATAAAAAACATAAATTTTAAACATGCCTTTGTGAATGTTCAAAAACCACTAAGATGGTTTTAATATTGTTGTATGTATTGATTGTTTTTAAGTAGCATAAGTTTTTTTATTTTTGCCACTGCGTTTTTAAGCATTTAATTGACATTATTATTCATGTGACTTTTTGTAATTATTTAAGGTGTGGTAACAATGAAAGGCTTTAGAGGGTGAAACCGATCAGTGCATATTTTAACTCCATTAAATGGATTGTTTGGTGCACTCATGCAGTGGCATTTTTTTTTTTTATTTTGTAGTTATTGACTCTCTTTGTGCATGTATTTTGTTTTTATTAGTGGTTTTTACATCCTGCCCTGGGGTTGTCTTACATCCTTGATGAAGAAACTTATTGCTAAATTAGGAGAGCTGGTCTCCATACTAAAACAACAGATGCGAGTTACAGCTGCCACTTCCATGCCTGCGGATTGTTTTACTAATGCTACAGGCTCGCAGTTGGATATTTTTACTCTCCACATGCCACCATTTGATTTTAGTCCTGTTGGGAACAGGATGGATGGAGGAATTAACTTAAATAATCAAAGATGAAACATCAGGGGAGAAGGCAAACTTACTAATACATTAATTTCAACAATTTCATTGCATTTCCTGAAATGCATTTTTCATCGCCACCCAAGATTAACAATGGACTTGGTATGGTCCAAACTCGCGACTGTTTGAAAAGCAGATATGGAAACTTAAAATTCTTCAAATGTATAATTTATTCCTTAAACGGAGTCTAGAACTGAAGCAAGTACCTGAAGGATTACAAAAAGATTTTTATTGACATGAATACTTTTGTAAAACCCATTGTCTCTGCTGCTAATTCTAAAACTGAACCCATTACCTCTTACGTAGATGTTCATAGGTTCATAGGTTCGTACTAGGCTATCTGCCCAAGGGCATTTATAAGCCTAGCCCATAGTTATTTGGCTTTCGCCACCCCTTTAGTTTGAATAAAACTATGCCTATTATTTTGCTGTGCCTCTGTCAAGCAGTGACACTGAAGTAATCCCTGGGGTATATCTGCGATCCCCCATCCATTGGTCAAGATTCCTCTTGAACAAGGCCAGCGAGGTGCTCTGCCTCACATGTACCGGGATTTTGTTCCACAGCATAGGGAGTCTCTGGGTGATGAATCTGTCCCTCCAGCACGTTCTATTAATAACCGTGTCAAGGTTTAAGTCTCCCGCCCTTGTGGTTCTGAGGGATCTAGATTTTGTGAGGTGAAGCATATTCATCAAATCAGGGTTTGACATGGCCTTATATGTCAGGCACAGGTCACCTCTGAGCAAGCGGTATGAGACTGAATAGAGCTGGAGTTCTTTCAGTCGGGCAGCATAAGACATATTTTTGAGACCCTTTATCCTTTTGGTGAGGAACTTTTGGGGCCTTTCCAGCTGTTGCAGGTGTCGGGTCAGATACATTCCGAATGGGGCATTGTACTCAATCATAGGTCTAATGAGTGATGAGTACAGGGGGACGATGACCTCCCTTGATCTAGATGTGAATCCCTTCATGATCAGGTGGGCAATGTAGAAGGTTTTCCTAACTACTTTAGCAACATGAGTGTCAAACGAAAGGCTAATGTCAACCTGGGTCCCCAGATCCCTGATGACTTCTTCTGTGCTCAGTGGATTGCCACCTATATGGTAGCTAGGGGTAACCTTGTTTTTCCCGAAGGGTATGACTATGCAGTTCTTGGCATTTAACTTTAGGCCATGGCTCTGGCACCAGTTATCCGTTTCTGTGAGGCCCTTCTGAAGGATATCTGTGTCAGATGTGTTTTCGACTATGGCGCCCAGTTTGCAGTCATCTGCAAACTTTGTCAGCCATAACCCTCCTGTGTTTGCTTGTACTTCAGAAAAGTAGATGCCGAACAAGAGTGTACAAGTTAAAATAATTTTATTAAAGAAAAGTCCAATTCTCAGGGACTCTTGGCACTGTCTTGAAAAACTTAGAGATGCGACCTTGATAGAGAACTATGTTTTTGGTGACCATTGATGTGGTGAATTTATTTTCATTAATTCCACATGACATTGGATTGGAGTGGTTTGGTGATACTTTAATGAAGATGGCTTTGACAGTGTTAAAAGGAATTTAATCACAGAGCTTATGGAAGTTGTACTAAAAAACAATTACATTAGTTTTGAAAGAGAATACTTCCATCAAGTAGCAGGTGTTGCAATGGGTGCAAGGTGTGCCCCTGTTTACGCCAATTTAGTATTGGCAGAATGGGAAGAACGGTTTGTTTTCCCATCCCCAGATATGGAAAAATCTTTAATTTGGTGGAGATTTTTGGATGACATACTGCTCCTATGGAGAGGTACTGAGGAGGAAGCTGTGTCGTTTGTTGACTATTTGAATAAGACGACTACATTTTTGAAGTTTACTTACAGAATTAAAGGGAGAGAAATTGAGTTTTGGGACATTTTATTATGTAAGAATGAAAATAATAACTAACGAGTCCACAATTTTTAGAAAAAAGACTTCCTCAAATTCTGTGATACATTTTCAGAGTTGTCACTCCTCATACCAAAAGAGAAGCGTTATAAAGGGGCAAATGATGAGAACGTGAAGACTGGTTAGCGATAAAAATAAATTTGAAGAAGAATTATATGTCTTGATTGACATGTTTAAAGAAAGAGGATACCCCCTTAGGTTACTATTAAAGATTAGAAAAGAAATTTTACAAAAAAAGAGATGAAAGATTTAAACCTATTCTTTCTATGGTAGGTAGGTTACCTGGGGGAATAAACAATACAACTGCCTATAATAAGGCATTGGTTATACCATATAACCCTGAAGCTACTAAACTTAGAACAGTTGTTAATTATTGTTGAGACAGAGTATTTAGTTTAGAAGTTAAAGCCATTTTGGGAGAAGGACCCAAGATGGTGTACAGACGGGGTAATAATCTTAAGGACATATTTGAGAGGGAGAAAGACTTAAAGTATAAACACACATCTAATATGACCAGATGCAATATGTGTAAGATGTGTACATACATCAACGTCAGTCCTTATGTAGCCATCAAGACTTATTTTTGTAGTTTACCTTGCCCTGGACATTGCAACTGCAATATTAAAATAGTAGTTTACCTTGCCACGTGCACGAGTTGTCCAGCATTTTACGTTGGCAAAACTGTTAGAAAGTTAAAAGATAGGATCAGCGAACATTTGCGGGACATAAAAAAAACATAGAAGCGAAAATGCACTTTACACACACAGTTTGAATTGTACTAACTTTAAGAGGTTTCTTTTTTTCCTAATAGATAGAATTGTACCCACTGAAAGGGGAGGGGATGTTAAGTCGAAGTTAGAGACTGAATGGCAGTTTAAATTGGATGCCACAATTCCGCCAGGCATTAATGGAAGTTGCTCACACAGTGGTATACTGAGATTGAGTAGCCAGGTTATAGACCAACAAACCAGCATAAAAAGCAGCAATTTTAAACTTGTCTTTGTGAATGTTCAAAAACCGCTAGGATGGTTTTAATATTGTTGTATGTACTGATGATTGTTTTAAGTAGCATAAGTTTTGTATTTTTGCCACTGTGTTTTTAAACATTTAATTGATGAGATCATTATTCATGTGACTTTTTGTGATTATTTAAGGAGTGGTAACAATGGAAGGCTTTAAGCTGATGTAGCCCTAAAAGGTTAGAGGGTGAAAGCGCTCAGTGTGTGTTTTAACTCCATTAAATGGATTGTTTGGTGCACTCGTGCAGTGGCGTTTTTTTCTTTTTGTTTTATTGTTGTATTAATGTTGTCTGTTTACCTCATCTCCACAAAACCACATTGATCCATTGCCATTCTTTTAGCTGTTATAGACATAAACACTTTATAATCATGGTTTAAAATTGAAATGGGCCTATATGAAGCTGGATCTGAGTGGTCTTTACGATTTTTAGGTATTACAGCCACCTCGCCATTTTTTCAGAGTATTGATGTTTCCCCGTTCTTTTAAAATACTTTTAAACAAAACCTTCCACTCTTTATCACTTTCTTCCCTCCTAGCTTCCAAACTTCCAGAGGAATATTATCTATTCCTGGTGACTTTCCTGCAAATTGATTTTATGTCAGCATTTTCTCTCATCCCTTCCTATCTTAATAGTTAATTGTTGAGCCTCATCTACCTCTAACCTTGGCAAACTTAAGAAGATAAATATTTCCATTTATGCTCTTGATTTCCACATGTTCTGCTTTATACAGAGTTTCATAAAATTTCTGAAATATCTGTAGTACTATAACCTGATCTATGGTTATTATTCTTAATATAGACTTCCTAGGTTTGGCAGCAACCCTTTGTACTTTCTGTTGCTCAAGGTTTTTGTGCTGGCCATTTTCTCTGTTTCTTTTTTCACAGTAGGAGAACTGAAGTTAATCTTTTGATCAGTGTGCAGCTATCTTGGAAGTCTACCACTAACAAAGTATTTTGTAGGGAATTTTTAAAATCTGCAACTTGTTACATCCCCCCCCCCCCCCAAAAAAAAGGTTCCTAGCTATCTCTATCTTTTTCAGCACACTGCCAGCTTTTGCTGTCTGCTTGAGGAAAAATTATTTGGAGTCTGTTTGGAGTATAAAAATACTTTTACAAACACTTACAAGCAAAAAAAGACTTTATTGCACACTTGGGAATTGTACAGATATCCTCCAATTTTTCCTTTGTATACTACCTTTCCATTTTCTTTTCCCTGTATATTCTAATCTCCTTTAATTGGGCGGGTTTTAAGGAAAGACAAGAATTAACTTATTTATTGCTTGAGTGAAAAAAGATTGGTAATAAAAATGCATTACAATGCCAATGGAAATCTTGACGTTTTATTTTCTGTTAATGTATTTAATCCCTTTTTACAGTTTAAAATGTGATGATTTAATAAGGTTGCCTAAAAAAAAATGTTTGCCTTTTTGGCATCATTTGCCCAGGCATCTCCTGTGATGATGTCATAGTTGACATTATAATTTCCAGCTGAGGACCTTTAGGCACTTCACTATACCATAACACAAACCCCTCTTTCTCTAGCACCATTTCTGCCAGTGTGGGAATCCATTAATTCAGCCCCTAACAGTACCTTGTGGACAAATAAGACAAATTAAAGGCATTCCTCTTCAGGAATCTCATCATTGGCTCGCTTATCCCTTAACTATCTCACCCCTACTGTGGCCTCCTTTAGTGTTTTGTATTCCATGCCCGGTCAAGTGGGTGTTGATGTTATTGATTTTTAGCCTCCCATTAAAAAGCCTAGGAGGCTCTTAAATCTTAAATCATAAACATAAATCTTAAATCATAAACATAAATCTCCAGATGGCTTAGTGGATAAGGTCTTCGCCTCTCATGCACAAGGTACGAGGTTCGATCCTGACCTCTGACCAATGCCTGTTTGGAGTTTGCATGTTCTCCCTGTGTCTCTGTGGGGTTTCTCCCATGTCTGAAAAACAAGCTGTGTGTTTCCATCTCAAACTGAACAATGAATGGAGCTGTGGGCAGCAGTACAGACTCTACATGGTGCCCTGTTAGGGAAAGAGTTGTACAGACCAACCGCTTTGGGCATCTACTGTGGTGCGCAATATCCTCAAGATAAGAGAACGTGGATCACAGACTGCACGCCGTTGCAGGGCTAGCCACTCAATGGTGTAAAATATGGCTCTAGGTGATTTGGTCATGTTGACTAATGTCGCCAGAATTGGGCATGGGTAATTACCAGTGATAAGTGGGTTGAGGACCCAGCGTACTCTGACCCACACCAGGAACCCGTGCTAACAGTGGGAGGGGTATATGTGCCCCTTTTGGCCAGTGTCTGCCCACCATAAAGCCCAGGGGACATCCACAACTGTGGGCAGTACAGAGGCATCAAACTCCTATCACAATGCATGAAAGTTCTGGAGAGGGTGATTGATGAACATATACGCAGAGTAATAGAATGTAAGATGGGAGATGAGCAGTTTGGATTTAGATCAGGATGCAGCACAACTGACCTGATGTTTGCATTGAGACAGATACTTGAGAAAAAGCTAGAGATGAGGAGATAGTCCAACTGAGCATTGCTAGACTTGGAGAAAGCATATGACAAAGTCCCACGAAAGCTGATCTGGGCAGTACTGCAGTGGTTTGAAGTCCCAGAAACATTGGTAGAATTACTGCAGGCTATCTTCTTTATCTTTCTGCAACTTTATATAGTTTCTTTATACCACTTACTGAGTCACTTTCCAGAAGCTGGTAGAGTGCCTCCGATGCCCTTATTCTTTGCTCTTGCAACTTCTTTCTTAGCTTCTTTGTTAGCCAACAAGTAGACCTTCCTAGCCTGGTTAGTTTTTTTCTGTCTCCCACTTCTTCCTGCACTCCTTCTTTCTTTTGATGACTTCCTGGACTTCCGCATTTCACCACCAGCTTTCCTTATGTACCTTATTTCCATACCTGGCTTGGCCACATATCTTTTCTGTAGTCATAACACATGCTGTTTTAGGCGCTGCCATTCTTGTTCAACTCCATCTATTTCCTTCTCTTCTTGGCGTGCTAGAGCCCTGAGTAATTCTTTGAACTGTTGTACTTTCTCTCCAGTCAACTTCCAGGTCTTCAGCCTAGTCTCTGTTGACCTTGGAGCCTTTTCTGACCACTACTTGCATCTGATTGTCGCAACTAGTGGTTTATGCTGTGGGGCAACAGTTTCACTGGAACTGACTTTGCAATTATGGATTCTGCCCCAGTGCCTTTTCCTTACTAGGAGAAAGTCTACCTGAGTTGCATGTTGGCTACTCTTGTATGTGATTTTGTGACTGTCTCTCTTTCTGAACCATGTGTTGGCTACTATCAAGCTATTTGCCAGACAGAAGTGAAGAATGGCTTCTCCTTCTGTATTCCTTTTGCTTCACCCATGTAGACCCAGGTAGTCCTCATATCCTGTTCTGTCTGTCCCAATATGTGCATTCAAGTCACCCATTATCAACACCAATTCATGTTGGCCTGCAACTGCTGTCTGAATGCACTCTTTTCCTCACTATCACAACCCTGCTGTGGAGCATAAGCTGAGATTATGAATACTGCCCTATCATTAGACTTGAGTCTGATTGCCATGTGTTTGTCATTAATTCTGATGATACCCATCATTGGCTCCTGAAGCCTCTCTCTCACCGCAATTCCTACACCATTTCTAGCCTGTCCCCCTCCTGAGTAGTAGAGTCTGTATCCCAAGCCAAGTGGCTTTGCTGCATTGCCCTTCCATCTACTCTCTTGGATACATAGGCTATCCAGCCTCCTCTGTATCATCATGTCATCCACTTCCAAGCTGTGTCCAGTCAGTGAACCTACATTAAGCATAGCAATTCTCAGTTCATGTTTGGCAGGTTGGTTGGTTTTACATCTAGCTTTCGCTCAACAGAGCTATCCCAGGTAACCCAGGCTGGGCAAGTAGACATTGGCCGGCTAGTAGCTTATTGACCCAGGGTTGATGGGCTTTATGGCAGACACACACTGGTCAGTAGGGACGCATACACCCCTCCCACTATTAGGAAGGGTCCCTGGCACAGGTCAGAGTAGGCTGGGTCCTCAACCCACTTATCACTGGTAACTAGCCATGCCCATTTTTGGCGACATTAGTCAACATGACAGAATCACCTGTTTTAGGATATATCTATTTGGTAATAGTGGTCATAGGATAGCGTATATAAGGAATGGCAGTTTGAAAAAGTAAGGTGGGATATTGTCAGCAGGTTAAGTGCAGGGTTACATGTTTTATAAATGGGTGATAAAATGTAAGAGCAACTGACAGTTTGATTAAATAATTAGTTTTGTTGCAGTGTCAGAAGATGGTGTATCCAGAAGAAGGTTAGGGGGTTGTGCGCTTACCCAGATCTAACAGCTTGTATATTAAAGTCTGAAAGGATCTTGGCGTGTTGGCATCAGAAGCTTAGAGATGCAGAAATCACTGCTTTTGAGTATAGTAGTAACAGCTTTAATCAGATTCCTTGTTCCTTTGCAGTGTTACTGTGTCCTCCAGTGTAGTGTAGTGGTATATCTTTTATGGAGAGTTGTTCTGTAAAGTCATTTCCCTGCTCTGGATAGGCCCTAGATTATAACAGGGAATTAAAATTTATTGTGTTTATTTAATTTAATTTATTTATTTTAACCAAGATCGTGAACTGATCTACAGAGCCCTTGCCCATGTCATGCACAGCCTGGGAGCAAAAAAAAATATACAAGACAAAATCATTTTTAGAGTTGCACATCAGGGTAGAAGTACAACTCCATACAAATGAGTTATGCTGGGTGTGGAGGCTTCAAGTTACATGAGTCATATGGCAGGTGAAGAAGTAGCTATATATATTTCTAATATTCAAAGGCAAATTAGAATCTGACACTATATTTTTGACTTCAGCGGAAGCTTTAATAGTTAGTGAGGAAGAGTAAGATAGTGTGAAGGTTAGAAGAGGCTTAAAAAGGATGAGGAAAGCACAAACAAGATGGTTTCACTCTAATGTGGATGAGTAAGGAGAAATTAAAAACAGGAATTGATTTTATTCTTCATAACGTTAGTGGAGGCATCTCAAGGTTTAGGACCTAGGTTGGAGAACTGTATCATCAGATCTGGCAAGTGGTTGTAAGGGCTGTCTAAAAGGAGGACACCTTCATCATGGGAGTGTAAGAGCTAAAGAAGTGGATTTGAGTAGACATTTGGAAGGAAAGTGAGGTGGGGCTTTGAGTTTAAATATTTTGTATAAGAGTATTTGTATAAGAGTTTGGCCTTTATTTAACAGGGAGTCAGCACCTGTGAGGTAGGATGGCACAATGATTGTAATTTGGTATCAGCAGGTATTGATAGAAAGAGTCTGAAGAATGTTGTGGTTGTTGTTGGAGGAATAGGCGATGGGTTTTATTAATTTTATTCATAATAAAATTAAGGGTAGTCATAAAGGGATGGGTCAAAGTGTGGGCCAGGTTATTTGAAGGCAGTAATAAGTTGTATGGAGTGTTGTAGTAGGAGAGAAAAATATTTAGAGGAAGGGACAAATCTTAGTTTGACTGAGGTTTCAGAAAACACTTCCTTCATTGTATTCCACTTCTGAACTAGTTAATTTTTTCTTGCTGGAAAGAAAGATTTGAGAGGTCTTGAAGAAAGTCATCCTTGTTGCTATCAAAGGATAAGCCTGGGCGATATAAAGAAAGGTCATCTGAGTGAACAGAGTTAATAGAGAGAATAGAAAGGGGGCCATTACTAAGTCTTGAGGAACTCTGGGATAAAGAGGGTCTGTGGCTGAAAGGTTAGTATTGAGTCTGACCTGAAAATACCTGATCTGATGTCAGTTTTCATTAATTCCTCAGCCATTGGTTTCATATCTGATCTTCGAATCTGACTCAGCCAATACTGTAGCTCATGCCCTACTGAAACTCTCAACCTCCTCCCTACCCACAGTGCACCAACCCCTAACATACCTCAAAACTCGTTTGCCGCTTTTGCATTTAGATGTGGTCAGTTTTACTCTCGAGTGTTTTGGTTAAGATAAGTGGATTATTATTTAAAATCTTTTTTCCGAATTTCTATATATGTATGTATACACTTACTAGCGTATTGTACTTTACAATTGCTGGTATTCTTGTTTTTCTTTCTTAAACTAAAGATGTTATGTTGTCTTATCTCGCCTTCTTTCTATGCTGGTTGGGTTTAGAATTGAGCATCGGTTCCGATTTGGCCTAATTCAAAAGCTCGAGAGCTTCCACTGGCTTGAGGCTATCCCATGATGCTCAGGGAAGACTACCCAGATCTCGTTTGCCACTCAAGCAGATCGGGTGACTTCTGACTGGCTGTTGGCTAAGTTATAGTATTATCTTGCATTTTCTTCCTTCCTTGTTTATATTTCCTAGATGTACAGAGTTAAGAGTTTGTTTGGCATTAGCAAGTTGTTATTTGCATACTTCACTGTTTTTTCCCTGCCTTTGCTGGTGTTGGCCATCATCGTGTTTTCGTCAGGCCTACTTGTACTTATTGTCTTTAGTTCCCTATCCCTTGCTTTAAGCTTGTTTTAGAGAGCTTTTTCTTCCCTATAGGTCTTTCGGCTTTTTCCCGGTAAGGGGTCGCCACAGCGGAACTCCTGTCTGCTAATGATTAGCAGTAGATTTTTATGAAACGCCGAGGTGCCAGCTCGACGCCCAACCTTCAACAAAGGCACGCCCATTTACGCATGCATGTCTTTCGAATGCTATCCAACCATGGGGAGGACATGCAGACTTCACACAGAAGGCACTCCCAAGCCAAGCCGAGAATCGAACGGGAGAACCTCTTTCTGTGAGGTAACAACACTACCGCCATACCACCGCGGCATACTTTTTTCTTCCCTATAGGTAGCTTGTTTAAATTAGAGGGCTCCTCACGGCCCATTTAACAGAGTGCCGATCCCCTACCTTTCCGTTTGTCTTTTCCCCTGTTATTCGTGAGGAGAGTCCGTTTAAGTTAGAGGACTGTATCATAATTTGTTGTTTATATACATATATATATATATATATATATATATATATATATATATATATATATATACACACACACACTTACTAGTGTATTTTACTTTACCATTGCTGGTATTCTTGTTTTTCTTTCTTAAACTAAAAATTTTCTAACTCCCTTACACTTCTGTATATTTCTTAGTACCATTGTTTGTATTCGCTTTCCTTTTTTCTCCTTTCCC
Source organism: Protopterus annectens (assembly GCF_019279795.1). Classification (NCBI taxonomy): domain Eukaryota; kingdom Metazoa; phylum Chordata; order Ceratodontiformes; family Protopteridae; genus Protopterus; species Protopterus annectens. Next base: position 887,917,257 of record NC_056727.1, on the reverse strand, counting down.
TGATAAAAATAAAAATTAATAAGAATATAGTATTTTTATCTTTTTAAACATTTCACTTTAATTCACAAAATGTCAGAGAACGGTTTTAAGAATGTAAAAAATGTGGCCATAAGCTGCCTTATTCTGATGCCCATGACCTTTGTGTTATTAGCTGATAGAAGAAATAAGCCTATTTTAAAAGGATTGCTTTCAACTTCCTTTTCAGAAGCCAAATCTGGGGCTCACCCCCCAAAACATTTTCCAAGGATGCTCCTAAAAAGTCCCCAAAGAAGTCCGGTTCTTTCACTCCATCTTCGGAGCCTCCTTCAAAAAAATCTAGACCGGATCAGAAACCTTCTGGATCCAAGATGTCTTCTGCTTCTCCTAAAACATCGGATCAGGGTTCTTCGGCGCTGAAGATTCTATTTTGGGTTTGATATTCTCCTTCTACTGACCCAGTTCCTTCAAGGTTGCCATCTTCCTTCCTCAAGAGATGACGGGCCCAAGTCACCATCCACTGCTTCTTCTCATTCTTGCAGGAGTCTCACGGAAGCTGACATGGATAGAATGATGAGGAAGTTTCTCTCTGAGCAAATTCAGATGGGGGTTCTCCCCACTCCAGTCCCTTCAGGTCAGGAAACCTTAACTAGATCTACCCTCCAATCATAGCTGCTTCTTCAATCTGACACTTCCTTTTGGAGTCCTTGGATCCAGGTTTGCAGAGACCATCTGGTTCGGATTCAAGAGTACTGGTGTCCTCAGATCCAAAGATTTCTCTGAGTGCACCAGCTCTGATGAGTTCAGGGTAGAGTGGCTCTCAGAGCCATAGAGTCCCAGTCGGATCTGAGATGTTGGAGTTGACTCCGAAGTTTTCTGAGCTATCTGTGCCCTTTGGAGCCTTGGTCCTGGACAGCTCGGATCTGGCCTCTGTCTTGGGTGGATTGTGTTCGGGGCAGACTAAGCCAGTGGGACAGAAGCATGGCTTTTTGGTTCCATTGGCTTCCTTCTCCCTGGGATGGTCTGCCTTCAAGGGAGTGGAGAGAGAGTTCTGTGCTTCAGTAGGACAGAGGTTCTCTAGCCCCTTGAATCTACCTTCTACATCCCATGTGTTTTTGCACCAAGAGGTTTGACATTCAACTCCACAGGTACAGCCAGTTCAAACCCTTCAGACTACCCAGCAGGGCATCACCCTCTCTTTCGATACTTCCCCAGAACATCCCACCACGGAAGTACCCCGGAAGAGAAAGTACACAAGGAAGCACTTAGACTCCCCTCAGGAATCTATTATGGAAGACGCAGATTTCGATGAAGGGGAAGGATCCCCCAGATCACCACCCAAAGAAGTTTAATTTGGAAACATTTTGGAGATCCCCAAGCAACGGGGTGGTTGGTCCTCCCAAAATTCTTCTCCGGAGGAATCTGTGTTTCTGGAAGCATTTGGATCTGGACGGTCTACCTCCTGGGTAACTCCACCCACTGATGAGCTCATTGATTTAATCTCTCAGTGGGTATGGAATGAACCTGATGTGGTTAAACCCATCCCTAAGAGACAAGACCAAATTCTGGCACCTCTGTCAGGAAGGGACACAGGAGTATGCGAGTGTCTGTAGATGCCATAGTCATAGCAGTGGCCATGAAAAAGGAACATGTGGAACAAAATTCCACTGTTTATCCCCCTAATAGAGAGTTTAAGGCTTTGCACAGTTTCAGAAAGCATGTCTATGCTTCAGTGACTTTTAATCTTAGGTTGCTGAACTATCTGGCACATTTTACAAGGTTACAAAGAGATTTGATAAAGGAGCTATCAAATACTGTTTCGAGGACCATTACTGCAGAGACTCAAGTTTCAGTAGCGTTGCAGTTGGCAACCCTTCAGTCCGTCTCAAATTCATCTATTAGGCTTATCTCCAATGCAGCTGAGGGTACCTCAAAGGCAGCAGGTTCAGGCATCTCAATAAGGAGACATGCCCAGATGCATCTGTGTGATTTTGCGGAGCCTTTCAAGTCTTTTCCATCAGTGCTCCTTTTGAAGGATCTTTCCTGTTTGGTCCCAAAGTGAAAGACACTCTCCAGGTGCAGGAAGAATGGAAAGACCCTCTCTGCTGTAGGAGTACATTTTTAAACCCCCCCCCAGAGGATCTTTTCTAGGAACAAATATGGAGGATGAAAGATGTGGTTCAAAAAATCTCATAGTCCTTTCCAAGATCTATGTGGAGAAAGTTCCCCCAGAGGCAGAGGGAAGAACACAAATGGAAGATGCCACCCACATGGCGGAGGTGGCCTGCAAAACCAAGGGTCGAGAGACATGTTTTCTGATAGAGTCTACCAGTGCTCCTGAAGGGAGGCTCGATTGTCCCCCTCTGGAGGCAATTGGGGGTCATTTATCTCTGCACCAGAGATCCTGGGTAAATATCACAAAAGATACTTGGGTGCAGAGAATTATTTCCAGAGGTTGTATAATTCCCGTTTCCTTTCCACCACTGTCCCCTCAAAAGTTTCCAGATTTTCCACCCAGTCAGAGGAAAGAAGCAGCACCAGCAATTTAAAAACTGCTACAAAAAATTCAAGAGGTCCCACCAGACCAGAAAGGATCCAAAACTTACTCAAGATTCTTTTAGTGCCAAAGAAAACAGGGGACTGGAAACCAGTTTTGGATCTCGGCAACTTGAACAAATCATTTCAACACTGAAAGTTTCAGATGGCCACGGTTCAGTCCATACTACCTTTTCCTAGGCAAAGATGACTGGATGTGCTCGACAGACCTTCAAGATGCGTACTAGCACATAAAAATGACCAGGCACTCCAGAAGGTTCTTTAGCTTCCGGCTGGGAGACAGTGATTTTCAGTTCACAGTCCTGCCCTTTGGTCTCACCACAGCCCCCAAGGTGTTCATCAAATGCATGTTAGTGTAGCTGCTCACTTGAGACTGCTTGGATTCCGGGTGTTTCCATATTTAGATGATTGGGTCATTACCACTCTGACCAGGCATTTACTAATAATAGCAAGAGACCAGGTAATCCACACTTGCTGTCTTTTGGGAATCACAGTAAACTGTAGCAAGTCTCCGCTACTTCTGTCACAAACATTGGAATTCATAAAAGTGCATCTCAATGCAGTATCTACAGCAGCCTCATTGCCCCTAAACAGTAATCAGACTTTGAGATTACAAGTCACAAAAGTTATCCACAACACCAAAATTTCAGCCTGATTAATTCTTCAAGCCTTGTGGTCAGTGTCAGCATTCATAATTCTTGTTCCCCTGGCATGATATCATATGAGAATCCTTCAGTGGATGCTAGCATTCAGTGGTCAAGTCTTTATATCATGTCACTTCAAGTAAGGATCACACAAGCATGCAAGAAGTACCTTTGGTGATGGATAAGGTCAGATCAGCTTTTACAAGGCCGTCCGTTCAGTTTTCCTCAACCCAAAGCCATAATGACCACGGACAGATCCCAGATTGGCTGGGGGAGCACTTCTTGGGGGAAACGGTCTAAGGCACTTGGTCCCCCAAAGATGTCAATTTGCATATAAATGTTCTGCAGATGAGAGCAGTGCTTTTAGTGGTGCAAGCCTTTCAGGATGCACTACCTCTAGGAACAATTGTATCACAAATGGACAATATGCAAGTAGTTTGGTACATCAACAAACTAGGAGGAATCAGGTCTTATCCCCTTTGTCGAGAAGCCCTCAGAGTTTGGCAGTGGGCAATCTCATCCAATCGCTTTCTGATAGCAATGCACATTCCAGGGAAGTCCAACGTGATAGTAGCAATGCACATTCCAGGGAAGTCCAACGTGATAGTAGACAAATTGAAGAGGTCCATTTTTCTACCTCACAAGTGGTCTGTCAACAAAAAAGTGACGGGTAATTTTCCATCAGTGGAGCCAGGCTTGCTGTGATCTTTTTGAATCTCCCCTAAACAACAAATGCAGCAGCTTCTTTGCCCTAATCCCCCCATTGGGGGAATAACTGAGGGACGCTCTGCTCCATGATTGGCCCTTTAGTAGTCTCCATGCTTATCCACCAACATCATTGATTCCCAAATTTCTACAGAAAGCCGGAAGATTGAAGAGCAAAGTCGTCCTTATTGTACCTTACTGGCCTTGATAAGTTTGGTTCCTCTTCCTTTGGCCTCATCTCATTTACCCACCTTGGATTCTGAATCCAATTCCAGACTTCCTGTCTTTCCCGAAGGGCATGATTCACCCGGATATTTCAAACCTAAAGCTGACAACATGGTTTCTCCACTTCTGATAATAGCTATACAATCTATGCTCTTGTCCTCTGTCCGTCATATACTTTTGTCTTCCAATAAAGTTTCCACTAGGAAAATCTACAAGATAAGTGGAAGATGTTTGTTTGTTGGGCACATCAAAGAAGTATCGATCCCTTTTCAGCCCCTACACACAGTGTACAAGAATTTTTGGCAGAAACTTTCTAATGAGGGAACTAGCTCCTTTACCATTAAAGTTCAGTTAGCAACGATCTCTGACTTTCATATTGGAGTTGACAATTCTTCTTTAGCTTCTACTAAGGTATGAAAGGCTTTTCTAAGAGCTACTATTGTATTTAGACCACCTTATAAAGATCCTACTCCTACATGGGATTTGAACTTTGATCTGTAGGCCTTAATCCATTTCCCCTTTGAACCAGCTGGAAAATGTGATCTTGCGTTTTTGACCTGGAAGTCCTTATTTCTAGAGGCTATTAAGTCTGCCAGGAGAATTTCAGAACTCCTCTAAATTTCCTTCTTTTTCCATAAAGATAGGTTAAGAACCAACCCTTCTTCCTTCCTAAGGTGGTGTCAGAATTCAGTATATTAACTTGCCCATTTTTTCCCCAAATTCAAAAACAAAGGTGAATACATGTTGCATTTACTAGATGCTCATAGACTGCTGTGTTTCTACTTATACAGAACAAAAGACATTAGAAAATCTGATCAATTATTTATATCTTTTGCAGATAGCAAATTGGGCAAGTCTGTCACTAAAGTGACATTAGCAAGATGGATTACAGGCTGCATAACCTTTGTCTATAATAAATTAGGCATTCCATTACAAAGAGCTTTAAAATCTCACTCTACAAGATCTATGGCAAAGTATTTTTATCCAACCATTCCATGGATGACATATGCGCAGCTGCCACTTGGGCTAATCCACATACTTTTATTATTCCTTACAAACTGGAGCTGGTCTCAAGGGGAAGAGTAGCCTTTGATTCAACCGTGCTCAGGGATATCTTTCCTTAGAGTGCACCTGGGATATAAGGCAGCTGGGGACTCTATCCCAATGGTTGAGGAATGAATGAAAATGGACAACATCAGATAAAGAAGTTATACTCTTACCGTATCATTCCATCTGTGTTGTCCATTTTCATTCTTCTCATCTTCCCACCCACCAACCCCCAGCATTTAGCATCTTGGACTTCTGAAAAAAAATAGATGCTATTAAGACACCACTGTTTCTTGTATGGAGCTCCAGATATTGGTTTCCTTTGTTAGAAACACTATTCAGATAGTTACTGCTTATATCAATTAGCAAACCAGATCTGAAGTATGTTAGGGATTGGTGCATTGTGGGTAGGGAGGAGCTCAAGAATTTATTTGGCCACGAGCTATAGCATCGGCTGTGTTGGATCCTAGGATCGTATCTGAAGCCAATGGTTGAGGAAGAATAAAAATGGACAACACAGATAGAACTTTATAATAAGTACATACCTTTTTTGATTAGTAGAAAACAAACCATTATGTTGCTTTCACAGAAAAGTTGGAACTGAATAAGAAGCTGAGAAGGAGGGTCTAGCTGACAGAGTCAAAGGTTTTAATAAGGTCAGTAAAGAGAATTCTGGACGGAACGTGCTGCTATCTATAAGTGAAAGAATTGAATCTGTAAGAGAAACAAAATCCATTTGGGTGCTTCTTTTATAAATCTGTGATGAAATCTTGAGTGAATATGATAAGTTAATGGCAATTTGGAGGCTTGAAGATTGCCATTTCAAGGAGCTTGGAAAGGGAAGGTAGATGTCAAATGAGATGATAGACTGTGGTATTGATGGGAAAAATTGTCTTGAGGAAGGGAAGCAGGTAAGTGCTCGTTTCCCAAGTTTGGGAAGGCTTAATGGCCGAGTGATTTTTTTTTTTTTGTTGCAGATTTTTGCCCCTGCTCCCTAATGACCATCAGCCTTTCTCTCAGTCAGTTATGTCATTCATTCCCTACTAGGAGAGATCTCACTGAGAGGGTGTCATCGTCCAGGCAGTCATCAGGGGTTTGGAACTTTTATCTTGCTTCACCTGGCTCTATTGTGCTTGTACTCAGTAACAGGCTGCCTTACATCCACAAGGAGTGTTGTGTATAAGCAGCCTTCCCTTCCCCTTCTAGCATGAGCAGATGTTCTTCATCTCACATTGCTGCAGTCCTAACACTTGGGTAGTCCGCTGTCCCTCGGTCGGCCCGAATATCAGAGTATAAGGCTGACGTCGGTCAGGGCGCATTTGACTGACATCAGAACGTCAGGGTACAAATGCGCATGACCGACGTCATATCCTCAGTCTTTTTTGCCGCATGGTCCGATGCAGAAGCAGTGTTGCAAGTGCCGTTCGGCGTTCTGAAATTTTTCAAATTCGGAGTTTCAGACCGAAGTCAGAGTTGGTTAAGTACCCCGTTGGGGAATATTTTGGTTTTCTTGCCTCAGTGGTTTACGGATGTCAGAAAAAGTGAATAACTGTATTTCTTGTGGGAAACAGATACCGCATAGGGATTACCATAATTTGTGTATACCTTGTTTGGGACCTGAGCACGACGTTGTTGGGTGCCGCTTTGTGCTAGGTTCAATAAACGCACTATAAAGCGGAGGTTGGATTGTGCCAGGTTGGTCTTTGGGAAGCGGTGCAATTACAAAATGCCGTTGGATGCTCCGACGCCGGCTTCCTCAAAGAAGCGCAAGGACAAGGCTGTTAAACCTAGGTTAGAGGAGTCGTCCGAACCGGACGCCGGTTCTTTAGAGGCGTCAGTGGAACCGGTGGTTCCGACGGAGGCCTCTCTGGAGTCCCAGGGAGAAACTTTGCTTTTACAGGATGTGGCCTCCCAGGAGGCAAGTCAGGCTACAGGGGCTTCTCAGGTTACTTTACTCCCCTCCCTTCCTAAGGTCTCTAGGCCCTCTCTTTCTGCTTCCAAGGCTTCTCCTAGAGGCAGGTCTAGTTTAGCTGCTGTGGGTGTCACTCCTAGTTCTTCAGGTTCTGTGCCCAAGAAGCACATGCTTAAAATGGCAGAAGATTTAATTTCTTTAATTAGAGGCTCTATGCCCCCTCCTGATAAGAGGCCTAGGATGGAGCCAGTGTTGGGGGATTATGAGCAGGCTTCAGATATGTCTGAGTCTTCGGCTGAAGACTTGCAGGAGTATTCTCATTATTCTGACTCTGATGTTGATGATTCTACTCCTTCTGCTTCTCCTCCTGAGGATTTTTCTTTTCAGAGACCCTTCACTCCATGAGAGAGCACTTTAAATGGGAAGGTCAGGACTTCTCTGACTCCAGGAAAAGGCTTAGGGAATTTTGTTTTACCCCAGCATAGGCCTTTGGCTATACCTCCTGTTTTGACTGTGGTGGAAGATGTGTTTGCAGAGGCTTCTCTTAATCCTGATTCCTTGCCTCCTGCTCCTGTTAAACCAGATAGGTATTACAGGGTGCCTGAAGCTCATAAGTATCTTTTAAGAGTCCTAGGGCAGACCCAGAGACTGTTAGCCAGGGGCCCAAGGGTGTTAAGGCTTCTGTTGTCAAGAATCCGGTTCCTGCAGATAAAGAGGCCAGGGCCTTGGATAGATGGGGAAAGAAAGTTTATACTTCTTCCACCCTAGCCATGAGAGCTTTGAATTGCCAGTTTCATATGCTAAAATATCAAAATTATCTGCTTTCACAGTTGAAATCTAAGGTTGATGCTCTGGCGGAAGGTATTGATTGTAAAGAGTTACAGGATTTAGTGCATGTTTCTGAACAGGTGGGTAAGCATTCTTTGCAATGTGGTTTTGATGCTGTACAGGCCTCCTCTAGGGTGGCTGCCACTGGGTCAGTTCTTCGCAGGCATGCCTGGCTGAGGGATCAAAATTTATCTGACCATGTTAAAACTAGGATTTTGGATGCCCCTTTGCAATCTGATGTCTTGTTTGGTTCTCCTGTTGAGGCAGTTTTAAAGAAAATGGAAGACAAGGCTAAGTCTATGCAGACTGTTAAAGATTTTTTGCAGGTTCAGCCTCCAAAGTTTAGTAGAAATTGGCCTGCTAAGGGGTGGACGTATCCTTCTTATGATTCCCAGTCTAGGGGTAGATCTAGACGTGGCAGGGGCAGAGGTCAGGGCTCTTTCAGGCCTAGAACAGGGAGTTCTCCTGCACAGTCTTCGAGTGAGGGCAGGGGTCAGTCCTTTCGTAAACAGACCCAATGACCTACCTTTTCAGCTGCCAGAACCTTCTCGCCTGGCAGCACCTTTGGGAGGAAGGCTGGCACTTTTCAAAGAAAATTGGAGTTTGATTACCCAAGACACATGGGTACTGGATATCATACATCACGGTTACAGGTTTTATTTCCATACCTTGCCTCCTTTCAAAGGCATGCCAGACATTCCTCCTCCACAAAGAATGGAGGCTCACAAGCAAATTTCGCTGTTACTCCAAATAGGGGCCATACAGCCGGTTCCTATGCCAGAAAGGGGCCTAGGATTTTATTCTCGCCTGTTCCTAGTACCAAAGAAGGGGAACACGTGGAGACCAATTTTGGATTTATCTATCCTCAACACTTATCTGGACATTCCCAAGTTCAAAATGTTGACGTTGCAGCAGCTTTTACCTCTGCTGGGCAAAGATCATTGGATGGTAACTTTGGATCTCAAGGAGGCTTACCTTCATGTTCCTATCAGACTAAGTTGCAGGAAGTATCTGCGTTTTCGAGCTGGGAATTCTCACTATCAGTTCTCTGCATTGCCCTTTGGCTTATCTACTGCCCAGAGTGTTCACGAAAGTTCTGGCTCCAGTGATAGCTTTCTTCAGGCTAAAAGGAATACAAATCTATCCTTATTTGGACGACTGCCTGATTCTGGCTCAAGAAAGGGAAGAGCTTCTTCATCATTTGGAATATGTGATAGCAGTGCTAAGATGCCTAGGGTATTCTGTGAACGAAATAAAGTCCAGTCTAGTACCCTCTCAGGACATGTGCTTTCTGGGTGTGAGACTGAATACAGCATCCCAGATGGCCTTTTAACCCCGGACAAACAAAAGAGTCTTTCCCTTTACTTCCATCAACTATCTCATCAGTCCGGGCTGACTGCAAGGACAGTCCTTCAAGCCTTAGGGTTCATGGCATCTTGTATTCTGGTGCTTCCCAATGCCAAACTGCATATGAGGAAGCTACAATGGTATCTCAAAAAAGTATGGACACAGCACTGCCAGGATCTGGACACTGTCATTCAAATAATACCTTGCATTCAAAAGGAATTTTTGTGGTGGGCTCAGGAATGTCACCTAAACAAGGGACTCTCTGTGACCCGGCCAGAGGCGAGTCAGATTTTAACGACAGATGCCTCAGACAAAGCTTGGGAGCTCATCTGAATGGAAAGTGGATACAAGACAAGTGGCCTGCCAGACTACAACATCTGCATATCAACATGAAGGAGATGTTAGCAGTCCAGTTTGCATTAATGGCTTTCAAGGAATTACTTCTTCCAGGGCAGGTGTTGATTCTAACAGACAACACAACTGTCATGTGGTACATCAACAAGCAAGGGGGAACGCATTCTTATCCTCTATGCAGGCAAGCAATGATTTTGTGGGAGACTGCTCTCAGTTTACAGCTCAATCTTCAGGCAAGGTTTCTGCCAGGAGCACAGAACTCCTTAGCAGATGTGTTAAGCAGACAAATCATGGATCCCCACAGTGGAAACTGGATCTTCATGTATTTCAGAAATTGACAGTGTCCTGGGGAACTCCAGACATAGATCTGTTCGCTTCTCCACTAAACCACCAGCTGCCAAAGTTTTGCACAAAGCGGTATCATCCCACAGCTTGGAAAGTGGATGCTCTTTCTTTCAGTTGGACAAATCTTCATGTGTATGCCTTTCCACCTCTGCCTCTCCTCTTAAAGGTACTTCTGAAGGTCAGACAGGACAAGCCAAGGATGATTTTGATAGCACCAGATTGGCCTCGACAGCACTGGTACCCACTACTGAGAAGTCTAGTACGGAGGCCTCCATGGCCTTTGCCTTTGATTCCACATCTGTTGTCCCAGGAGGACAGCCATTTGCTCAATGTCAAACTTCACTCTCTTCACCTAACAGCATGGCATATTCTGTTTTAAACCATAGAGGGTCTCAACTTCCACAACAAGTTTTGAATGTGATTTTGGAAGCTAGAAGGCCTAGTACAAGGAAAGTGTACGCAGATAAATGGAAGAGATTTTTGTTTTGGAGTGCAGCTAAGGATTTGGATGTTTCTGAGCCTGATTTAAGTGTGGCTCTTCAATATCTTACTGAGTTATTGGACAAAGGTTTGTCCTTCTCTTCTATTAAGATTCATGCTGCAGCAATTTCAGCTCACTATGACTGTGACCCACCATTGTTTTCTCATCCTTTGTTCAAGCAATTTCTTAGAGGGGCAAAGAATTTAAGACCCCCACGAAGAGCTCCTACTCCTGCTTGGGATCTCAATTTTGTGTTGGAGAAACTCACTCTACAACCTTTTGAACCTGCAGCGACTGCTGAGTTGAAATATTTGTCATGGAAGACTGCTTTTTGTTGGCCATTACCTCTGCAAGAAGGGTTTCTGAATTGCAGGCCCTTATGGCAGTTGAGCCTTTCTTAATTTTTCATAAGGACAGGGTATCTTTACGTACTAATCCTTCCTTTATGCCTAAAGTGGTTTCTAGTGTGGCTTTAAACCAAACTATTCATTTGCCTACTTTTTATGCAAATCCCCAAAATAAAGGGAAAAGATTTTGCACACTTTAGATGTACACAGGCAGTTGCGATATTATTTGGACAGAACTAAAGGGTTCAGACAATCTCAGCAGTTATTAGTTTCTTTTGCTTTGTGCTCTCAGGGCAAGCCCGTGTCAAAACAAACTATTTCTAAGTGGATTGGATTTTGCATTGCTTTCTGTTATTCCCATCATGGCAAGGAGATTCCAGCTGGGATTAGGCCTCATTCCACTAGGGCTACTGCCACTTCAACAGCTTTTTGAGGGGTGGCAACTAAGGATATTTTGGAGGCAGCCACTTGGAGTTCAGTGCATACCTTCTCTAGGCATTACCACCTTCCATTGTACTCTAAATCCAGGGCTGGGTTTGCCACTGCTGTGTTGCAGGGCATTCTGGCAGCTCCTGCTTCATTATAGTTTAGCCATCCTCCTTACCTCTGCTTTGGGATTCTACCCAAGTGTTAGGACTGCAGCAATGTGAGATGAAGAACATAGTACAGTTTTGTACCTACCATAAATGTAGATGTTGAAGATCCACATTGCTGCAGTCCAATCCCTCCCTCCTTCCCCTCTGTAGTTTGAGGTGGTTGTGTGGGTTGGGTTATCCATCTGAGGTATATTGTGTTTATTGTATATATTGTATATACTGTACATATTCTTGGTGTTAGGCTGGTTGATTGTTTAGCTGTTGCCTATGGGTTTGGACCTTTTTCTTTAGGGTCTTCTGACATCTGGGGCAAGAAAAGACTGAGGATATGACGTCGGTCATGCGCATTTGTACCCTGACGTTCTGATGTCAGTCAAATGCGCCCTGACCGACGTCAGCCTTATACTCTGATATTCGGGCCGACCAAGGGACAGCGGACTACCCAAGTGTTAGGACTGCAGCAATGTGGATCTTCGAACATCTACATTTATGGTAGGTACAAAACTGTACTTTGTCTGTCTGGTCTCCAGCAGAGAGATTGCACAGCACTGCATGCCTCAGAGTGTACTGCAGACCTGACATCCCCCTCCCTGTGAGAGGCAATTCCTCCCCCTCCCTGCTTGGCTGCTTCAGTGGTGAGATAAGTAATCAAACTCCTGTCACCTGGGTTGCAGTCAGAGCTCCATCACTTTTATGTACCATGGAGCCAGTTCTTGGTAAAGTGATAAGTTGAAAAGCTGCTATATCGGATGAGACAAAGAACCTTTGCAGAACTTTGACAACCAGGGTAAAAACTGTCAGAGTCTAGATGGGAATTTTGACATTTTTGTTACGCAATTTCACAATCTGTTGATGAGAATTTTTTCAGGTGGAAAAGAGGTACCTGAGGGTCTGGTTTGGGGAAGTAATATGACTGGACATGGCGAGGTGCAGGGTGAAAGGGCTTTGATTGTAGTTTTGAAGTCTTTGGGAGAAAAGCACTCATGAAGTATCTGTACTTACTTTGCTTAGAATTATATTGACTTCCTTCCAGAAGTCCAGTAAAGCAGCCAACAGTGTTTCAAGAAAATGAGGCAACCCCCCCACACACTTTTTTAAAGATTCGTTTAAACTGGAATACTTTTAGCATTTTCATCTTTTGTAATTGTGATTTTGTAAAAAAATCAGAAGTAGTAAATGTGAAGCAATGCAATAAGAAAACTTTCACAACTCTTATTTTTCTGATTATTACAGTGTTTATTATCAACCAATGCACAATTGATAAGCTTAATCTCACAATATCAATCATAGAAAAGCAGCATAAAGAAAGCATTTCCAGAACTGGGGTTGTCTAATTGTAAGGTAACTTCCAGGTCTGATGTTGTTAATCTTCTTTCCATTCATCACTGATGGGTTCGGTTCCGAGCCTAGTACCAAGTTCGCGCCAGCCAAAAACTCTCGAGCTAAGCTTCTGCCCACAATGCCTTTCTCCCTGTTACCTCAGATCTTGTTTGCTGTGTAGCCGTAAAGCCGCACTTCAGCCAAGCTTTCAGCTAAGTGGAAACTTTTTGATATCTTGTGGAAAAATTTGTCTATTTTCTTGTTGTTTGTAGTTTATATTCATTACTGTTTATAGTTACAGTTAGATTTACACCTTTTTCTCTTCTACCCGTTTGATAATCTTTTAAGTACCATTTGTGGTACAGCCTTCTCTCTTTACCCTTGTGGTATCCCTTGAATACCATTGCTGGTATTTCTTCTCTCCTTTTTCTGTTCAGTTGTGTGTTTTTACTTTTTGGATAGATACTTTGTGTATTTAGATAGGTTTAGGCATATAGAAAGTAGAAATTACATTTTTCTCTGAGAACATTTGATTGTTGTGTTTAACTTTTCATTATATCTAATAAGAAGGGTACATCGGGTTTCAAGCATTGTACTTCGTGTAATGGTAAACTTCCAAATAGTGACTCTCACGATGATTGTGTTTATTGCTTGGGGGTACTCCATCTTTCGGTGCAACCCCCCTGTGTGATTTGTCAAAGTTTCAGCCAGGGCACTCTGAACGAGGACAAGAATAAGTTAATAGTGAAGGTCCTGCTTAAGTCGCCCTTTTCAGAGGCCCTTTCTGCGATGGAGGTCTCAACCCTTCCTAAGAAGGATAAGAAAAGGCCCCATTTGGTTCCCTCTTCACCCTCGGGTGAGCAAGGTAAGCCCGTGAAACCTGTAGTGCAAAAACTGTCTTCGGAGCATAAATCTGCCTCATCGGCACCAACCTTGTCTACTCCAGGTTCTACAGCTGTTACTATATCGGCACCAGCTTCGGCTCTGATACTGTCTCCGGCACTGACTGTAGACCTTGCTTCACCTATTACGACTTTGCAACCAGGTGACACTTCGGCAGAGTGCACGCCTTTGATGCCTAGCTCTGCAATGACGATTGAATCTCCCATATCGGCTCTGAGTGCCCCTTCGGAACCGAGCTCTTTTACGGCCTCGACAAGAATGGCTTTCACCTCACTGCTTCCTGTCTCCAAACTTGAGACATTGATGCCTGTAGATTCCACACCACGGACTCGATACTCTCCGTCCATAGACCTGTTTCTAGGCCAAGTGTATAGTCCATTCTTAGATTGACCTGACTCTCTGTCAGCAATATCCACTAGAACTTCCAGGAGCCTTTCAGAACTTGATGTGGTGCATCTTGTGGATCAGCTGTTGGCAGCCAGGGGGATATCCATGCCTTCCAGGACCCATCCTCCTGCAGGACTTGGGTTGACTTCTCCACGGACTCCATCCTGTACTCCTCCTTTGACCATTCTGGTTCCAAAGCCTCCTGCTCCGATGTCCTTTTCTGAACCCCCCCCCCCATCTCAGCACCTGTAGTGGACCTCACTGAGGCTCCGGGACTGTCCCCTTGGTCCTCGGTTCCTGCTGAACCAGTCCTTCCTCAACCCTGTGATTGGGCTGCAGGCTCTTTGGTTCTTGATACAGTTCCGAGTGTTTCTTCAGTTCCAACCTCAGTGCCGGAAGCTTTTTTTGCACTGATCCTGCTTGAGGCTCCATCCTCAGGAGCGGGTTCGGTGGAGCGGAGTATGACCCTGGTTCCAAGGTTGTCCTTCTCTGTTCTGGGCTCACATCCCTCTTCGGGCAGACCTGCTTTCCATGCGATAGAGAGGGCACTTGCTTCTGGAAGCATTCTTCCAACGTCGGAACCCCAAATTTCTCCCCTTGAGCTACAGCTGTCACAGGCCACCTCCCCAGAAGCCCCCACTGAGGAGTCCCCCGGAACAGATTGTGCAAGAGGAAGCACATAGTCTTGCCCGAGGAGGCTCTAAAATAGGACATGGATTTCGATGATGTTGAAGGGTCCCCACGGTCACTCCCTGATGATGTCTCCTTAGGAGACATCCTTGAAATTCTGAAACAGAGGGGTGACTGGAAGCCCACTAATCCTTCTTCTGAGGAGTCCGTGTTCTTGCAGGCTTTCTGTGCCCAGCCATCTACCTCTTGGGTGATCCCGCCTGCAGACGAGCTAGTCCAGCTTGTGGTGCAGTGCACCTGGAAGAACCCTGATTCTGTTGAGGCAACCTGACAAGATACTCTCTCCACCCAAGGAAAACCCACATTGGTCCAGAGGTTTACCAGTCGATGCTATGGTGGTGGCGGCGGACACAAAAAAGGATATAGCTGAAGAGAGTCCTACTGTCTACCCACCCAACAGAGAGTCACAGGTTGTGGACAGATTGGGGAAGCGAGTCTTTGCATCAGTGACCTTTGCCATATGTCCCTGAACTACTTGGCACATTTTACGAGGCTCCCAAGAGACTTGATCTCCGAACTCTCTGGAACACTCGCAGGACAGGTGTCTGACAAGGTAAGGGACAAAGTTGCCTCACAGCTCGCAACCCTGGAATCTATCTCCATCTAATCCATGAGGGGTGGCTAGAGCTGCGGGTTCAGGCATATTTGAGACGTCATGCCTGGATGTGCATTTGCGACCTCACAGATCCCTTCAAGTCTTCCTTTCTGAATGCTCCCATCGAAGCGTCCTCCCTGTTTGGCTCCAAGGTAAAGGGCACCCTGGCCAGGTGTGGGCAGGATAGTAAAACCCTGTCTACCATAGGCCTAAGTTTTTCCAACACTCAACGTTTCTTTTCCAGGAACCAGCATTGTGGGAAGATGTGGCACAAAAAATCTCAGGGTCCTTTCCATGCCACACATGGTGATAATACCCCCAGGGGCAGAGGGGGTAACAGTTCTGGAAGACGCCCCTATTGAGGCAGAGGGGGGTCCACGTAACAAGGACCCCAGAGACTCCTTCTCTGGGCAGCCTTATCAATGCTCCTGAATAGCGGCCTGATTGCTTTCCTCTGGAAGCAGTCGGGGGTCATTTCTCTCTGAACCAAGCTGCCTGGCACTCTATTACCACCGATCGTTGGGTGCAGAATATCATTACCAGAGGTTACACCATTCCCCTTGCCACTTACCCAAAACCTCCAACAAAACCTCCCAATGTTCCATCCAGTCAGAGGGAAGAAGCAGCTTCAGAAATAAAAAAGCTGCATCAAAAAAGAGTCATCCAACTAGTCCCACCAGACCAATGCAGATCCGGATTTTACTCAAGATTATTTTTGGTGCCAAGAAAGACAGGGGACTGGAGACCCATTCTGGATCTCAGCAGTTTGAACAAATCTGTTGCCCAAACCAAATTCCGGATGGTCACTGTTCAGTCTATTCTCCTTTTAATAAGAGAGGGCGATTGGATCAGCCTGATGCATCTCCGGGAAATGTATTACCACATCAAAATGGACAAACACTGCAGGTGTCTACTTCACTTCTGGCTAGGAGCCAATCATTACCAGTTTTGTGCCCTGCCATTCGGTCTCTCTACGGCCCTCAGAGTGTTTACAAAGTGCATGGCAGTAGTCACAGCTCACTTGAGACTGCAAAGATTCCGGGTGTTTCCATATTTGGACGATTGGCTCCTTAACGCCCCCACCAAGCATCTTCTCGTAACAGCCCTGCAATTCTCCCTTTCTCTGGCAGAAATATTGGGGATAACTGTGCCCTGGGAAAAGTCCAGCCTTACTCCGGCCCAGCAGATAGAATTTATCAGAGCAGTCTTCAACACTCGATCCTTTTTGGTGTC
>NC_056727.1:887833266-887895766 GCF_019279795.1 Protopterus annectens | reverse complement strand
TTCACTTGTTCAGGCATTCTTAAAATTTTGTTTTGATTGTCTAGAGTATTCCTACCTCTTATGAATCCTTTGTAGTCTGGATGACTTAAATAGGAAATAAAACATTCATGTTTGTTTGAAAATATAGGGGGGTGAATATTTTATAATCATTTAATACAGATTTGGGTTGATAGGGTTCTTGTAGTGAAAGATCTTTGCATGGCCTAAGATCCACCATTAATATTGCCCCTCACAAAGGAGGAAGGAATTTGGCATCCTGAAACACTCTAAGTACCTTCCGACTACTGGGCAAGATACTCAAGTATTCCATTAAGTACCTTGTCTAGTAGTGGGAATATTTTGTCCTTAACCATTAAGTGTTTTCAACGAAAGACAATTGGGACTAGGTGTCTTACTCTTTACCATCCTTTTGATTATCTTCTCTGTTGAAATTCCCAGGTTTTGCATCCCTAGATCTGATTTATGTAACAACTCTTAATAACTAATTCCTTTTTCACTCCACCATTTCATTTGGATAACTTTTTTGTAATTTTTTTTCAAACAGTAATCGTGAAACTCTTCCAACATCTCTGTCAAATCAAATGTAACACTCCTTCTCCCCTTGCTCTTAATTCTGCTACCAGCTTCTCTGTCTTGTAGTGTTAGAAGCCTTAAAGTAGTGGGAGAGGTTGCAACAGTCTAAAAGCATAAGCACTGACATAGCCTGTACAGTTTTATAATCTAACATTTCTAGAATATCTTCTTTACATTTTTATAGTATTGTTCTCTGATCATTTTTCGTAATATCTTTTCCTTCTCCAGTGGTAGTATTTGTCCTTGGGCTTTAAACAACTTATCAGTCACTTTACTAATTAAATTATTACTCTTCTTTTTATGTACAGTTTTAACCTATTTTTAAGAATCTCATTTTTTCCTGGATCTCTCCCCTTTGATCTAATAACCTATCAAGATTCATGACCATAAGTTCTATTAGACCTTGTTGGAAGTCGTGACTTTTGCAAAGGGAGGTATTCATTCTGCAATGCCTTTCTCATTACGTAAAGTCCGTCTGTAATTCTAGTTTGATCAGGGAATGAAAATGTAATCACTCTGAGGAGATAACCTATCGAGATTCATGGCCATAAGTTGTATTAGACCTTGTACGAAGTTATGACTTTTAGAAAGGCAAGTATTCATTCTGCAGTGCCTTTCCCATTGCCTAAAGTCTGTCTGTAATTCTAGTTTGATCAGGGAATGAAAATATAATCACTCTGAGGTGATAACTCCAACCCCTTACACATATGAATATGTTCCTTCGTGCAAACAAACCTGTGTAATCTGGCTGCTGGTTCATATCTGGGAGTAATTAAGTGTAGACCTTTTAATCTCTTAATATAGGGCTATGTACATCTCCCATTCCACCAACTGAAGACATTTATCTATGAATCTACTTGTTTTTGGTAAATAGTGTATTGTTAGACCTTTGTGCACCTCATCTGGATAAAGAACTAAATTTCCTTCTCGTGCCTATAATTCAGCCTTTCCTGAAACTGCATACATGCATGCAGTGTGTAGGAGTAAGTATAACAATTGTTCCTGGAGGGATATATAGATTTACTGTTGTGTAAAATTGCTACAGTACATAGCCTTTGAATAGGGAATGTCTACCTTCTTTTTTTCAATTTACATCAGACTTGTAGGGGTAAACTTTTTTTTTACTAGACTCTAGGGATAGACTATTTTTACTAGAGTTGCGACCTCCCCTCCCTTCTTCTATCACCAGGAGCCAGTGAAAAACATACAAGCTAAAATTACACTTATCTAAATTTCTGTGTTTCATACTAGTTCAAGTGAGTGTCTTGTAAAAGAATAATATCAAGTTGCAACTTTATCAAGTACGCCATTAATCTTCTATATTCTGTTGGGCATACCAGCCCTTTAAAGCTCATTAATATTTTAAATTGTAGTTTTCATTATATAGGTCATGTAGTTCCATATAGATAATCGGTAAACATATGAAATGGGACTCGCTAGACTGAGTCCAGAAACACAGAGAATGAACGGCTGAAAGAACGGACTTACATATACTAATTCTGAGATGGCTGTTTCTCTGGATATTCACTTTTGTCCAAGGTATGGTGATCTTGGAGATGATATCTGTATGTTTGGGTGTGCAGGGGGGCTTTCCCCCTGCAAAAACAAAGTTCAGAGGCGAACTGTGATGTTCAGGATTCATTCTTTAGGATTTTTGGTCTTTTGTTTTGGCTTGTCAGCTCTCTGCATTTCGAGTGCCGACATTTCAGTAGGAGCCTAAGTAATGTGTCACTTTGTTTACTTGGATCTCCTATAATAATTTACAAGCCTTCATAAATTTGCAGGGCATACATAATGTTATTTTATGTATATTTATAACACTATCTGCAATTTACTGT
This sequence comes from Protopterus annectens, assembly GCF_019279795.1. Classification (NCBI taxonomy): domain Eukaryota; kingdom Metazoa; phylum Chordata; order Ceratodontiformes; family Protopteridae; genus Protopterus; species Protopterus annectens. The sequence continues at coordinate 887,893,355 of NC_056727.1, read as the reverse complement.
TTTCATAGGCTCATGATCTATCATTAAACATCCCAAAAACACACTGACTAAACTTGTTAATTTATAACCCGTAGCATAGTTATAATACTAATAATTGAAATTATGCATAAACTGTTTATAAGACTTATTACCTCATATATAGATAAAGGCAGAACACCTTCACGGCAGCAAGCAATTCGATAACTGAATTATGTCCCTCTGTCCTTAAAGCCGCATCCCTCTCCCCTATCATAATAACAAAAGAAAGCCATCTGACCATAAGATGGTAGCCATGCAGTCAAAAATGGAAAGAAATGATCTTGAACATACTTTTTCACCAGAAGTCTAGAGCTGCCACACTTGAGTAGCCATCACAACAAAATGTGAAAAGATATAGCTGTATGTTGATATTATATCTCACTTGATAAACAGACAAGGTGTAATTTCTACAGATACCGTTGATTACTATAAGTCTATGTTTAAGTTTTACTCACATTTCTTTTTCAAGTAAAAGCTGTTGTCCAGTTAGTGTTTCCAGTACCAGCCTAAAATGTTCTGGATTCATGACAAAGTTTTCTTTGACTTAACATCATATGATCTTTTGTTTTGAAAACCTAGGTATGGCTCCAACACCTGTATTTAATATTGCTGAGTGCTCTACACAGTTATCTGCTGAGAAGATGTGTCCTCCCTTTCATTTTGATAACTGGAAACCTCTTGCTACTTCTATCTGAATAATTTTTCGGCTCACTTCTGAGAAGAAAATGCTGCTGGACCACACCTTTCAGCTGTACAGATTTTTGGTTCATATTTTTGGTCTGTTCCTCATAAAATTTGTGGTTTCTGGCAAATCACTAAGATGATCTGAGGGCTGAAGTCACTAAATAATGACCTACATTGAGTTTCAGACTTCAAATTCTTCAGGAATTATATGTTAAAACAAAACATGTTATTCTTAACATCTTTCTAAGCCTTTAAGATCAATATTTAAAACTTGTCCATATTTTTGGGCCTTTGGTCCCCCCCCCCCATATTGTTGGCCTTTGTCCAGATTTCTTGCATGAAGAGATTGAGAGGTATATGCTGGGCCAGAAGAAATAAATACTATTGTGAGCAGGGTCACTCCATCTTATTTTACATTTGTTTGCCCTACAGGCTGCCATTAAGCAAGATGCTTAACCTTTTTTATGGATTTCTACTAAAAAGTCATTCTCACAGAATGCTGTACTGACATTAATTTTCATTTGGTTGTCACATCAAAGACTATGCCCTTTCCTTCAGCATAAATGACTTGGATTGATCTAGGACTGGCTGTTTATACTTGCTGTTAAACCTTGTAGGCCTACTGTATCATTATGTCGTCCAAAGTTACATCCATCTACTTAGCAGTCTTCCTGGACAAGAAACTGGGGCAATAAACTCCTTCAGTGTTTTCTGGTATCCCAATAAAGCACAGATTCTACTGCCTTGTCCGACGTTGATGTGCCTTCCCTTTATTATTTCTAGTCTTGATTTATTTGCTGACATTCGAGGAACCATGTCTGCCAAAGACAAGTCTAATTGAGTTAAATGATCAGAATGAGGGTCTATATTAGAACATCGAACATTCAAAATTTCTAGTGTTCTAATATTGAACCATATGAATCAAAAATTGAAAACATCGAACATTCAGAACAGCGAATGTTTTCCTAGGGAAAAAATTTGCTGTTCCAAAACACATGCACACAACACAAGCACACCAAACAAACAGCAATCCACACACATACACCTAAACTCTTACACCTAACCCTACACTAAACTATGCATACACCACTAACTATCCACTTACCTTAACCCAAACCCTAACCCTAAGGTCCATCACTATTGCACAGTCACCTCACCCGCACCCTTACCCTAACTCACCTAACCCTCCCTTGCCCTCACGTCCACACAATCGGACACTTACCTGAACCCAACCCGTAACTTTCCACCACAGCACTGAAAATACCGAAGCAACAGAAACAGACAACTGAATTCTTTCCCTAGGAGAAAATGTAGTTTTCTGTTTCTTTGATATTTTCAGCATTCGCTGAAAATGGGTCTATATTAGAACACTCTAAATTTTGAACGTTCGGTGTTCTAATATAGACCCTCAGAATGAGTTGTTAGTGTTCGCACAGTGTCTGTTTTCCCAGAAGAGATTCTTCATGTTGTTGGAGACTTGTTAAATTTTCTATAACTCCTGTATACCATTAATTTGAGATGTACTTGAAGCCCCCAGCATTATTTCTCAAAGTCCATCTCAGAGGCAGACTCCTCGGTCATTTTTGGTGTGGGGTTCCCTTGAATAACTTCTGTATTCATTGTTTCAGGACACATGGTCTTAAACGTTTTTTCATGGGACTTATTTTTCTCATACTACTTGCTTGTTAATTTAAGGAAGTTATCTAAGTTCTTGTTAAAATTTCCTTAATTCTTATTGCCGTTATCAGCTTTAAACTTTGATGGGAGGGAGAGCTCGTGTAAATTTGGAAAGACTGCCATCCTCGAGCAGAAGTCAACCACAGTCATGTCATTTTAAAGAAGTCCATCGGAAAGCACAAAAGAAATCTCCAAAGGAAAAAAATTGCCTTCTGATATTCCACCTAACACTTTTGGAAAGATGTTAACATTCTTTCAGGAAGAACATCTCCTCATGACACCCTGTCTACAAACACTATTCATTGTGGTACAACAAAATTTTCCTCAGAAGATTTCCTTAAAGAATTTATCAGTCTTCCAACAATAGACTCCACACTTCCTACAAATCAAGCATTGCCCACCCTACCATCGTTCACCGCCCTCTTCCATTTCAAATGCATACATCCCACAGAAGTCTCTAGCCTACTTGAAAATATTTCCAATGACACCCCTCCTGGATCTGACAGCATAAACCCCTGGTTTGTATATCACTGCAGGGAACATCCATGTTTTTATCTTGCCCACATATATAAACTATTTCTCACCCAAAACATCATGCCAGTTGGATGAGAATTTAATACGCAATGAAAACAGTGGAATTAATAAGACTAATGATGAAGATCTATCCTTTGTAACAATTGATAGAGCAGAAATGACTGTATTAGAAGCTGAAGATTCTTCAGAGGTGGTCAGCAAAGATATTCTTGTAATTGGAGATTCAGTTATTAGAGGAATTGATACTTATATTTGCACAAATGATAATGAACATCAAGTAGTCTTATGCTTGCCAGGAGCAAAAACAGAAGATGTGAAACAAGCCTTGGAACACCTTGGGAACTGAAAGTCTTGCTAGATAGTATAGATTGTACTGGTGTTAGGACATATTTTTCATAAATCACCTATAGAAAGGATAGTCAGGTCACTGTGAATGAAAAGATTTTTTGGATAAACACCTACATGGAAAAAATATCCTGTTTTAAAAAATGGAAATGTGTAGAGCATCCAAGCCTTCTTTTGGACACACGTATTCAGACAGGATGGTGTGCATTTGTCTAGATCAAGGAAAATAATTTTTGTAGCAGATATTTTGCAATATTTGACGAACACTAGCCAGGATTTTTGCCAGGTCAAAAATGTAACAGTTCACAGATAGCAACATTTGATGCATATCTGATTGTTGTTAATGCTAGGAGCATTAATAATATTGTTTTTATTAGAAAATTTGCTACTTTCCCACAAGATTGATGTTATAGTTTGTGAAACATGGATGTTAAGATGTCCTTCAAGGATGCATCTGCAGTCTTTACAAATGGGTTGTCCTGTCGTCAGGCAGCCCTTCGGTCGGCCGGATTCCAAAGTCTGGGTCTGGCTTCGGCTGGTGTCGCACTTCACCCGACGTCATTGCGGCAGTTATTCGGGTATAAAGGCATCAGCCGACGCCATTTTCCCCAGTCTTTCTTGCCGCGTGGCGCCTGAAGCAGAAGCTGTTCGCAAGTGCCGGTCAGTCAGATCCAGAGATTACTACTACTGAATACTACTTCGAATACTTCTATAAAGCTAAGTACCCCGTTGGGGACTCTTTCTTGCCTCAGCCGATGTCAGAGAAAGTTAATAACTGTTTATCTTGTGGGAAACAAATACCTCATAAAGATTTCCACTCCTATTGCATACATTGTTTAGGCCCAGACCACGACGTAGCAGCTTGTCTAGCCTGTGCTTCTTTCAACCGACGGACGCTTAGACGTCGGTCGGACTTTGCTGAACAGATTTTCGGCTCCGATTTTGCCTACATTATGCCGTCGGATCCTCCGACTACGCAAATAACCAAAAAACGCAAAGAAAAGGACCGACACTCGCGTCCGCGGTTTCGGCCGAAACCGCAGTTAAGCAAACGACGAGTGTCTCGGTTTCGGCCGAAACCGAGCAAGCGGTTCTTTCTTCAGCCGATAACTTGCCTTCTACCGAGGCCTCTTCTAACCTGGTAGAAACGGCTTCTGAAATCCAACCTTCTGTTGCGGTTTCACAGGATTTATCAGACACCATTCCCCTGGATATTTCTACCCCTGCACGTGGAGCTGCTAGGCCTCCTCCAGCTATGTCTATTAAGGCCTTTGCCAGGGCTAAAGCAGCCAAAGCATCAAAACCTGTGCCTGCCAAGCCCCCCTCTCACAGGCCCAGCACCAGCTCCCATATGCTTTCTTTGGCTGAGGATCTCATCTCTTTAATTCGTGGAGCCCAGCCTCATCCAGACAGGGCCTCTCTCCCTCCTCCAGAAAAGAGGCCTAGAGCAGAGCGCCCTGAGCCAGTATCCACAGATGATTCCTCTGATGACTCAGAACATACAGACCCTCCTGAGGCTTCTTATTCTCCTTACGAAGACTCTGATGCTGAGGAGTCCGTCCCTTCAGCCTCTCCTCCTGAGGAATTTTCCTTTGGGGAAATCTTGCATGCTATGAGGGAACAATTTCAGTGGCAGGGCCAAGATTTCTCAGACTCTAGAAAAAGGCTTAGGACCTTTCTACATTTGCCACAGCATAGGCCTTTAGCTATACCTCCAGTTCTTTCTGTTGTTGATGATGCATTTAATGATGCTTGCACTGCTCCTGATTCTTTACCTCCGGCTCCTGCTAAGCCCGATAGGTACTACAGGGTCCCGGACACTCATCACCACTTATATAAGGCTCCTTTTGCAGATCCAGAGACTATCTCCCAGGGTCCTAAAGCTGTAGCAGCTACTTATTCTAAAAATCCCCTCCCCTCTGAAAGGGAATCCAGGTCCTTAGAGAGATGGGGTAAAAAAGTTTACACCTCTGCTACTTTGTCAGCTAGAGCTTTGAACTGCCAATTTCATATGATTCAATATCAAGAGTTTATGCTTGACCAGTTGACTAAAAAGCTGTCCTCTGAAGAATCTGTAGATAAAAAAGTATGTTCAAGAAATGGTACATAACATACAGCAGGTTAGTAACCATTCTTTAAAATGTGGCTATGATGCACTGGAGGCTTCCTTTAGATCAGCCATGACTGGCACAGTTATCAGGAGGCATGCATGGTTGAAAGAACAGGCATTACCAGACCATGTCAAATCTAAGCTTTTGGATGCACCTATGGACAAGGTCAATTTATTTGGTTCCCCTGCACAGCAGGTACTAAAAAAGATGGAAGAGAAAGCAAAATCTGTGCAAACAGTGAAAGATTTCTTACAAGTTCAACCTCCAAGGTTTAGCCGGAACTGGCCCTCCAAGAATTGGTCCTTTCTGGACTCCTCTAAGTCACAAAGAGGCAGGAATAGGCGCTCTAGAGGCAGAAACCAATCCAGGGGTGCCTACAGGGGTCACCAGTGGCAGGGTAACAACCAACGAGGCACGGATACAGCCACCACCACTACAACAACTCAATCCCAGTGACTTGGCGGTGGCACCGCCTACCAGGGAACAACTAGAAGCACCCTTAGGCGGAAAACTAACCTTATTTTCAAGAAACTGGCACTGCATTACAAGAGAAAAATGGATTTTGCAAACTATAGACCAAGGTTACAGGTTCCATTTCCATACTCTACCAGGAAAGAGAGGAATGCCAAACCTACCACCTACTCAAAGGACAGAAGCTCTAAAACAAATATCTCAATTATTAAGAATGAAAGCTGTGGAAAAGGTACCATCTGTGGAGCAAGGGAAGGGATTTTACTCCAGACTCTTCCTGGTACCAAGAAAAGAAAACAAATGGAGGCCTATTCTAGACCTGTCCGCTTTAAACACATTCCTCATTGTTCCAAAATTCAAAATGCTGACCCTACAGCAGCTTCTTCCCATGCTGGGCAAGGAGTCTTGGCTGGTAACTCTAGATCTCAAGGAGGCATACCTGCACGAACCCATAAGACCAATTTGCAGAAGATACCTCAGATTTCTTGCAGGATCAGAGCATTATCAATTCTCAGCATTGCCCTTTGGCTTATCTACTGCGCCCAGAGTGTTCACGAAATGCCTGGCATCAGTAATCGCTCATTGCAGACTTCAGGGGATTCAAATCTATCCCTACCTGGACGACTGCCTGATACAAGCGGACAACAAAAACAAACTAACAGAAGACTTACAAAGAGTCCTCTACCTGCTGCAAGCCCTGGGATATACAGTCAATACAAAAAAGTCAAGGCTGATTCCATCCCAAAGAATAACCTTTCTGGGTGCAGAACTGGACACATCAAAACAAATGGCATTTTTAACTGCAGAAAAGAAAGAGCAACTTCCTCTCTACTTCTTGGCATTAACAAAGCAGAACCATCTAACTGCAAGAAAAGTGCTACAAGCTCTAGGCTTCATGGCATCCTGCATAATACTGGTCCCTCATGCCAGGCTGCATATGAGAAAGCTACAGTGGTACCTAAAGAATTTGTGGTCCCAGCACAAGCACAGCCTAGAAACCAAAATTCCAGTGATCCCATGCCTGAAGCAAGAGTTCCTATGGTGGGCTCAGGCCTGCCAATCAAACACAGGATTGCCCTTCTGCAAAAGTCAACCAAGACAAACCATCACGACAGATGCCTCAGACCTCGGTTGGGGGGCACACATGATGGGCAAGTGCATTCAAGGCCTATGGACTCGAAGACCAGCTGCATCTGCACATAAATCTAAAAGAAATGATGGCAGTAAAATTGGCAATCCAGGCATTCAGACCTTTTCTCCAAGAAGGCCAGTTGATGATAAGGACAGACAACACCACAGTTATGTGGTACATCAACAAACAGGGAGGCACACACTCATGCCCTCTATGCCGGCTGGCACTGGACCTATGGGATGTGGCTCTGAGCTACAACATTCAGTTACAGGCAATTTATGTACCAGGGAAGGAAAACATTCTAGCAGACCTATTAAGCAGAACTACAACAGATGCCCACGAATGGATGCTGCATCCAGACATCTTCAAAACCATCACAAGAGAATGGGGATTACCACAAATAGACTTGTTTGCATCACCATTCAATCACCAGTTGAAGAAATTCTGCACAAGGACTTACCACCCACTTGCTTGGAAGGTGGACTCCCTATCTTTCAGTTGGAAAAGCCTGACAGCATACGCATTCCCACCACTTCCTTTGATGCACAAGGTGCTTCTGAAGATCAAAGAGGAACGTCCGAGGATCATTCTGATAGCCCCAGACTGGCTAAGACAACATTGGTATCCACTGCTGAGGAGCATGTCCCGGGAACAAATATGGACACTGCCCTGATCCCATTACTGCTAACACAGAACAACTACAACATCCTGCATCCAAACCTAAAAACTCTGCAGCTAACTGCCTGGAACATTACATAACAGCAATTAACCCAAATTTATCCCAAAGGGTTAAAGACATAATCCTGGAGGCTCGTAGACCTTCAACAAGAAAGAATTATGCAGCAAAATGGAAAAGATATCTTATCTGGAGTACTGCAAAGGGGCAAGATGTGACACTGGTGAACATAGCCAACATCCTGGAGTACTTGGCGGAGCTCTTCCATACAGGCCTGTCCTATTCTTCCATCAAGATACATGCATCAGCTACTTCAGCAGAATACAGCTTGGATCCTCCTGTCTTCTCGCATCCTCTGCTCAGACAGTTTCTGAGAGGAATTAAAAGTGTAAAACCTCCCAGGAAACCTCCATTGCCAGCATGGGACTTGAACTTTGTGCTAGAAAAACTGACTCTTCCTCCTTTCGAACCAGCAGCAACAGCAGAATTACAATACTTATCCTGGAAGACTGCTTTCCTGCTGGCAATAACTTCAGCAAGAAGGGTCTCTGAACTACAGGCATTAATGGCAGTGCAACCCTTCCTGATCTTCCATCAAGATAGAGTGTCCATGAGAACAAATCCTACATTTATGCCTAAGGTGGTATCCAGAGTCTCTTTAAATCAGGCTATCCACCTTCCTACATTCTTCCCCAACCCACAGAACAGGAGAGAAAGGCTCTTACATACCTTGGATGTACACAGACAATTACGCTACTACCTGGACAGGACAAAAAACAATAGAAAAACTGACCAGCTTCTGGTAGCATATGCAACAGGAAAGGAAGGAAAACCAATTTCTAAACAGACAATCTCCAAATGGATAGGAAATTGCATTAGATTTTGTTACTCCTACCATGGAAAGAAAACTCCAGAGAACATCAGGCCTCACTCCACAAGGGCTACAGCCACTACCACAGCTTTCTTACAAGGAGTGGCTACCAAGGACATTATAGAGGCTGCTACTTGGACCTCCGTGCATACATTTGCCAAGCATTATAACTTACCTCTATACTCTAGATCCCGTGCTGGTTTTGCCACTGCTGTTTTGCAAGGGATCCTAACTACACCATAATCTCTTCTCATTTTCTCCTCCCCTAGTTTAGCTATGGTATTCTACCCATTTGTAAAGACTGCAGATGCATCCTTGAAGGACATAGTACAGTTTTGTACCTACCATAAATGTAGATGTCCGAGAGGAATGCATCTGCAGTCAGGATTACCCACCCTCCTTCGCCTCTGAGGTACTCCTAGGGTATTTGCCAATCTTCAGCTAGCTTGGGGATCTATTATGGTGTATTTGTTTGTATATATGTACATACATGCTTATTTTGTGTGTTTGCTCTCTACTATTTGGAAACTTTGGCATTTATCCAAATTTAGCCATCCAAGAGGGCACCTGGCATCTGGGGCAAGAAACACTGAGGAAAATGGCGTCGGCTGATGCCTTTATACCCGAATAACTGCCGCAATGACGTCGGGTGAAGTGCGACACCAGCCGAAGCCAGACCCAGACTTTGGAATCCGGCCGACCGAAGGGCTGCCTGACGACAGGACAACCCATTTGTAAAGACTGCAGATGCATTCCTCTCGGACATCTACATTTATGGTAGGTACAAAACTGTACTTTGTCAAACTCGCCTTCATTCTTGCTGGATGGGTTCGGAGCCGATCCTCGGCTCCGACTCGGCACTTGCTAAGCTCGAGAGCTAATTTTACCAGCTCGAGGCAACCCTATATCCCATGATGCAAGGCGTGACTACCCCAGATCTCGTTTGCTGCTTCGCGAAGAGGTCTCCTTTTACCAGCTCAGGTAAAAATTTAGTATTTTGTACTAAACGTCAGTCAGGAAAATTTCCATTTTCCTTATTTCCTTTTCTTAACAGTTAGTGTAAACTATTTAATCTATCTTGCACTATATTACCCTTTTTAATTTGTATTAGGGATACTTTTCCTCCCTTCAGGCCTTAAGCCTCCCTTCCATTATTTTTTCTGTCAGGAAGTCTGTGTGTCTTAGTCAGTTGTTCCTCCTTTTTATTAGTTAACTGTTTGACTGGTGTGTGTGTGTGTGTGTGTGTGTGTGTGTGTGTGTGTGTGTGTGTGTGTGTGTGTGTGTGTGTGTGTGTGTGTGTTGCATACTATGTCAAAAGTAAAGGTCTCAGGCTTCAAGAAGTGTGACTCGTGCTGTCAGAAAATGTCTCTGACAGACGGTCACACTTCTTGTGTGTACTGCCTGGGGCCTTTACACCTGTAGGACTCCTGTGCTATTTGTCACTCCTTCAGCCAGAGAGTCCTGCAGGAACATAGAAATAAATTAATTCTACATGGCTTGTTGAAGCCAGAGGGTTCCCCGACCAAGGCTGGGTCAGCAAAGCCCTCTAAGCCACCTAAAGCCCAGGCTTTGGCTTCTAAGCCTTCGGCGGTGGCTCCGACTCCTTCGGAGTCGAGATCAGCTCTGGCTGGAGCCGATCTCTCTATCTCTGAGTTGGTGGTATCGGTGCCGGCTGACTCCGATACACTTGCACCTATGTCGATGTCGGCTCCGGCCGGAGCCGACATATCCTTGGCCAGGACTGGTGCCGATAAGCTGTCGGCTCCATCTGGAACCGAGGGGTCTTCGGCTCCGATGGCTCCTTCCAAGAAGAAATCTTGGTCCCCTTCCCTGGAGCCGATTCGCTCGGCTCCGGGATCTCCTCTACTTTCGGAGCGGAGCCATCGGAGCCGATCTTCAAGGTCTTCTAGGCTGTCAGACCATGACTTGGAGAGAGTGGTAAGTAGACTGCTGAAGTCACAGGCACTGGCCCAGATGCTCCATAGCCCGTCTCAGCAGACGACCGCTATCTCAAATCCCCCTGAAATTCCTCCTCCGACTCTCCTTCAGAGTTCGGAGCCGGAGCTTCTCGGAACGTTGACCGTTGGTGCGCCGGAGCCGATACTTCCCCTGTCGGCTCCGTCGTCTTCGAGTCCGATTTCCTCCATGAGACCTTCCTTGGAGGGATCCGGTCGTCGGGTCTCCCTTGTCGGCTCCGAGGGGGAGAGTGGCATCGGACCCTTGTCCGACCCTGCTCTCCCTCTTGGAGCTTCGGCATTGGTAAGCTCGGCACCGACATCGGCCTCGGAGCCTTCTCTTTTGGCGGGACCGGGGATTCCTGTTTCTTCGGAGCGGGAGTCTTCTGGCCTCCCTGGAAGGGGAGCCTTTGAGGTGATGAGGAGTGTTCTTGCCCCGGAGCTGAGTCAACGGTCAATTCCATTAGCTCCTCCTTCTTCGGTGCCTGTCGATGTCTCTTCCCATTCTCTTGCTCCCGGACCTAGAGATCCATCACCTCAGGTTTCCCCATTGGGAAGAACTTCCTCTTCCGAGGTTTCTCCTGATCCTTCAGGAGAACCCCCACGTAAGAGGACGTGCAAGAGGAAGCACACTGACTCCCCCGAGTCTACGACATCAGATACCGACTTAGATGAGTCGGAGGGTTCCCCACGGTCCCCCTCTGAGGATGTCTCATTTTCAGACATCCTGGAACTCCTTAAACAGAGGGGGAACTGGCCTTCCATTAACCCCTCCGAGGATGAGTCGCTATACCTCGAGGCTTTTGGATCTCGACCCTCCACCTCCTGGGTGTCTTCGCCTTTCGACCCGCTCATGGAAGTGGTGGCTCGAAAGGCGTGGGCGGCCCCGGATTCTGTGGAACCAGTCCCCAGGAGGCCTTCTAAATTCATCACAGCCCCCTCAGACAAACAGTTTCTCACCAAGGGTGTCCCTGTTGATGCCATGGTGGTGGCGGCTGCCACCAAGAAGGAACTTGCCGATCCTTCTGTACCTGTCCATCCTCCTAACAAGGACTCTAGGACCATGGATAGGTATGGTAAGCGGATGTTTTCTTCAGCGACCTTCGCTATGCGCTCGCTGAACTATCTATGTCACTTTACCCGGCTTCAGAGAGATATTCTCAAGGAACTAGTTGAAGTAGTTCAGGATCCGTCAGCTGCTGGGGCTCAAGAAAAGATTGCCTCACAGCTCGGAATCCTAAATTCTATAACTAACTCCTCCATGCGGCTCATTTCTTATGCAGCCGATGGGGCGAGTAGAGCCGCAGGCACAGGAGTGGCACTTAGGCGTCAGTCCTGGATGCGGCTTTGTAATTTCGCAGACCCCTTTAAGGCGTCCTTCACTAATACTCCCTTTGATGGTTCGGCTTTGTTCGGACCTCAGGTGAAGGACACATTGACCAGGTGTGAGCAAGACGGCAAGACTCTCTCTGCCGTTGGAGTCCATTTCTCCACCCCTTCAAGACCCTATTCCAAAGGTCAGAAGGGAGGGAAAATGTGGTTCCGCAAATCTCAGGGAGTCACGCCGGAAGCACGTGGTCAGTTTACCCCCAGAGGCAGAGGGGGTAATAACAATAGACGCCACCCTAGAGGCAGAGGGGGTCCGCAGAATCAGGGTAGCAGAGAGCCTCTCTCTGATAAACCCTTCCAGCATCCCTGAGGTGTTGCCCGACTGTCCACCCTTGGAGGCAGTCAGGGGAAGATTGTCGCTGTACCCAAATGCCTGGCGTTCCCTTTCTCAAGACAAATGGGTACAGTCGATCATATCCGAGGGTTACAATATCCCTTTCGTGAGATATCCTGTTCCTCATCAATCCCTCCCGGACGTTTCACCCGGTCTAAGGGAGTTGGCAAAACTGGAAGTATCAAAGCTTCTAGCAAAAAGAGTCATCCAATTAGTGCCAGCAGACCAAGTAGGATCCGGAATCTACTCAAGATTCTTTTTGGTTCCCAAAAAGACAGGAGATTGGAGACCAATTTTAGACCTCAGCAAACTAAACAAGTTTGTCAAAAAGGCAAGGTTCCGGATGGTCACGCTTCAGTCCATTCTACCCTTTTTGGGCAAGGACAACTGGATGTGCTCAATAGACCTTCAGGATGCGTACTATCATATAAAAATTCACAGGCGCTCCAGAAGGTTTCTCCGCTTTCGGCTGGGGACCAGTCATTTTCAATTCAGAGCCCTGTCCTTTGGTCTCACTACAGCCCCCAGACTATTTACCAAATGTATGGCAGTGGTCATGGCTCACCTGAGACGTCAAGGATTCCAGGTGTTTCCGTATCTAGACTACTGGCTCCTCTCTGCCACCACCAGGCATCAACTTCTCAAGGCCAGAGACTACACTCTTCACACCTGCAACCAATTGGGGATTTCTATAAACTTCGAAAAATCTTCACTGTCGCCTTGCCAATCTATTACCTTTATAGGCACAGAATTAGACACTGTCGGGATGTCAGCAAGACTCACAAACCTAAGAATTCTGGACATCCAAAAGTATGTTCGGATCATATTACTCAGAAAAAAGATCAGGGCCAGATTTGTCCTGAAGGTGCTAGGTCTTATGGCTGCCGCCATCGTACTGCTGCCTTTAGCCCGCTTCCACATGCGTCTTCTGCAGTGGATGTTGTTCACCCAGTGGTCCTTCCAGCAGCTCCCCATGCGACATGAGATCTTAGTGATGCAATTGTGCAAGAGTCACCTAACCTGGTGGATGTCTTCTCCGCAACTCCATCAGGGCCGACTGTTTGTTCCCCCAGTCCCGGTTGCCACAGTCACTTCGGATGCCTCTCTGATCGGGTGGGGGGGGGCATTATCAGGGCAGGATGGTCCATGGGACTTGGCAACCCATGGAATACCATCTGCACATAAATGTCCTAGAGATGAGAGCAGTGCTTTTAACATTGCAAGCCCTCAGCGACTTTCTTCCTTTAGGGACTATTGCAGTTCAGACGGACAACATGTCCGTAGTCTGGTATATCAACAAACAGGGCGGGACCAGGTCCTATCCACTGTGTCGAGAAGCTCTCAGACTTTGGCAATGGGCAAACTCCTCTCATCGGTTTCTGATAGCAACGCATATCCCCGGGAAATCCAACCTCTTAGCGGACAGGCTGAGCAGAGCTATTCTCATGCCACACGAGTGGTCTCTCAAACAATCGGTAGTGGACGAGATTTTTCAGAAGTGGGGCGTCCCTTGCTGCGACCTTTTTGCTACACCCCAAAACAGCAAATGCCCAGACTTCTTCTCCCTCTTTCCTCTACCAGGCCATCCCCCCAGAGACACTCTAACCCAGGATTGGCCCCGGGGACTTCTTTATGCCTTTCCTCCATTCCCGCTGATACCTCAAGTGATTCAGAAAGCTACCATATTGAGAGCCAAGTTGATTCTCATTGCCCCTTACTGGCCTCGACAAATTTGGTTTCCGTCCCTGCATCGTCATCTCTTGGTTCAGCCTTGGCATCTGGATCCAGTTCCAGATCTTCTGACCCACCATTCGGGTCATCTGCACCAGGCCATTCATTCTCTCAACCTCACTGCTCGGTTGCTCCACTTCCTTCCTTAGCCAGGCTCCCTATGATTTCTAATCCTGTGCGAGATATCATAGTAGCTTCTCTAAAGTCCTCTACCAGAAGGATTTATGCTAGTAAATGGCAACGTTTTTCCTTCTGGGCAAAGTCTAGAGACATAGATCCCTTTACTGCTCCAGTGCATTCAGTCTTGGAATTCCTAGCTGAGATTTTTCAATCGGGTTCTTCTTCCTCTACAGTTAAGGTCCAGCTGGCAGCAATCTCAAATTTTCATGTTGGCTTAGCGGATCAAAACATAATGTCTCACAAGCTTTGCAAAGCCTTTCTGAGAGGGATCTTTCTCCTAAAACCTCCAATCAAAGATCCCCCTCCGCAATGGGACCTGAATTTAATGCTGGCATCCTTGATTCTACCCCCCTTTGAACCGGCTGCTACATGCTCATTAAAATTTCTTTCCTGGAAGACAATTTTTCTGGTTGCTGTTACTTCAGCCAGGAGGGTGTCTGAACTACAGGCTCTCTGTGTCCGTCCCCCATACTTGGTTTTCCACAAAGATAGAGTATCTTTAAGAACTAATCCATCTTTTTTGCCCAAGGTTGCTTCCCAGACGAATATTAACCAATCTATTGATTTGCCAGTTTTTTTCCCTAATTATTCTGACAAAGCTGAACAGAAACTTCATTGTTTGGATGTCCATCGCCAACTCAGATATTACTTGGACAGAACTAAACAATTCAGAAAATCTGATCAACTGTTTCTTTCTTATGCAGAAAACAGGAAAGGTCTTCCGGTCTCCAAGGTGACCTTATCCAGATGGCTGTCTTCTATCATTTCTCATGTTTATCTCCTTAGGGGCAAGCAACTGCCCTCGAAACCAAAAGCACATTCTACCCAGGCGCCTAGCTACTTCCACAGCATTTCAGGATAGGCTACCTATTGACATAATTTGTGCGGCAGCCACTTGGGCCACTCCTCACACATTTGTCTCTCATTACAAATTGGACTTGGCCTCCAGGGACAGGGCTAGGTTTGGTTCCACAGTTCTTAAGAGTCTGTTCCATTGAGCCACCCAGGATAGAGGTGCTAGGGACGTGGTCCCATCCAGCAAGAATGAAGGGGAGTTTGACAACTTAACATTTAGAAGTTATGTACCTACCATAACTTTCCATGTTAGTTGTCTTCTCTCGCCTTCTTTCTTGCTCCCCTCCCTCCTTCCCCTTAGCCTGGACAGACCTTGAAGTTGTACTCTTCTCTGGGTACGGTTCATTCTTTCTATGGGCTCCCAGTAGGAAGTGTCACTACTCTCTAGTGGTTATTTGCTTTGTTTTCTTTCCACATTTAGTTCTTCTTCCTTTCTGGGAAGAAGGTTACTGGCAGGGTTTTTTCATAGCTACCAAACGAGATCTGGGGTAGTCACGCCTTGCATCATGGGATATAGGGTTTCCTCGAGCTGGTAAAATTAGCTCTCGAGCTTAGCAAGTGCCGAGTCGGAGCCGAGGATCGGCTCCGAACCCATTCAGCAAGAAAGAAGGCGAGAGAAGACAACTAACATGGAACGTTATGGTAGGTACATAACTTCTAATTAAAGAACAATGACTGGAAACCAGTTCTGTCAGGGTATAAATGTTTTTACTGTAACAGACATTCTAACAAAGAATCAGGTGGAGTTGCTATGATAGGGATTAAAGATAGCTATGAGTCTTGTGATTATTACATGTTCAATGATAACACCAATACTATAGACTGTGTAACTGTGACAGTAAAGACAACCCTGGAACATATAACAATTGTTGGAGTGTACAGACCACCAAAGACCTAGAAGAATTCATACATTTCTTACATGAAACAAAGGAGGGAAGAATGATATTAGCTGGGGACTTAAATTTACCAGAAACAGACTGGAATAATATTGATTCAACGTTAGTAAAGAAATTATTCAGAGTATATTGAGGAACAACAAATACTCGTTTGTGTTCCCAAAGAAATTAACTGTAACTTCAAGTCAAGTTTTACCACCATTGATGTGCAGTGATCATGGGGTCGTAAAGATTAATTTGTTGCTAGATAATTCTGCCAAACTGAAATGTAAGCCGATGCTCAGAAGGTTAATTACAGATTATAGGGAAGCAAAATAGTTACTATATAAAACTAACTGGAGTAAGGTGTTCAGTGGAAAAACTACAGATGGAATGTGGAAACTTTTGAAAGAGAAATTGGTTAACATCAGAATCTAGGCACACAACATCAGGGGGGTATATTTCCATAAGAACAAGATACCTGATTAAGGTAAGAGACAACCAATGTAAGAAATGGAAGAGAGGTCGAACTACAACTTTGAAAACTGAAATAAACAAACTGGACAAACAGATTAAGCCTAGTGTTAGACAAGGTCAAGAAAAATTTGAAGAACATTTATATAAAGATACTTAGCATAATAGGAAACCTTTTTATAGATACATAAGATGTGGAAGGAGTAAAGGTACACAAATTGATAAACTGTGTGCAGATTCTAAAATTTATTCTCAGACACAACAGATTATAGATATATTTACAAAATCTGATGCAAAACAGTTTGGGTCCACAAAAGGGGTGGTAAGTTGTCCTAGTGACATCCAGGTAACCCCAGATACTGAAATCAAATTAGATTATATTGAAAAAGAACTGTGCAAACTGGATCCAAACAAAGCGCAGGGAGGAGACGGAATAAGTAACAATGACCTGAGAACACTTAAGCAAGAACTTACAGTGCCATTACATCTGTTATTCACTAGGTCATATAAATATGGGGAGATTCCTCAAGATTGGAGACATGCACTTATTAAACCTGTCTTTAAGGGAAAGAGAAATAGGACAAACCCAGAGTCCCATAGACCCTTAAGTCTACTTTCATGTTGTGGAAAAATAATGGAGAAGGTAATACCGGATAAGTTATTGTCATAACTGGTTAGAGTGGGACTTGAAACCATATATCAGCATGCATATGTGGAAAATAGAGCTATTACCACATGTAACATGATGTTCTATAACAATATAATAACAGCTATGAATGAAAAATTGTGCTGTGTTGTGATTTATATAGATTTAACTTCAGCATTTGACAGGGTGATGTACAAAACACTGATCAATAAATTAGTATAACTAGGTATTGATGTACTGTTGATAAGATGGATAGCTGCATGGCTTACAAATAGGACATGACAAGTATCACACACCAACCAGACAGGTTGAAAGCCTTGGTTACAGTCAAGGTGTCCCACAGGGCTCTGTCCTAGGCCCTTACTTATTTAGATTGTATCTTTCAGACTGTACTTTTTCATCTGAGGTGTTCTGCAGTCTATATGCTGACGATCTGAAATTGGGTAAACTGATTACAAGTGTTACAGTTAAGGCATGTCTGCAAAATAATTTCACTAAATAGACCATTTGGGCACAGGAGGATAATATGTTGATAAATACATAAAAAAAACTATGCATATGAGATTTGGGAGACATAAACTGAAAGGTGAATATTTAATACAGCACACAGTGATTGAAACTGTACACTCATTTAAGGACGTCGGTATATGGGTAAATTCAGCTATGAGTTTTTCTAATCATATCAACCAATTCGCTAATGATAGTTATAGAAGTATAGGTTGTATAAAAAGATTTATAAAGTGTAGGAAATCAAATATAATGAAGTCATTGTTTGTTAGTTACATTAGACTCAAACTTGAGTATGGAATAACAATATGGAAACCCTATAGGAAAACAAGAATGAATAAACTGGAAAAAGTACAGCGGAAATATATTAAAGGCATCCATGGATGTGAAAATCTAAGTTATTATGAAAGACTAAAATATCTGAACCTGTACAGTGTCTCTTACAGACGCTTATGTAGATCAATAGACTGATTGAATGAAAAGTCAGAAACAACTTTGGGGAGAAAAGATGGCTTCGTCCAGAGTGATACTCTGTCCTTGTGGAAGATTAAATAGGGTCTTTTGGTGCACAATGTCTACAACTCCGAAATTCATCTGGCTGACGTGATGGCTACTAAGAGAGATTTCCATGACAAGAATTTGAGGTCACATTTCACTGCGGGTTCAAAGGGGGGTTGAGTCAAAGACTGAAGAACTAACGTGAGGCTTCATGGCTGTGTAGGCTGTCTGATTGGAGGTCTAATGTGAAAATCTCCTTTGAGAAAAGTTTTAGGTAAACGCAGTGGTATGAGAGGAGTACCATACAGCCCATTATGGTAATTTGAAATCGCCGCCAGATGTACTCGTATGGTAGAGACTGCGGCTCCATCTTCAAAGAACCTGGATATTGTAAGACTACTGTGACTGGAGTCGAATACGGATCTAGCATCTTTTCCTTTGACCAAATAGAAAACCTTTTCCATTTGTAGTATAGTGGCCTCCTTAGAGGTGACCTATATATATATATATAGACCTGACAGAGGTATTTGGCCTCACTGACCACTGTCTTTTACAGAACTACTTGAATTGATATCAGTCCGGATTGTGCTCCATGGTTTAAAAACCTCCTCACTGACAGACACTTCAGAGTTAAAACAGGATCCTCCTAATCAGAATCTGTACCTGTTACCAAAGGTGTAACTCAAGGATCCATTCTTGACCCTTGCTCTTCTACATAGTCATTAACAGACTTCCTTGTGACCTCCTCCATCTCCCACTTCTCATCTATGCTGATGACATGGTCATTTAGTGATCAGGTCACTCTCACACCAACATTCAGTGCCTAGTCCAGTCAGACTTATATGAACTCCAAAAATGGCTCATAAACCATAAAGTACTTCTCAACTATACCAAAAACAATACAATGCTATTTTAGAAATCCACACAAAATTCACCAAGCACCTGACCCTCTAAGTTATACAACCAGTCCATAGAGACACCTTCCACTTTCAGACATCTAGGATTATGGCTTGATCAGTCACTAAATGTCCATTTCCACACAGACAAAGTAAGAACCAAACTTAAGTTCCCGGCTCTTTTGGGCTAAAAAGATCTCTCTTTTTCTATCTCAACCAGTCAGATCAGCCATTGGCAAAGGAGTTCTCCTCTCTCATCTTGATTATGGGCTTCCAATTTTCACTTATTTCTCCAAGAAAACATCACCACACTCCAGACTATCTCTAACAGTATCTGCTGATTCATGACAGACTCGCCTTTTTGTGAGCATCACTGTATCACCCTGTAAAAATTTAAATGGCTACCCATAAAACAAAGATCTAACCTACTGTTAGGGTCTCAGCTGTACAGACTACTCCATCTCCACACATTTACTCCCTTTGCAGCTTGACTTCTTGAAAAAAAAAAATTCTTCTATAACCTGAGACACTACTCAAAAGCCACATCAACTTTCATTACTTCTAGAACCACATTCCACAGCAGTGCTGATTGGCAAGCTCTTCCCATCGACTTAAAGGAAGTCTGCATTTATTCCAGATTCAGAATGCAACTCAAAAGACACGTCTTCAATCAAGCCAAATGCTCCTGCTTCAACACAGGACATATTTTTATGTATTTATTTATTTGTAGTTTGTTAACCAGGAAAGTCCATTGGCCGTATTGAGCCTTTTTTCAATGGAGGCCCGGGGAGAAAAGCTCCAAGTGCATTCAAAATTATTTTGGCAGTTAATACAAGAAAGTATATACAAAAATTCGAGCAGTTAGTACAAAAAAAGCAAATATTGGCAGTTAATACAATTGTAGGAGTGGAAGTTCCCCGTACAATACATAATTTGTTGGCAGTTAATACAGTTATAGGAGAAAGCTGCAAGGTACATTCACATTTATTGGCAGTTAATACAATTACTGAAGCACCATGTTGTAGTGAAAAAAAGATATTACATAAAGCTAGTGCTTGAGAGATATGGAGGTTAATTTTGAGAAAGGAATAGGATAAATTTAGGAGGGGTGTGAGCAGGAACATTCCCAGGTGGAGGATAGATAAGGGTGTAGAAGGGACTTAAAGGCAGAATGATTTGGGTAGTCCGAATATGGGGAGGAGGTGAGTTCTATTTTCTTGCAAGAGAGAAGGCTAATAAAGATTGGCCTGGAGTGCGAAGAGGTTTGTGCAGTTCAAGTAGGTTCTGATTGGTGGATCAAGAGAATGGCCAGGATGGTGCATTGAGAGAGTGGAGGATAATGAAGGGTAATGGGCAGTGGAGAGTTGAATGAAAGAGAGATAATTAGGGAGTTCTAACCAATTCAGTGGATGTAAGGAAATGCAGTGGTGAGAGGAAGATTTAGAATTTGTAGCAAACTTGAAAATTTTATTGTAGCAGGATGCCAGCTTAACTTTGAGGTTACTTTGAAGGTTGGTAAGAATTGGAGCTCCATAAAGGAGAGAGGGGAGGAGCTAAGTGCTTGAGAGGGTTAGCCTGGTTGAGGTGGTTAGGTAGTGGTTATGGCGGTAAAGCATACCTAGCCTTTGATGGGTTTTCTTGATGTTGGCTTGAATGTGTATATCAAATTTTAGCTGTTCATCAGTAAAGACTCCGAGAAGCTTGGTTTGAGGGACGAGTTCAGTGGGGATCATGTTTTGGCTTTTTATAATGAAGGACTTTTTGTCAATTGTGTACTTCTTGGTAGGGGAGAAAGTCATAAGTTTAGTTTTAGTTGCATGAAGGGCTAAATGGTTATTTAGCATCCAGGTCTCAGTGCAACTAAAAGCAGTCCGTGTTAATTGCATAAGTTTGGAGAGAGAATCAGCTGAGCAGATGATAGTAGAGTCATATGCGTATTGAACAAGTTTAGCATTTGTGATGCAATGATGGAAGTCGTTAATGAAGATATTAAATAGTAAAGGGCCTAAGATAGATCCTTGGGGAACTCCTTTGAGGGGAAAGAAGAGGTAGAGTTGTTCCATTTAACGGACTGTTGCCTGTTTGAAAGATAACTGGAAAACCAATTTATAGTTGGAGGAGAGAGGTTAAGGTGTTAGTAGGTTATGGGAAATTATATCAAAGGCTTTTGGATACATCATTGCCACCAGAGTCTCGGGCATGGTTGACAATGTCGAGGAAAGATGAGGTACTACCACCTGATACACTATCCCTATCTTCTCCTTACTCATGATTTACTGAAGATAGATTTATAAACTAATGTATATATTGTACGCTACACACACATGCACACACACACACCCACACACACACACACACGCGCGCGCGTGTGTGTGTGTGTGTATATATTGTAGAGATATAAGTACACCTATTTTTATATATACACACACATATACACACATATATATATATATAAGCATATGTGTGTGATATATATATATATATATATATATATATATATATATATATATATATATATAGTTATAAAGTTTTTTTGTATGTAACTATTCTGTATCTTACATTTCTATATTTTTTTGTTTGTGAAATGCTTTATGTCAACTGGGCTGAGTCTAAAATTGGTCAGTATTTATCAATGCACTACTGCAGTAAAGAAATAAAAATAAGTAAATTAAGAAAACTGTATATTGTTAACTTGTGTAAAAAACATTAACAATATTTAAAATACTCATACACATACATAGACCTGGGCACACACATTTAAATCAAACTCAGAAATACATGTTAATGTAATATTTAAAATCTTGAGTTAAAGCCAGTTGATTGCTAGATTTTCAGCTTATACTTTTCATATTTGTTGTTGTTGTTGTTGTTGTCTTTCGGCTTTTCCCGGTTAGGGGTCGCCACAGCGGAGCTCCGGTCTGCTAATGATTGGCAGTAGATTTTTACGTGCCGAGTTGCCAACCCTGACGCACAACCTTCAACGAAGGTACGCCCATTCACGCATGCCTTTGCACAGAAGACGCTTTAGCTGAGAATTGAACAGGACAACATCTTACTGTGAGGCAACAACGCTACCGCAGCACCACCACCGCAGTAATTCCTGATCTGTGAGCCTCATTTAACGTGATCTACCAGTAACTCTGCATAGCCCTTTGTATGAGCCTTTGGTCCTTCAAGAGTAGAGGATGGGTATTTTTTAAAAAAAAATAGGCATTCTGCAGAATGTATAAACAAAGTATTTGTAATAACTTTGTTTTCAGTAGTTAACAAGTGTTCGTATATTTGTTGACTAATCTAAGCCAAGTGGTACTGGTAGCTATATATACAACATATTTGTTCTGGACAGCAGCTGTAATTACCATTAAATTGCTTTCCAAAGAGACAGAAGAAATGTTAGGACATTTATTAGCAAATAAGAAAAACTTTTCTGGAACCATAAGGAAGTCTGTCAGCATTTTCAGTATTCTCTTGAAACCCAGTTTCTAACAAAGATTGTAAGTTTTAATTTCTTTTATTAATAGAAGTAGGTGCTGGTCCCCATGTCCTAGATTGTTGTGGATGACCATCAAGACATTTCCACTTACTTTTTATATTATTAGTAGCCACAGAATTTATAATAGGGCATGTTGTACCAAATTTATCCTCATGGTTTAGGCAACATTTATTCCTTACTGCTCCTGTTTTTTATTAAATTAAGGGTTTTAACTTCAGGTAATATTTTATTAATAAATGTTTAAAACATTGTCTCTTTCAAGAATCATCCGAGCCAGTTTGTCCATTTAATTTCTACACATAGTGTAATGGCGTGGTTGGGATTGATATCCCAGTAGCGTAACCTTTAATAACAGTTCAGTTTACATAGCTGGGATATCCATTTTTAGGGCACAGAAATTGGAAAATGTTGTGTTTTAAATATCTTAGATTGTAGGCATGTATCTTCTTCATATATTTCAATACAAAAAAAGGCTGCAGTTTGAACATGCTTCTGTAAACTTTATAAAATATGTAGATTGGTTTGAGTAAAATATGTCAAACATCTCCCATCTGATGAAGTGTAAAAAATAAATCAGAATATGTTCTGCATAGTACAGCATTTCTTTAAAAGGATCATTAAGAATATTTTTCCCATTCTGCCATTACTGTAGTTGCAAAGACAGAGGCCATGGTTGCTGCTGTGACTATGCCTTTTTTGGTGATTATTGTTAAAGACAAATTATTAGTAAATACTACTTAAGTAAGAGTACAAATTGTATGTGGCAGTGTATAAGAAGAATAGGTATTAGTTCACAAACTGTACAACCAAACAGTTTTTCTTTATACAAAATGCCACTGTTTTCACTTCCATTATGAAACTTTCTTGCCTGCACTCCTTTATGAATGGTACGGACTAATACATTCCTTAAGAAATAGGTTGTCTAGGACAAAGTAACAGTGTTTTCATAATTTCCTTTCTGTCAGCTGTACTGACTCTGGTGGTATTGAATATTTCTTGAAGTCACAGATCGCAGAAATGGTTTCTATTTCTTTTTTTTTTAATAGCATTTCAGATACTGGAAAACGGTGCTTCTGTGACAAAAACTGAGGCTAGGAATTCAGCACAGTGACCCCCCCCCCCCACCAGTGGAAAGAGTGTCTTACAGACGGGGTTAGTCTGATGTGAAGGTGCAATTCATTTATGATTGTATATTTTTACGTTATGAACTGAATGTTAAATATTTGCATTGTAGTGGCCATGAAAGTGTGGTAATAATATCTTTGAGTTCCTGTGTGGGCAGGGAACATGTGATTGAGCAGTGCCCCCCCCCCCCCCGCAAACAAGATTACAAGTGTAGCTTTAATCCTATAAAACTAAAAATGTCAATACAGATTCATCCCTGAGGGCACTGGTTGTGGTGGAGTTTATTAATTCTACTTGAGTGACAAAAAAGAATCTTTTATCTCAGACTAAGGATGACTATTTTGAAACCAACAATGACAATTTGCTGACTAAAAAGATAGTGGTCAGTACTGAAGAAGAACGATCATGTCAGTAATGCCAAAGCTGTACATTAACATTTAATACTAACTTATTGGATAGACTACATTAAAAGGTCAGATAAGACTGCTTTCAGTTCTTCCATTCTTTTAAGCTCTAATTCCCAACAGCTGGTAGAGTTGAAGGAGGGCATAAAAGTAAAACAGAATAAATACCTGAGAAACAATGTTGGAACATTTAGAAGCTAAATGATGGTATGCTGAGGGAAGGGATAAAATTTAGAGACTCTACATTGTTATTTCCTGCAGTAATTCCTGGCAAAACACAAACGAGCCAGAAGTCATTCCTGGCAAAGATCCTTCTCGGTTAGCTTCCAAATCTGTAAACTTAAGGAAATGATTTTATCAAAAGTGTTGGTTCATAAATAAAGGTGGTAGAAACAAACGTTTGTTGTGATTGTGATTATTCTGCTGAAACAAAGCAAAAGAAAAACTTTTTATAATGTAACAAAGCTGTGTAGGATGGTGAATTTTAAATTACATTTCAGTTTATTGTATCCAGCTTGCTTCAGAAAGAGTGTCCCGGGGTTGGGTGCAGGGTCAGTCAGTTAATGTTCCTAAAAATGCTGAGACTTGGCTCTATGCACTGCTTCACAAGAAGATGAGGGCTTGTTTTAGATAGCAAGTATTGCAGAGGAAAACTGGACAGTCACTCTTGGACAACTAAGAATGAAAAAAGTCAAGGCATTTTCCAGTTTTTAATGGAAGGATGTTAGAAAGGCAGAACACTTTTGCAATGAATCCATGAACATAATACAGAAGGTTCTTGTCAAGACTGTAAGATTCTGTTAATGAAGGGTGACATTAGATTGAATGTATTGCTTGAATAGTTTTTGGATGGCAAGACAATCAAGGGTATTGTACTGAGTGTGGAGCTACCAAAAACTCTGTGTTTAAATTTTAAAGAACTGGATGTACAAGGTACTGAGGACCTACTGATTTCAGTGCAAATATAGTTCCCTCTATTAAAGTAGTGTGCATGATTTTTTTGTGTTTATAGCATATAAAATGTAAAGCTTTGAGTATATAATGACACTTTCTCATTCAGATTCATTATTCTAAGTTAGCCTTTTTGTCTGCACAATCGATGTCCATTAAAGGACAACAACAAGATTCTGTTATTAAATACTCAACTTCTCTGTCCTTTTTCTCCCTATTTACAGTCCCTGCTATGAATAAACAACAGTACAGCATTTAAAATATTTCAAATTGACTGTTTCTGACCACTAGAACAGTACTTTACTGTACTGTGGTGGTTTCACTTTCGAAAAACTTTTATCTTGACCTGGAAAAGTTTGCTGCAGTCTCTAATTCACTGATGTCATCAAGGCCACTGAATACAGGTAGATGTTCTTCATGTTTCACTGTTAGAGTCATTACATTTGGGTAATCTGCTGGCAGGTTGCCCTCACTCGGCCTGAATTCCAAAGTCTTGGGTCCTGCGTCAGTTGCTGTCTTCTCTTCCATGACGTCAAGGGTATAAAACATGCAGCCGACACCATTTTCTTTAGTCTTTCTTGCCGCGCGGTGCCCGAAGCAGAAGCATTTCGCAAGTGCTGGTCAGCCGACTACTGAAATATTCGAGTTTGAGTTTCAGAACCGATGTCTTCACTAAAGCTAAGTACCCCGTTGGGGAAACTTTTTTTCTTGCTTTTTACCGATGTCAGAAAAAGTTAATAATTGCATTACTTGTGGGAAGCAAATACCTCATAAGGATTTCCATTTATGCTGTATTCCTTGCCTAGGCCCTGATCAGAACGTGCCTGGCTGTCGGTTTTGTGCTAGATTTAACCAATGCACTATTAAACGTCGGTATATTTTTGCAAGTATTTTGGAAACAGATTTAACTACCCAGAAATGTCGTCGGATAGCAATCTGACTACCGGAGTACATAAAAAACGCAAACAAAAGGACAGAGAAAGGCAGTCGAGATCCAAAACCGACGACGAAGCTTCTCCTAAGCCAGTCGCCGGTTTGCCGATACTCGGTGAGGCACCTTCGCAGCCCCTGATACCAGCTACCTTCGAGTCGCAGGCCTCTACCGACACCCATGTGGACTCTGGCATGCCGCAAGATACATCCGTCGGTCCAATACCTTGAGTATCTCCCTCGGATGGGTCCGGAGCCGCTGAGCAGGCACCTGCTTCTGAGGGTGTATTCAGACCTCAACATTTGTACATCAAACCGACGACAGCTGTAAAACCAAAGACAAAAGCAAGTTCTAAACCTAAAAAAAATGACGCATGAGCCACGTGCACAGGCCTCTATGCCTAAAAAACAGATGATCAAAATGGCTTGGCTGAAGACCTTATTACTTTGATCAGGGGTACCCATCCCCCTACAGATAAGAGGCCTAGGCAAGACACTGATTATGAATCTTCAGAACAGGTTTCTATTTCTTCTGATTCCTCTTCTGATCAGGAATTATCTATACCTCCCTATGAGAATTCTGCTGCTGAGGAGTCTATTCCATCTGCGTCTCCTCCTAAGGATTATTCATTTGGAGAAACCTTGCATACTTTGAGGGAGCATTTTCACTGGGAAAGTCGAGACTTCTCAGAATCAAAAAAGATCAAAGATTTCCTTCTTCTCCCTCAGCACAAGCTTTTAGCCATTCCCCCTGTTTTAGACAGTGTGGATGATATGTTTTTGGAGTCAAACTTGACCCCTGACTCCTTACCTCCGGCTCCCAGTAAGCCTGACAGATATTAGTGTCCCCGACTCGCATAAATTTTTATTTATAAACCCTGCTGCTGATCCTGAAACTATTTCACAAGGTCCAAAGGGAGTTAAGGCCTCAACAGCAAAAAACCGTACCCCTCTGACAGAGATTCTAGAGCACTGGACAGATGGGGAAAAAAGGTTTATACATCTGCAACCTTGGCAATCAGGACCTTAAATTGTCAATTTCATATGCTTAAGTACCAACAACATGTTATGGGATTGCAGAAACAGAAAATGATGTTGATTTCAGAATGTGCAGAAAATAAAGAATTGCAGGAATTATTGCATGCAGTTGAACAAGTTGGAAATAATTCTTTGCAATGTGGTTTTGATTATTTAGAGGCCTCCTGCAGGGCCACAGTTACTGGATCTGTGATTAGGAGGCATGCCTGGTTAAAGGAACAAAATTTGCCTGATCATGTTAAAGCCAAATTGCTAGATGCACCTTTACAGCATGATTCTCTGTTTGGTATTAAGGCAGAAGAGGTTTTAAAGAAAATGGAAGCCAAAGCTAAGTCTATGCAAACTGTTAAAGATTTCTTACAAGTGCAACCACCAAGATTCAGTAGACATTGGCCTACAAAAAGTTGGTCCTTTCCTGTGTCAGACAGAGCTCAAAGGGGCAAATCTAGACGTCCTAAAGGTTCCAGGTACCAGGCTCAAGATTCATACAGGTCAAAGCTATGGGGAGCATCCACCTCCAAATCTGGAGGAGATAAAGCCAAAACCTACAGAAAGCAATCCCAGTGACTTCCCTCTGCCTACACTAAGCACTTATCTTTTGGCAGCACCTATAGGGGGAAAATTAGCACTTTTTGCTCAAAATTGGCAGTTAATAACCCAGGACAAGTGGGTACTAAACATCGTATCACAGGGATACAGATTCCATTTCCACACTCTGCCAATGACAAATGGTTGGCCAGATCTGCCAAAAAATCAATGGGCAGAGGCACAGAAACAGGTTACGTCCCTCATTGGTATGGGGGTCATTCAGACAGTACCAGAACAGGAAAAAGGACAAGGTTTTTACTGAAGACTGTTTTTGGTACTCAAAAAGGACAAGGCCTGGCAGCCAATACTGAATTTATCGATTTTGAACCCATACCTGGACATTCCAAAATTCAAAATGCTCACTTTGCAGCAGCTTCTGCCCATGCTGGGCAAGAATGCTTGGCTGGTGACTTTAGACCTAAAAGAGGTATACCTGCATGTCCCAATAAGACAATCATGCAAAAGATACCTCAGATTCAAGGCTGGCTTAATGCATTACCAATACTTTGCACTGTCCTTTGGCTTATCTACTGCGCCCAGGGTCTTTACAAAGTGCCTAGCACCAGTAATTGCATTTTGCAGACAAAGAAGTATACAAATATATCCTTACTTGGACGACTGTCTCATTCAAGCAGAGAACAAGGACACTCTTCTACGACACCTGGCGTTTGTGAAAAGGCTTCTAACATGCCTAGGGTACACAATAAACGTAAAGAAATCACAACTGGTACCCTCACAAAAAAATAACATTCCTGGGTGCAAGCTTGAATACAACTGCCCAGATGGCTTACCTCACGCCAGACAAACAAAGGCAACTGACTACTTACTTCACACTGATGGCATCAAAAACCCAGTCTTCTGCAAGACAAATTCTGCAGGCTCTGGGCTTCATGGCATCCTGCATCCTACTAATTCCATATGCAAGACTGCATATGAGGAAACTTCAATGGTAACTAAAAGGTTTATGGAGTCAACACTCACACAGTCTGGAAACAATGATTCCTCTCATTCCCTGCCTGCAACAGGAGTTTCTGTGGTGGGCAAAGGCCTGTCACAAAACAAATGGACGGCCCTTCACTCTAGCCCCTGCCAGCTAAACCTTAACAACAGACGCATCAGATTATGCCCGGGGGGGGCCCACATGCAGGAAGATGCATTCAGGGCATATGGGCACCAAATCAAATGCATGTACATATCAACCAGAAAGAGATACTAGCTGTTCAAAATGCCCTAACAGCCTTCAAGGACTTACTTCATCCAGGATAACTACTGATAAAGACGGACAACACCACAGTCATGTGGTATATAAACAAGCAAGGGGGCACACACTAATACCCCCTTTGCAGATTAGCCATGGCACTGTGGGACACAGCTTTGACCTACCAAATACATTTTCAAGGTCAATTCCTGCCAGGAAAACAAAACACTCTGGCAGACGATTTAAGCAGAAACCTTATGGATCCTCACGAGTGGAAACTAAATCCACAAGTCTTCAGCACGATAACAGAGAAATGGGGAAACCCAGACATAGATCTATTTGCCTCTCCTCAAATTTATCAACTGAAAGGATTCTGCACAAGGACTTATCACAGACAAACATGGAAAGCGGATGCCCTATCCTTCAGTTGGAAAAACCTATCAGTTTACGCCTTTCCTCCTCTGCCTCTTCTACCCAAGGCCCTCCTAAAAGTCAGACACTAGAAGCCAAAGATGATATTAATTGCCCAAGACTGGCCCCACCAATACTTGTACCCAATCCTAAGGAACTTGTCTCAATATCCAGCTTGCACCTTGCCTCAAAAACCACAACTACTGTCCCAGCAAAACAATCAGATCCTGCGCAATCAATTACAGACTCTGAACCTGGCAGCATGGCTAATCCTGTAATCATACAAACGACACCTCTCAGTAAAGCTGTGATGGGTGCCATTTTGGAAGCCAGAAGGCCTAGTACTAGAAAATCTTATGCTGACAAATGGAAGAGATTCTGTGCTTGGAATCGAGCACAAGGAACTGATACAGCAGAACCACATATTCCTCAGATATTACAATACTTAACTGAGATGCTTGACAAAGGCCTATTGTTCTCATCATTCAAAATTCATACCTGTGCCATTTCGGCTCATTACAATACAGAGCCACAAATCTTTTCTCATCCTTTACTAAAGCAGTGTCTTAGAGGTGCCAAAAATTGAAGGCTTCCTAGAAGATCACCATTACCTGCATGAGACCTCAATTATGTGTTGAAAAAGCGTACCCTGCCTCCATTTGAACCAGCTGCTACCGCTGATATAAAGTTCTTATCATGGAAGACAGCTCTGCTACTAGCAATTACTTCAGCAAGAAGAGATTCAGAGCTACAGGCCCTCATGGCTGTAGAGCCTTTTATCATATTACCCAGACAAGGGTGCCTCTGAGGACAAATCCTACTTTTATGCCTAAGGTCATTTCCAGAGTGGCTCTTAACCAAACAATTAATCTGCCAACTTTTTATCCAAATCCGCAGAACAAAGGGAAAAGAATTCTGCATTCCTTGGACGTACACAGACAGCTAAGATTCTACTTGAGCAGGACTAAAGCTCTAAGAAAAACTGAGCAATTACTAGTGTCATATGCTGCAGGATCAGAAGGAAAGGCTATTTCAAAGCAGACAATTCCAAAGTGGATAAGTCATTGCATCCGTTTCTACTACTTACACCATGGCAAACCTGTGCCCAAGGGTATTAGGTCTCACTCCACCAGAGCTGCAGCTACTACAGCAGCCTTTCTCAGAGGAGTACCAACCAAGGACATTCTGGAGGCTGCTACTTGGAGTTCTGTTCACATCTTTACAAAGCATTACCATTTGCCTCTCTACTCTAAGTCCAGGGCAGGCTTTGCCACTGCATTGCTGCAGGGCCTTATAGCTTCACCTAATGCTGTTTAGCTCCAGCCTCCCAACCATAGCTTTGGGATTCTACCCAAATGAAATGACTACAACAGTGAAACACGAAGAACATAGTACAGTTGTGTACACTTACCATAAATGTAGATGCTCGAGTTTATTCACTGTTGCAGTCCAGGTTACCCTCCCACCATCCCCCTGTCATTCTACAGTTTATCTTTCCTTCTCTATCTTCTGCAACCTATGTGGTGTATTTGCTTGCAGACGAAGGTAAAGTTCATATTGATGCATGTATATATATATAAATAGATATAATATTGCTACCTTTTTGGGGGCACCTGACATTGGGGGCAAGAAAAACTAAAGAAAATGGCGTCGGCTGCATGTTTTATACCCCTGACCTCCTGACGTCATGGAAGAGAAGACAGCAACTGACGCAGGACCCAAGACTTTGGAATTCAGGCTGACTGAGGGCAACCTGCCAGCAGATTACCCAAATGTAATGACTGCAACAGTGAATACACTCGAGCATCTACATTTATGGTAAGTGTACACAACTGTACTTTTTCTGGCCACTTCCCTACCCAAACTGACATCACCATGATTGTCCTAAAAACCCACCCATGCTGTTATGTCACAGCTCCCTGCCCCTTCCCCTACCCATACAGAAAGTAAAGGCTAGAACAAGAAAACAGTATATGAATCAAGTCTCCTGATGTGAGATTTCAATCACAGAAGGTTTCAGCTCAAATTACCCTTAGCACTTTGACTGCTAGGAAAGTTAGGTGTGAAGGGGGATGGGAGATGAGTCAAAGTAATACAATTCAGGCTTCACAAAAGACTGCAGTTTAGCCATTCTAAAAAGAAACAGCAATAAAAAGCACTTTGAAAGTCTGTTCTGTGGCTTTTGCATTGTTTATGTTTTAAGTAGTAATTGAATGGCATGAAATGTTACTTAAATCTATCCGACTGAAAGACAGCAGTGTATGCATGTAAAATCAATGTAGTGACAGGAGCTTTAGGAAGAAAGAGGCCTGAGTAATATAATTTTTTGGAGACAAGCACTGCATTGTGGGATACCTAGAGGCTGACTAAACAATCAGAATTACTTCAGAATGCCAGACCCCATGTGGTCAGATTCAGAAGTTATGTATAAAAATATTTAAAAAACAGTAAGTTCCATAGGGTCTTATATTAGAACACCGAACTTTAAAAATTTTGAATGTTCTAATATCGACCCATCGAAGAAACAGAAAACCGAATTTTTTCATATGGAAAGAATTCAGTTGTCCATTTCTGTTGCTTCGGTATTTTCAGCACTGTCGTGGAAAGTTACTGGTCGGGTTCAGGTAAGTGTGCGATTGTGTAGATGTGAGGGTTAGGGTGGGTTGGGTGAGTTAGGGTTAGGGCACGGGTCAGGTAAGTGTACGACTGAGTGGACGTGAGGGTTAGGGCAAGGTAGGTGAGTTTAGGGATAGGGCGCGAGTGAGATGACTGTGTGATAGTGACGGACCTTAGGGTTAGGGTTTGGGTTAAGGTAAGTGGATGGTTAGTGGTGTATGTATAGTTTAGTGTAGGGTTATGTGTAAGAGTTTAGGTGTATATGTGTGGATTGCTGTTTGTTTGGTGTGCTTGTGTTGTGTGTATGTGTTTTGGAACACATGTTCTGTATGTTCGATGTTTTAAATTTTCGATTAATATGGTTCGATATTAGAACACTTGAAATTTTGAAAGTTCGGTCTTCTAATATAGACCTGTTCCAGAGTGGTGTTAGAACATAGGAAACCCCAAATCATGATGAAATAAACATGTTTTTTGAGTCTGTGGGTGCGGTTCTCCTTTAAGAAGAACATCCTGTAAGTGGGAAATTGTTGTCTCCACCTGCCTGTCTGGGCAGTCATATGAATTTCTTGGTTCACTGAACTGAGGAATTTGTAGAATTTGACTGAAAGTAAGCTACAGGTTAGCCAAAGTAAAGCAGTATGATTAACACTGAATAGTCTGTCTCGTTTAATTTCTCCAAGTCTTCTTGGTTTCTAATACAGTGATGGAAACAGACCCCATTGCTAAGTTGAAGTATGATTAACATTTGCAAAATTGGTATTGTGTAGCTGCTATCTGTATAGCTGTGAATATGAGATTTAAGTGTGAAATGCAATGCCTTGTAAAAGGGTTAACAAATGAAAATAATGGATCTGTAATTTTAGAAGGATGTCCTTCATGGATGCATCTGCAGTCATAACAAGTGGGTTGTCCTGTCGTCAGGCAGCCCTTCAGTCGGCCGGATTCCAAAGTCCGGGTCCGGCTTCGGCTGATGTCGCACTCCACCCGACGTCATCTCTGTTGGTCTTCAGGTATAAAGGCATCAGCCGACGCCATTTTCCTCAGTCTTTCTTGCCGTGGCGCCAAGCAGAAGCTGTTCGCAAGTGCCGGTCGGTCGGATCCAGAGATTACTTCTACCGAATACTACTTCGAAGACTTCTAAAGCTAAGTACCCCGTTGGGGACTCTTTCTTGCCTCAGCCGATGTCAGAAAAAGTTAACAATTGTTTAAACTGTGGGAAACTATACCTCCTGTTCTCTCTGTGGTGGATGATGCTTTCAATGATGTTTGCTCCGCTCCAGATTCTTTACCCCCAGCCCCTGCCAAACCAGACAGATTTTACAGGGTGCCAGATACTCATCACCACCTTTACAAGGCTCCACTTGCAGACCCAGAAACTATATCCCAGGGTCCCAAGGCAGTAGCCGCGACCATAGCTAAAAACCCTATTCCTTCTGAAAGGGAAGCAAGGTCATTAGACAGATGGGGTAAAAAGGTCTACACTTCAGCTACTCTCTCAGCTAGAGCTTTAAACTGTCAGTTTCACATGATACAATACCAAGAGTTTATGCTTGATCAGTTAACTAAAAAACTAACTACTGATGAATCTCTTGATAAGAAATATGTATTAGAGATGGTAAATAACATACAACAGGTTAGCAACCATTCCTTAAAATGTGGCTATGATGCACTGGAGGCTTCATTTAGATCAGCCATGACAGGCACAGTGATAAGAAGGCATGCATGGCTAAAGGAACAAGCTTTACCGGATCATGTTAAAGCTAAGTTGCTAGATGCTCCTATGGACAAGACAAGTTTGTTTGGTACACCTGCCCAGCAGGTTATGAAGAAAATGGAAGAAAAGGCAAAATCTGTTCAAACTGTTAAAGATTTCTTGCAGGTTCAACCCCAAGGTTTAGCAGGAACTGGCCTGCCAAAATTGGTCCTTTCCTGACTCCACAAAATTTCAAAGGGGCAGGAATAGACGTTCCAGAGGCAGAAACCAATCCAGAGGAGGTGCCTACAGAGGAAGACAGTGGCAAGGTAACAACAGAGGCACAGACACAGCCACTGCCACTACATCAACACAACCACAGTGACTTAACCCTAAATCCGCCTACCAGGGAACAAATAGCAGCTCCTCTAGGCGGAAAGTTAACCTTATTTTCAAAGAACTGGCACTACATAACAAAGGACAAGTGGATTTTACAAACCATAGATCAAGGTTACCGGTTTCACTTCCACACTTTACCAGTCAAAAGAGGAATGCCAAATCTACCTCCAAATCGAGGCTCTACGCCAGATAATGGAGTTAGCAAACATGAGAGCTGTGGAAAGAGTGCCAACAGCAGAGCAAGGAAAGGGGTTCTACTCCAGACTATTCCTAGTTCCAAGAAAGGAAAAAAGTTGGAGACCAATTCTCGACCTGTCCACCTTAAATACATACATCATTGTCCCAAAATTCAAAATGCTGACCCTACAGCAACTTCTTCCCATGCTGGGCAAGGAGTCTTGGCTGGTAACTCTAGATCTCAAGGAGGCATACCTGCACGTCCCCATTCGACCAATCTGCAGAAGATACCTCAGATTTCTTGCAGGATCAGAGCACTATCAATTCTCAGCATTGCCTTTTGGCTTATCTACTGCGCCCAGAGTATTCACAAAATGCCTGGCATCAGTAATCGCCCATTGCAGACTTCAGGGAATTCAAATTTACCCATACCTGGACGACTGCCTGCTACAAGGGGACAACAAAAGCAAGCTGACAACAGATTTACAAAGGGTCATTTACTTGCTACAAGCACTGGGATACACAGTCAATTTACAAAAGTCAAGGCTGATACCATCCCAAACAAGGACATTCTTGGGCGCGGAATTGGACACAGTACAACAAATGGCATTCCTGACTACAGAAAAACAAAAAGAACTTCCTCTTTACTTCTTGGCACTAACAAAACTGAACAAGTTAACAGCAAGAAAAGTACTGCAGGCCTTGGGCTTCATGGCATCATGCATAATCTTGGTTCCATTTGCCAGACTACATATGAGAAAACTACAGTGGCACCTAAAGAATTTATGGTCCCAACACAGACACAGTCTAGAAACAGAAATCCCACTAATTCCATGCTTAAAACAGGAGTTCCTATGGTGGGCTCAGGCATGCCAGTCAAACCCAGGCCTACCCTTTCGCAGATGTCAAGCAAGCCAGACCATCACAACAGACGCCTCAGACCTAGGATGGGGGGCCCACATGCTGGACAAATGCGTGCAAGGATTGTGGACACAGGATCAACTTCAACTGCACATCAACCTAAAAGAAATGCTGGCAGTAAAACTGGCTATCCAAAAGTTCAAACCATTTCTCAAAGAGGGCCAGTTGATGATAAGGACAGACAACACCACAGTCATGTGGTACATCAACAAACAGGGAGGCACTCATTCATACCCCTATGCAGAATGACCTTGGAGCTGTGGACCCTGGCACTCAGCTACAACATCCAGTTACAGGCAATATTTGTACCAGGGAAAGACAATACCCTAGCAGACATATTAAGCAGAACCACTTGGATGCCCACGAATGGAAGCTTCACCCGGACATCTTCAAGACCATCTCAAAGAAATGGGGAATGCCACAGATAGACCTATTCGCATCACCTCTCAATCACCAGCTCAAAAAATTCTGCACAAGGACATTCCACCCATTAGCATGGAAAGTGGATTCGCTCTCCTTCAACTGGAAAGGCCTAACAGCATATGCATTCCCACCTCTTCCTTTGATACACAAGGTACTACTGAAAATCAAGGAAGAACGTCCAAGGATAATCCTGATAGCTCCAGACTGGCCAAGACAACACTGGTACCCACTACTGAGGAGCATGTCTCGGAACAATATGTGGACAATTCCCCTGATGCCTTTGATGTTAACACAGAACAACTACAGCATCATACATCCAAACCTAAAAACCTTGCAACTGACTGCATGGAACATCACATAACAGCAGCTATTCCAGAACTTTCCCAAAGAGTTAAAGACATTATTCTTGAAGCACGCAGACCTTCAACAAGAAGGAACTATGCTGGAAAATGGAAAAGGTTTGTCATCTGAGTACGGAAAGAGGAAAAGATGTGTCAAACATAGATATGCCTAGCATTCTGGAGTATCTGGCGAAACTTCTTCACTCAGGCGTGTCGTACTCCTCCATCAAGAAACATGCATCAGCTATTTCAGCAGAATACAGCTTTGATACACCTGTTTTACACACCCTTTGCTCAGGCAGTTCCTCAGAGGAATCAAGAATGTAAAACCTCCAAGGAAACCACCATTACCAGCTTGGGATTTAAACTTTGTGCTAGAAAAGTTGACACTATCACCCTTTGAACCAGCAGCAACAGCAGACCTACAACACCTGTCATGGAAAACTGCTTTCCTACTGGCAATTACTTCAGCAAGGAGGGTTTCAGAACTACAGGCCTTAATGGCAGTGCAACCCTTCCTAATCTTCCACCAAGATAGAGTGTCCATGAGGACTAATCCTACATTTATGCCCAAGGTGGTATCCAGAGTGTCTTTAAACCAGGCAATCCACCTACCTACATTCTTTCCCAACCCACAAAACAGAGGGGAAAGAATACTGCATACCTTGGATGTACATAGACAGCTACGCTACTACTTGGACAGAACAAAAATAGCAGAAAGACTGACCAACTTTTGTAGCCTATGCAACAGGAAGGGAAGGAAAAGCTATTTCCAAACAGACAATCTCCAAATGGATAGGAAATTGCATACGATTCTGTTACTCCTTCCATGGAAAACCAATTCCACAGAACATAAGACCTCATTCTACAAGGGCAACAGCCACTACCACAGCCTTCTTACGAGGAGTGGCAACCAAAGACATTATTGAGGCGGCTACTTGGACCTCCGTGCATACATTTGCCAAGCATTATAATTTGCCTCTATATTCCAGATCCCGAGCAGGGTTTGCCACTGCTGTACTGCAAGGGATCCTAAACACACCATAATCTACTCTTATCCTCCTCCCCTAGTTGGCTATGGTATTCTACCCACTTGTTATGACTGCAGATGCATCCATGAAGGACATAGTACAGTTTTGTACCTACCATAAATGTAGATGTCCGAACTGGATAGCATCTGCAGTCAGGATTACCCTCCCTCCTTCCCCTCTGTGGTACTCCTAGGGTGTTTACCCCTCAAATAGCTAGCTGTTGGGGGGGAGTCTTTTATGGTGTATTTGTTTGTATATATGTACATACATGCTTATTGTTGTGTTTACCTCTATCTATTTGGAAACATTGGCATCTATCCAAATTTTAGCCTGCAAGAGGGCTACTGGCATCTGGGGCAAGAAACACTGAGGAAAATGGCGTCGGCTGATGCCTTTATACCCGAAGACCAACAGAGATGACGTCGGGTGGAGTGCGACATCAGCCGAAGCCGGACCCGGACTTTGGAATCCGGCCGACTGAAGGGCTGCCTGACGACAGGACAACCCACTTGTTATGACTGCAGATGCTATCCAGTTCGGACATCTACATTTATGGTAGGTACAAAACTGTACTTTATTTCATGACGAAACAAATGTTGGCCATACTAAAAACTATGTGTCTGGGCTCCATCATTTAAATCAAAAGGTAATGTATTTTGAAAGTTAAGTGTAGATGGGTTAGTAATTCAGCATGGGAAGGGGAGGGAGTCTCAGAAATGATTAATCATGTATTGGCAGAGTGTAACAGGCTTATTCTGTCTACACCCAAGACTGCTAGATGTGTTCATCCAAAATTTGTCTACTGTTAGAGATAGTATGCTACTTGAAAGTGCAGTTGAGAAAATGCAGAATGTTATGTTGTAGTTTTTAAAAGTTTATACAAATTATTGTTGAATGTTATTGCTTTTCTGAGTCGTTATTTTTTGAGTTTATAACAAGCTTTGTATGGTTTAAGATTTAAGAAGTGCCCGTCACAAAGTTGACGAAAGATGCAACTGAAGTAAATATAATGTTATACTTAATTTTTATTGAAGCCAGATAAGTGTAGCATTTGGCAGAAGAAGATTAAGGCTGTGAGATGTTAACAAGCTACTTCCTGTAGTACAGGATTTGATTCTGTCAGATTTTGAATTTTTATTTACTGTGTGACGTTGATTAAGCCACTTAAGCAGACAGTGATTTGGGGAAATTGGGAATATGGGCTAAGCTCATTTACAGTCTGATGGACTGCATGCCTGGTAACTACTTATGTACCTAAGAAGATACTTTAATAGTGATCTGCTGTACAATAAGTACTGTTTGCAGTCGTATATAATGCTAATGCCTGTCAAATCCTATAAAAAGATCTAGTGAATGTCTGGGTGTTAGGAAAATCAGACCGATGCATTATTGCTAGGAATGCATTTGAATAACATGAACATTTCAAACTATCCATGAGAAAGCGGAACAGGAATTACTGTGATATGGCAAAATAATATGGCTTTTGAGCTGCTGGAAGTACAAAATGATAATGAAGGTACATTTCTGTCAGTAAGAGGGAAGCTGGAGTAAGTGTTATGCTTGTTTGTAAATCTTTACAGAATGTTAAGATAGTTATAGCATATGAGGAGATAGTTTTCTGGACAGGAGACTAATACATGTTTTACAATGGTGAGGTTCATATTGGCTCAAGTACTCTCATGTTACCTTTGTCAGGCAATTCATTTATAAATGTGCTACAGTAATGGGAAATGGCATATGTGCATGATGTGGTAGTGGTACTTGTATGTATTTCTCATACAGGCATAAATCATATCCAAGAATACACAAAATTGTGGTTAGCAAGGAAGATTATAGATTGAGTTTGCATGTGTATGTTTTTATTTTATCAGACTATAATCCATTACCCATGAGGGGTTATGTTGACAGTGAAAGGTTCTTGCAAAAAATGGAGAGTTAATCTATTTTTGTTGTGAATGAGAACAAGTTGAAGTCAGATTGGAGTTA
Source organism: Protopterus annectens (assembly GCF_019279795.1). Lineage (NCBI taxonomy): Eukaryota > Metazoa > Chordata > Ceratodontiformes > Protopteridae > Protopterus > Protopterus annectens. The sequence continues at coordinate 887,854,768 of NC_056727.1, read as the reverse complement.
TTTTTAGACAGAAGCAGCAAGTTTTCCATACAACATAGGGTGCAGAAAATAAAAGTATGAGATAGGTTTAAGGAAGCTGTAAGGAATTTTGTAGATGAGAAAAGGTAGTTCATTGTTTCGAAAGTGGTCAGGTTACATGCAGAACTAGTGAAGATATGGGAAGAAATAATAAATAAGAATGAAGGAGCTGTACTCAAAGATCTGGAGTTAGAGGGCAATGCAGACAAAGTGATAGATTACAAGGTAGACCAAGCTAAGAAAACTCTAGGAAGTTTGAAAAGGTACCTAAAGTAGAGAGACATTTAGCTCTTAAGTCTCAGAAGTCGGAGAGATCAAGATGTGAGACTTCAAATTTGAAACCTAGTGGTATATTGGGAGTTAGGTTTACTTTTTATGATCAATTGTCTGAAGCAGAGGTAGATTTACAGGGAAAGACAGATGAAATAGGGGACCTTTATGCAAGTTCCTATTAAAAAAGGTGGGACTGGGTTCAAGGGAATTACTTGATTCAAGATGTCACAGAGGATGTGGTAGAAACAATATTTACGGAATGAAGAGAAGCAAAAAACCCAGACCAGATGGTCTCCTATTAGAAATGCTTGTATTAAAAGGATTTAATATCTTGGTAACAGGAAAGACCATGCATAGATAGAAGCAAACTGTCATAATGTTTATTCACAAACTGGGAAGGGATTCTTCACAAATTGGGTCATATAAACCAATATTTATACTGTCATGATTGTGAACGGTTTACTGCATTAATTGCTAATAGATTAGCTCTTATTCTTGGCCATTGATTGATCTGGAACAGACTTGTTTTTACCAGGTAGAACTCCATGATAACTTGATGAAATAAGTATGTTGACAGAAGATGCCAACAAAACCAACTAGGAATTGTTGATTTGCAAGTTTGAATACCAAAGTAGTGCTTGCTGACTGTTTTTTTTTTTTTTTTGAAGAAATAAGAATGATAGGCTTTCCTGAGAGGTGGGTGTAGTAAATAAAATGTTTGTATCATAGTGCCTACGCACAAATAAAGACAGAAAATGGTCTTTCCAAAAATCTCACTTAAGTAGTAGTAGTAGACAGTCCTCTTTCTTGTCCGTTATTTATCTTGACCCCTGGCAAGTATGACAATACAAGTACATACTTGCAGCAGGCACTGTACAAGAATGACTTGGTTCTTTTTGTGACAAATCCAGAAAGGATTTGAAAACAGCATTTCAGGAATGTGATTGATATGATAGAATTGCTAGATATATAAAAACACAAAAGGCTAACACTGTAAAAATTGTTCACTTGGTGATTGTTTGAAACGTACCTGTTTCTGGGTGGCTCCTGTTGGTTAGTTTACTTGGGACTGAAGTTAGCTGATACAATTGAATGGCCATTGTCCTTAACATTAGTGAGTATTATAAGTAAACTATTTATATGGGAAATGGAAGAATATTTGTCTAGATGTGATAGAGAGATTTCAAGTAGTCAAGTGGTTTGCTCTTCCTCTAGTATTGTATATGTTGTATGGTTTGTCTCTTTGCCTCTCATATGAGATTTTTCGTAAATTAAGAAAAAGCACTTCAGAACTTATATAGAGAATATTATGGGTATCCCAATAGAAATGGGAAGGTTAGGAGTACCTGATTTTGAGGCGTTAACAATTCAGCAAGGCTTAAAATGTTACATGGGGTATTGGACCCATACCATCACTCTAGAGAGAGAGTTATCTTTACTATGACAATTGGGAAGGTCAGAGGGATGTAGAATGTTGGACAGGAAGGCAGGAAGAAGGGCATAGGGTGATCATACCTGTCAACCACTTAGAACAAGAAATATGGGTAAAGCCTAAAATAATAGGGAACAAAGGTCCACAAAATAGGGACAGATTTCAAATATTGCTCTTATAAACTTATAAGTTTGCTAGGAAGAAGTGGTATACTGGGAGTTAGGTTTACTTTTTAAAGTAAACTGATATCTCCAACTACCGACCAATTGCTCTACTCTCCCCATTAGCCAAAATTATGGAAAAATGTATTCACCATCAACTACTTCAGCACCTTCTCCTCAATAACTTGCTTGCAAATTGCCAACACGGTTTTAGGCCCTTTCATAGCACTACGTCTGCCCTGCTAACTTTTATTGATTGTATAAACAGGAATCGAAACAATAATTCTCTCTCATCTGCTCTATTTATTGACCTATCTAAAGCCTTTGACATGGTCAATCACAACCGACTTATCAATGTGCTAAAAGCCCAAACTCTTGACCCACAAGCAATCCTTTGGTTTAAATCTTATCTTGAAAACAGACACCAAGCAGTACTCTGGAACAATAATCTGTCCACATGCCTCCCAGTGAACACTGGAGTACCTCAAGGCTCTGTCCTAGGCCCTCTTCTTTTTTCCATTTTTATTAATGATCTCCATACTGTTTTTCCACATTCCACCTGTATACAATATGCTGATGACTCTACTCTTATCTGTACTGCCAAGTCTTCTTCCTCTTTCCAGACCCTTACACAAACTGTATTTAAGACAGTTGAAAAGTGGTTTACCCAATGTCGCCTCCTCCTTAACCCTAAAAAAACTAAACTATTGCTTTTTACTCCCACCAAAAAATTTCCACAAATCCACTTCACTATTACCTCTGACAATGGAACCTGTATTTCCCCTGATTCTACTGCTCATCTCCTTGGCATAACCATTGACCATAACCTCAACTTCGATGCCCATGTTAACAATACTATAAAAACTGACAGTAAAAAATTAGGCTCCCTGTATAGAATAAAACCCTTCCTTACCCCACTAGCTAGGAAATCCATTGCCCAGACTCATCTTACTTCTACCCTCTTCTATGCATCTGCCATTTATACCAGCCTATCAAAACATAATCTTACCAAACTTGAAACTAGCTACAATAATATAACCAGATTTGCCACTGGCTCCCCTTATAGAACCCACCACTGTCTCAACCTTCAACAACTCAAATGGTTAGAACTACAAAACCAACTACAATACAATCAACTGGTGATTGCACAAAAATTGTGCACCATCCTACTAATACTCCTATCCTCTCTAATTTGATCTCTACAACACTACGCTCAGCTAATAAATTACTTATTGCCAACATTTTATCTCATAACAAAGCGGGAGAGTCACTCTTTTCCAATGTTGTGGGTAGAATCTGGAACAAGCTTCCTAGTACACTCACTTCTCTCTCATCTACACCAATCTTTAAGAAACACCTCAGAGATCACCTAAAAATACATTGGCTTTGCCCCTGCTCAAAGCCTGATTGAATCATACTTTTCTTTTTTATTCTCCTCCCTCTTTTTTCTCCTGCTTCCAGGACAAATACCCCCCTACAATTCCTGAATAATTTATTACTTACCCACTCTTTTTACCTTCAGTTTTTTTCCTTCCTATTCTCTTCTTTTTTCTAACTTAATCATTCTTTTTTTTTCAAAGGAATGTTAATGCTCAAATACTTTATTAACTCTTGCTTGATTGTACATGAAACCCACTAAAGAATCAAGACTTGATTATTTTGTACACCTACTCTAATGAAACCATACTTTGTTCACAAATTAATAACTTTTCTTATCATGTCTTGCTATGTAATTGAAACTAATCATTTTTTAATGTTTTGAATGTTATAATTTACTCATGCTTGGAGCTTTTCTCCCCGGGCCTCTACTGAAAATGGATATGTATCCAGCTAGACTAGCCCGGTCAACAAATATAAAATAAATAAATAAAATAAAAATAACAGGACTTGTGTAGCCATACATTTTCTGAAGGATACAAAATTTTGAACTTAAATGTTTTTCATTATTTAGTGACGTCAGTGATCTGCCAGAAAAAATGCTAATTTTATGAAGGACAGGCCAAAATATGAAGCAAAAATGGGAGTGATGTAGTGGAGCTAAGAAAGTTGATAAAACTAATAGAAAGAGGCAAACATACTGATTTTGGTTGAATGATTTAGCTGCAGTAGAAATGTTACAAGAATGGAGGCTGCAAGCAACAGAAAGTTTACAATATTTGTAGGATGATAGGGGATGTACAGCAATTGCATTAATATACTAGGAAAAGTTATTTATAGGAGGAAAAATCCTCAGAATAGAGAATTGCACAGTAAATTAATTATTAAGTTAAAGGCTTTGAAACTGCACAAATCCAAAGGGGACGAATGGCTGAAATATGTTCTTTTGTAGCTAGAAGATGGACTCAACCATCCAGATAACTTTCCCCGAGTTATTGTGGTAAATAGCCATGAATGATTTGTACTGTGAGGACTGTGTACTGTAACCACTTCCCATGCATATATATCCAGTTTGCTGCCAGAAGGTAGAAAAAACTTGCCTGCAAGAGAGTTTAGTTACAGCCTTAGTGCTTGGAAAAGTGTATTTTCCTAAAATCATAGTATTAGGCAGGATTTGGCTACTTGTTTAACTTATTTTTATTTTTATTTTTATTTATTCTTTCATTTCGAGTCACAGGGAAGGTATAGTACCCTATGACTATTAAGTCTCTGTAAGTAGTCCCTCTTTTTTATGGTGTTGTGAGCTCATATCGTCTCTTCAAACAACTGTAATCATATAAGCAGCACCAGAGCAAGTGGCCATAGTTAGAGAGTATGGTTAAAAAGAGCCTTGCTTCTGGCGAAAGTGTGTGTACCCAGCAGCATAGTGCTAGCCAGTGTCTGCCTGTTTTTGTCAAACTTGCTTTATTTTGTTTGACTTTTATTTATTCTTTCACTTTGTGTCATAGATACTACACAGTTTGTATTATTCTTCCTGGTATCTCATTTATTAGTGGTGTTAGTGGGCTTACCTCCTCCCATCCAGGGGTTATAACCATTTCAGCAGCCTTGAATCAAGAGATAACTGTTAGAACCTTTCTGCAAGAGAAAAAAAATGAATGGACCCATCAGCATAGTTTCAGCAAGTGTTACCTACTTTTATTTAAAATGCTGCATTTTATTTGATTGTTTTTTCTTATTTGACTTTTGAATATTATGAAAAAGTGTGATACCTTGTGATTATGCGGTTTTTGTCCGTTTTCCAGGCTTCTTCATTCCTTGATGGTGGTAGTAGGCTTGTCTTCACATTCTCAGGTGTTATTTAAGCAACCCTGGAGGGAGTGGCCTTGACAGGCAGGCAGTCGTACATGTAGTGCCACCATGAAGGTGCAGAATTGCATTTTTGTGTCTGAGTGTGATGTGTGTCTGTTGGGATGGATGAGAACAGTTCAGTAAGTGATTCTTAATGCGTGTGTATGTTTAGTTTCTGTCCTTAAATGTCCTAGCACTTTAATACTGTTGTATTGCTAAAGTTCGTAAAAGCATAACTTCTGAAACACCTTGTCATATATAGGTTCATAGGTAGGTACTAGGCTATCTGCCCGAGGGCATTTATAAACCTAGCCAGAATGTGTCGGCTTTCTCCGCCCCATTGATTAATTAACTGATCCTCTGTCAAGCAGAGCCAATGAAGTGATCCCAGGGGTGTATTTTCTGTTACCCATCTCCCCATCAAGGTTTCTCTTGAAGGGTGTTAGTGAGGGGCTCTGCCTAATGTAGTTTGGAATTTGGTCCCAAAGCATGGGGAGTCTCTGTGACAGGAATCTATCCCTCCAGCATGTTCTGTTTATTGTTGTGGCGAGGTTTAGCTCACTAGAGCATGTGGCTCGCAGTGACTTGGATTTCTTTAGGTGGAGCATGTCCATCAATTCTGAGTTGGATATGACTTTGTAAGTCAGGCAGAGATCACCTCTGAGTAAGCGATATGCCACTGAGTACAGCCGGAGTTTTTTTAGTCGGGCTGCATAGGACATATGTTTGAGGCCAGTAATCCTCTTGGCGAGGTACTTTTGTGGTCTTTCCAGCTGTTGGAAGTGTCTTGTGAGGTACATCCCAAATGGGGCATTGTACTCTATGATGGGTCTAATGAGTGACGAGTAGAGGGGCACTATAACCTCTTTATTTCTAGATGCGAACCCTTTAGTAATTAGATGGGCCACATAGAAGGATTTCCTAACTACTTTGGCAATATGATGTCAAAGGAGAGATTACTATCTACCTGGGTCCCCAGATCTCTTATTACCTCTTCTGTATTAAGGGGGCTGCCACCTATGTGGTAATTCATGGGTGTTTTGTTTTTCCCAAACGGGATGACTATGCAGTTTGTAGCATTTAGCTTGAGGCCATGACTTTGACACCAGGTGTCAGTCTCAGTAAAGCCCTTTTGGAGGATGTCCGTGTCAGCCGGAGAGTCAATTATGGCTCCCAGTTTGCAGTCATCAGCTAACTTGGTTAGCCATAGTCCTCCTGTGTTTGCCTGTACTTCTGAGAAGTATATGATGAACAGTTAGGGGTCCCAGGTCCGAGCCTTGCGGGACACCACTTGTGACTGGTTAAGAGTCGGAGACTTCTGTATCCTATTTCAAATAGCTTGTATCACACAAAATCAAAATATCTATGTTACTGGGTGTAATTTACCTCAGAAGTAGCATACTAGAAATGACAGTTATTGGAGAATAAGTCTAAATACTGTTGTGGTCCCTCCCACTAATAAAGTCTAGAGAGATAGATAGGTTTGGGAAGTAAGTTTGCAAGTCTTCCCTAGTCCCCCTGATTTATGTTATGTCTCTTAAGTTGTTATTGTTTCTCACTTTTTAACTTCTCCAAGTCTTTTGGGTTTGTAATACCATGATGGGAATGGACTCCATTCCTAAGTCAAAGAACGATTAAAGTTCATGAAATTAGTATTGTTTCAGTCCTTGAAGTTAGCCAAAAGTGCCCTTTGCAGCACCTGCAGTGTGGCCAGTAATAATTGATATAAGAGCTGGCTGATGAAATAAGACAGCCACTGTTAAGACTTGCCTGATGGAAACTTGAAATACATGTTGCAGTCTTGGAGTACAGTTATGCACATGTGGCCAACAGCCTGCTGAAAGCATTCTTGATCAACTGCCTTAAAAAAAAAAACAAGGATAAGTGCATGTGCTTTTCCTTTGGTTAAGGCTGTTGAAGTATCAGATCCAGAGCTAACGGTACTGATCCATGTTAAAAATTAAATTAACAACACTTATGGAATCAAGGGATATTCATTTTGCCATAGTAACAGTGCATTGAGACTTAGTTCTACTTCCCACACACTGACTCACCAGAAAACACCTGCAGCACAGTTACAGAGCCACTTATCTAGGGGAGATGAGGGAAGAGGGACATAGTGATTTGTTGTGATTATTATGCTATCGTAAGCAAAAGCTCAGAAGGGAACCTACAGCCAGTTGGTTATGGGTGACTAACAGAAGATGGGGCCACAGATAATAAGCAGTCCAGCAAGTGAAACTCTCAACTGTTTCTTTTCTCCACAGTAAATAGTCTACTAGCAGGCACAGAAGCATCAAGTGCACCAGTCGATGCGTTTCCTAACGAGCCATTTCAAATTTATAGTTGATAATCTAAGACCATGTTAACCAGAAGAGTGACTCATTTCTTTGTACTTACATTTATTCCCTCTTATTGTCCACATTTATTCCCTCTTAACTCCCATCAGACTTGGTACTTCAATGAAAAGAAATCTATAACAAGGAGGGGAACCTCAAAATCCCTAACTGACTTGCGCAGCCAGGTCGCTAATAATGCAGGTGTGTTGTGCATTTAGAGGTGAGACCGGCTGTGCAGCATGGGTGTCTTGTTCTGAATACTTCATGCATTAATATGGACAAATTTGAGAGTTTTGGAGTTTTCCAGTTACTGGGAGAGGGGTTGGATAGAAGTGTGCTACTAAGGGGTGTTACAGATCCAGAATTTGGGGCATAATGTAGGTCTCAACAATGTAGGACTGGATCGGTAATTTCCAGTACTAGGGATGGCATACTTAGAAAGGTGAATGGTGACAGCAGAGCTTTAACTTTTCAGAGGAGGACTTGAAATGAGGGATTGTTAATCAGATTAGAAAGTGGTGTTTAGATTATCAAGGATGGCACAGTGGTGCAGCGGTAGTGTTGTCGCCTCACAGCAAGAGGTTCTCCGGTTCAATTCTCGGCTGGGGTGTCTTCTGTGCGGAGTTTGCATGCCCTCCCTGCGTTCATGTGGATTTCCTCTGAGTGCTCCGGTTTCCTCCCACGTTACAAAGATATGTGTCTGGAGTGTTTCTCCCCAGGCCTCCACTGAAAATTGGCCTTGTTCCAAGTCTGACTTTCCCAGTTAACAAATGTTAAATAAAAATAAATAAACAAATAAAATAAAGCAATGCCTGAGTGAGCTATAGCAAATTTTAGAGTTAGACCAGTGTGGTTTACTGTTGGCAGTGAGCATGGTTTTGAGGTGCAGTTTTGGGCTTTTGGCCAAAGTGACAGGCTCACTCAGTCCATGGACCTTACTGCTGTGGCTTTTCACTCATTTTCTTTTATTGTTTCCACTTATTTTACGTTTCACAATAACTAGATGTTGTTATAAATATTAAAATCACCAGATTAGATGGTCTGAGGCAAAAAAATAGGTACATGTTTGAATTTATATTATTTCTCTCTCTCTCTCACACGTACACACACACCCACACACACACTGCACTCTACTCCATCAGACCATCTGTAACCTCCATCCCCCCATGCCCATATAGTTATTCTCCAGGTGTTCTTGAATGCACACTTCCATGTGGTAGAATGTTAGGACTGCTAAATGCTAAGGTCATGGAACAAGGACTCCCATATGGACTAATAGTCAGGTGCTGACAGCCCTCATTCCTCATAGCAGGGGAGCCAGTGTGCAATGATGTTTGCATACACAATGTGCAGAGCTGCATGTCATGCAGTACACATTCTGTCTCCTCCCCCTCTTCCTTACAATTTGCAGCTCTCCGGGTTCCTGTTCTTTACTAAAAGTTGCATAAGCAGCAATTAACCTAATATCTTTCACTGTGAAGGAGAAGATTGATAGCTGCTTTATCCTAGTCCCCCTACCTGTTTGCTGTGTAGAATATTTTCCTGAATCTGGATAACCAGCAGCACTAATGGTTGCCTTATTTCATCTGACATAGAACAGGCTGACATACTACATTTTTAATTCAAGTATTCTGTAAGTTCTGATTTTAGGATCACAGGCATATCTTTCAGTCTCTTAGTTTAAGAAGTCTGGGCAAATCCTGACAAAATGGGGGGACAAAGGCCCAAAAATATGGACATATTTTAAATATTGCTCTTATAAACTTAGATAGTTACTAGAGTAACAGGGTTTGTTTTAACATGTATTTTCTGAAGGATTTGAAGTCTGAAACTCAAATGTATGTCATTATTTATAGTGACTTCAGTCCTCAGATCATGCCAGTGATTTAACAAAAAAACACACATTTTATGAAGAACAGACCAGAAGTATGAGCCAAAAATCTGGACATTCTGTGAAAATCTGGACAGTTGAGAGGTATGAACACAGGTTCAAGAAAGTATTGCTGTTTCTGTTAAGATCAGTATGCTAATGTCATTGAAGGTTTCATGTCGAAAAGCATTGCAAGGTCTGTTTGTTCAGGATGACTTTAGGTATAGTGTTGTGGTGTCTAGGTGTAATGTTTTAGTGCAGTACTGTGTAATATAAAAGAGTTAAACAGATGACTGGAGTACTCTTTGGAAATTTGATATGAGTGGTTAAGTAAGGAATTGCAAGAAATGTTTGCCATATCATTTAGTCTTCATGAGGATATCCTTAAGAGGTCTCTTCTTCAACTAATTGTTGAGGCTTTGCTTTTTACTTTAGCAGAGCATTAGATCCTACTGTTCTTGTTCACATTTGGCCTAGGTTAGTAAAAGAGAGTAATTTATTGCACTAAATGTTTGTATTTTAAATGTGAACAGGAATACATCCTGATTTATTGTGGAAAAGAACTGGAGAAGACAAAAGCTAAGCATCCTTCTTTAAGATAGGAGCAGTATATGCTATCCTGACCTATGGAATGGGTCTGCATTTGCTGTCAGGGCATGAACATCTTTTATTAAGGCACGCTGCAGAGTCCCTTTTCAAAGATCTAATGATGCTCTGAGTAAATTGATGCATTTAATCCTTGCACACTTATTTTTATTTTGGACAAATGCAATTGGTTATTTTTTGTTTTTTTCTGTGTGACATTTTTTTTACTCCTTTTAGGTTCTGGAATCATTTCTGTACAAAGCAGTACTCCTGAAGATAGAATTCTTCTGAGTTGTCTTTTAATTTCCACAAATTGTTGTTCTAATATCAGATTTACTACTTCATTTGCACTTAGAGATCTCTATCCAAACTATTTTAAATAGTATCACATATTTATGCAGTCTTTAGCAGATTTACCTACTGTTCCTTGCAAATGTATATTTTTTATATTAGTATGTCTTCTTTCTGTTTCTCGCTATAATCTTCTGTCATTAATGTGTATATAGTAGGCTGTAAGTTTTTGAAGAGATGTCATTCATTTTATATGTTTTTCTTTTTAAAACATGCTGAGTAAAATGCCTTAGAAATGGGGAATAAATCCAAGTACTGTTTCATTGTGAATGCTTTCAAAGATGCAATGTTGTAAGTCCGTTTTGAAGGTATTAGTAAGTATATTTTTGTCATAAGCCACTTAATGTGTTTGCATGTTTGAAAGAAAAGATACTTTGATTTCTGTTACCACTTTAAATAATAAGGCATATTCTGTGATATGTATGTTTTTCTCATGTTGTATTATTCTGACTTGTGTTTCAGGTCTCCTCTCTAGTTGCTGAACTAAACTCTTCATCACTTGTCACTCTTCCAACTCCAAGAACACACACTTTGTCATCTGTGCAACATGCAGATAATTCAAATTACACCGTCAAGATTTTAAACCACACAATTAAGGGCAACACGAGCAAGCCAAAACCATCTCCTTATCCCGAAGCTGTAGCCGATAAGCAGGAGAAGAATGCCAGTCATCCACCTATTGCCACCACTGTTCTGATTCCAGCAGCTAACTTATCCCTCAGTAATGTTACTGCTGTGATACCTGTCATCATTCCTACTGTGGATATAACCGATATCCAGCCAGGTAATGAAAGACCGTTATAAATTATTTGCTTCATTTGTTGTTTGCAAGCATTTCTTAAAACGTCAGTTACAGTTGCAGTATGTCAGTTTTCATATACATACCAGGAGCTGTTGTCCAGACAGCTGCTAGTGTTTCCTTCCCATCTTCAGCACTCTGCCTTACTGCTGTATGCTTAAAATGTAAAAAGCTAAGAACAACGCATGACCAAAAAACCTTCTCTCACTCTGCTACTTTATCCACTAGTAACTCAGAAATAAAACCACCGCACGAAGTTCGAAACTACCATAGTTTTATTAAATACACAAAAAACTTCCTGTATACTAACTAGGTACATGCATCATTTCCTATCAGTTCAGCTTTGAGAATAATTTAAAAAACAAGTGTTGAACATTAAAACATTACACATATCATTATATATAAAACCTTTTTTTAAAAATAACTTTAAAACGTATAAGAACTTGTCAGCCAGACATGTTAATTTAACTAAGGAAGAAAAACAAGTTTTGAACGAATTGTTTATGAACAGAGTATAGAGTGATGAAGCTTGATAAGGGGGGGGGGGGGTAGTTATTATGAAGCATATAGATTACACATGCAAAATATATGAACTGTTGAATGATGAGAATAGCTATGAAAGGGCATCAATAAGTGAAGTCAGTAGAGCGTACGCCCAAATTGTTATATTATTGTTTGATGCACCTGCAGAATTTGAGTGTCTTAGGGTAAAAATCCCATTATTCCATCAATATTTGGGATACCTAAGATACACAAGAACCAGGCAGACCCCCCATTCAGGCCGATAGTGGCAGCTAGGGGCTTGAAAACAGAAGCCCTAACAGCCTTTATTGATTTTTATTCAAAACCAGTTTTAAGTACGAAAGCTCATTTGTTAAGAGATTCATGGCATTGCTTATAGCTGTTGAGAATGGCAAATTTTGATCAAAATTATTATTTTTTTTACTGTAGATGTAATTAACCTATTTTCAGTAATACCACACGAAACAGGTTTAGAGTTTTTTTCAGATTGTTTAGCACAAAAAGGTGTTATGCAGCAGTTTAGACTGAATCTGCTGGTGGATTTAATGGACAGTATTAAAAAATTATTTCCTGTGGTTTGAAGGAGAGTATTTTAGGCAGACATAAGGTGTGGCAATGGGTGCACCGGTGTTTGCCAACCCGGTATTAGAATAATGGAAAAGATGTGTTCTCATTCCAGTTTATATCTAAGATTTTAACATATCATGGGCTTTTGGACGATATACTTATTCTTTGGACTGGAAATGAGGAAGAGGTGATCGAATTTATTGAATATTTAAATGTAACCACAGGATATTCATCGTGTTACACTGCTGCAGTCATTACACTTGGGTTATCCTGCCGTCAGACGGTTCCCCAGTCGGCCTGAGTTGCAAAGTCTTGGTCCGGCATCGGTTGCCGGCGCCTCCTCCCTGACGTCAGTGCGACAGGGGTATATAAGATGCAGCCGACACCATTTTCTTCAGTCTTTCTTGCTGCGCGGTGCCCGAAGCAAAAGCAGTTCGCAAGTGCTGGTCGGCCGACTCCTGAGATTTTCATTCCGAATCCAGAACCGAAGTCTTCTACAAAGCTAAGTACCCCGTTGGAGAAACTTTTTCTTGCCTCAGACCGATGTCAGTAAAAGTTAATAACTGTATTTCTTGTGGGAAGCAAATACCTCATAAGGATTTCCATTCCTATTGTATCCCATGCCTAGGCCCAGACCACAACGTCACTGGTTGTCGGTTTTGTGCTAGGTTTAACAAGCGCACTATTAAACGTCTGTTTGATTTTGCCCGACATTATTTTGGCAGAAAATTCAATTACACCATGCCGTCGGAACTTCTGACGACCGGAATACATAAAAAGCACAAAGACAAGGATAGGCATCCGAGGCCCAAAACTGACGACGAAGCCTCTTCTAGGCCAGTCACCAGTTCTCCGGTTTTCAGCGAGGTGCCTTCGCAGCCCCTGACGACCGCTTCTGCAGAACCACAGACCGCCTCCGACTCCCACATGGAGATAACTGGGCCTTCGGACGCACAAGTTTTTCAGCCTACCGAAACTAATCTATCAGAGGGATCCGGAGTAGTTCAACAACCCGCAGCTTCAGAGGGTGTTTTCAAACCTACTCAGTTAAGCATTAAACCCTCTGCTAAGACTAAACCTTCTTTAAAAACAAAGAAACAATTACAGCATTCTCCAGGACAGGCCTCCATGCCTAAGAAACAAATGCTCAAAATGGCCGAAGACCTAATCACTCTGATCGGGGGGTCCCATCCTCCTCCTGATAAAAGGCCTAGACAGGATGCAGACTATTACTCATCCGACCAGGTGTCCATCTCTTCAGATTCATCCTCAGACCTAGGATATTCCTTACCCCCTTATGAGGATTCTGATGCTGAGGAATCTATTCCATGAGCCTCTCCGTCTAATGACTACTCCTTTGGAAACCTTACATACCATGAGTGAGCATTTCCATTGGGAAGGCCAGGATTACTCAGAATCCAAGAAAAGGCTCAGAGACTTCCTTTTATTACCTCAACACAGACCCCATGCTATTCCGCCAGTGTTAGATATTGTGGATGATGTGTATACTGAATCCAGCTTAAATCCTGATTCTTTACCTCCAGCCCCAGTTAAGCCTGACAGATACTACAGAGTCCCTGACTCACTCAAATTTCTTTATAAAAGTCTAGTTGCTGACCCTGAAACTATTTCTCAGGGACCCAAAGGGGTTAAGGCCTCATCAGCAAAGAATCCAGTTCCCTCTGACAGAGATTCCAGAGCATTAGACAGATGGGGAAGAAAGTATATACGTCTGCAACTTTAGCAGTGAGAGCCTTAAACTGCCAGTTTCACATGCTAAAATATCAGCAATTTTTGATGTCTCAGTTGAAACAAAAAATGCTTCCAGATTCAGATCCTCCTAATTTTAAAGAAATGCAGCATTTATTGCATGCAGCTGAACAAGTGGGAAAACATACTTTGCAATGTGGTTTTGATTCTTTAGAGGCCTCCTGTAGAGCACCAGTTACAGGCTCTGTCATTAGAAGGCATGCTTGGTTAAAAGAACATACGTTACCAGATCATGTTAAAGCAAAATTATTGGATGCACCTTTGCAGCAGGATGTGTTATTTGGAGTTAAGGCAGAAGAGGTATTAAAGAAAATGGAGTTTAAGGCAAAATCTATGCAAACGGTGAAGGATTTCTTACAGGTTCAACCTCGATTTAGCAGAAATTGGCCAACAAAGAATTGGTCCTTTCGAGTTACAGACAGACCTCAAAGGGGAAGATACAGACGTCCAAGAGGTAGAGGTCAACCACAAGGTCCTTACAGGCCTCGACAGCGGGGTGCATCAGGCCAGAAAGAAGGGGAAGACAGGCCCCAACCATATAAAAAGCAGCCCTAATGACTTCCCACTACAGCTGCCAAACAGCTCTCTCTTGGCAGCCTCCTTGGGATGAAAACTGGCACTTTTCTATCACAATTGGCATATGATCACCAAAGACAAATGGGTTCTCAACATTGTATCTCAGGGTTACAGGTTTCACTTTCACACTCTGCCAAGGTTAAAAGGAATGCCAAATCTGCCACCAAATCAATGGGCAGAGGCTCAAAAACAAATTACAGCACTCATGGACATGCAAGCTATTCAAAACGTACCACCACAGGAGCAAGGACAAGGATTTTACTCAAGACTTTTTCTGGTTCCCAGAAAGGACAAAGCCTGTAGGCCCATTCTGGATCTTTCCTCTCTAAACACTTACCTGGATGTTCCGAAATTCAAAATGTTGACACTACAGCAGCTTCTTCCTATGCTGGCCAAGAAAGCTTGGCTCGTGACCTTGGACCACAAGGAGGCATACCTGCATATCCCTATCAGACAAAACTGCAGAAGATACCTCAGATTCATAGCTGGTTCAATGCACTATCAATTCTCTGCACTGCCCTTTGGCTTATCTACTGCACCCAGGGTCTTCACAAAGTGCCTGGCACCAGGAATTGCATTTTGCAGACAGAAAGGAATTCAAATTTATCCGTACCTGGGCGACTGCCTGATTCAAGCAGAGAGCAAGGATATTCTTCTAAAGCATCTGGCGTTTGTAAAAAAGTTATTAAGTTGCCTAGGGTACACAGTAAATGAAAAGAAATTAAAACTAGTGCCCTCACAAGAGATAATATTCCTGGGTGCCAGCTTGAACACAATGGCCCAGATGGCTTATCTCACGCCAGACAAGCAAGTACAACTAACTCAATACTTTCAGTTGATGGCAACAAGGACCCAGCTCCCTGCAAGAAAAATTCTGCAGGCCTTGGGTTACATGGCATCTTGCATACTACTAATTCCATATGCCAGACTGCATATGAGGAAACTACAATGGTACCTAAAGAGTGTCTGGTCTCAACACTGTCACAGTTTGGAAACAATTATACCACTAATTCCTTGCCTTCAACAGGAGTTTCGATGGTGGGCTCAATCTTGTCACCTCAACAAGGGACAGCCTTTTACTCAACCCACAGCCAGGCAAACACTGACAACAGATGCATCGGATTACACCTGGGGAGCACACATGGCAGGAAAATGTATTCAGGGCAAGTGGCCCACAGAACAAAGGCATCTTCACATCAATCAAAAAGAGATGCTAGCATGTACTGGCTACCTGGTATTGGTGCTAAATCTGCAAACAAATATTTGGAAATAATAACAGCAAATTCTAAAGGAGATATAATTTTGGCAGGTGATTTTAATTGTATTCTATCATCTAAAGATACCACTAATGTCAGCAATATTAAGATACCTGCATCAGCCAAAAAATTTATAGATTTTGTCTCATTATATAACCTAAAAGACATATACATGATCATAGAGCAGAGGTCTCTCAATTTTACTCACTTTTCTTATAGATATGGTACACAGACTACTATTGATAAAGTGTTTATATCTGACAGATGTAGTGATTACATCATGCCCTCTGTCAGACCACAGTGCCATACTATTTAAAATTAAAATTAAACCAAACGATCTTATTCATTGGCAGAGACTACCAGCCTATATTATTAAGATAAAAGGATTCAAAGAATGGTTTATAAAGGAAGTAAACTATTATATTGAACTTAATGATAATAACACAAATAAAGTGTTTATTTGGGACTCTTTAAAATCTTATATATATGGGAAAATAAAAACTTGGTATTTACATAAAAGGAATGAATGGGACAAAGAATTATTAAATCTACAATTGAAAATTGACACTTTAAAAAAGAACTTACACCCCAAAGAATTGGGCTTGAATCTGGAATTAAAACAACTAAATCTCGAATATTTAGAAATTCTTAGTCATAAAGTAGCAATTAATTTAGAGAGGTTAAAATTACAATCTTATTCATCTAATCCAAAACATATGCATAGATTAGCAGCCAAAACGAAAAGTTTTCATAAGAGTAAACACATAATTGAAATATTAGACACATCTAAACACAATTCAAAACCTTCTTCAGATCTAAAAGATATTTTAGAGATGTTTCATTCATATCATGAAACAATGAATAAAGCAAACTTAAACTTTACTAATAATAGTTCAAAAATAGAATTTCTAAAAAACAATATAAATAATAAACTTTCTAAAGAACAAAATAATAGATTACTTAAATCAATATCATTAATAGAAGTTAAAGAAAGAATACAAAATCTTAAAAATAATAAATCCCCTGGTCTTGATGGCATAATAGGTGAATTATATAAAATTTTCCCTGATTCTGCTTTGAAGATATTAATGAAAGCACTTGAAGTTCGAATAAGTGACAAACTTTGTCCTTCTTGGAAATATTCGCTAATTTCTCCTATTCTAAAGCAAGATAAGGACTCCAAATTTGTTTCATCATATCATCCTATTTCCCTATTAAATATAGATTATAAAATATTTACGTCTATTTTAGCAAACAGATTAAATCAAATGATGCCGACTTTAATAAACAACGATCAGACAGGTTTTATGCTGAACAGAAAAGTTCAGGATAATACTATTAGACTTTTAACTTTAATAGATTTTGCAAATAAAAAAAAAGAATTATCACTCATCAGTCTAGATCTAGATAAAGCATTTGATTTTATTAACTGGACATACTTATTTATGGTATTAAAAGAATATAATTTCTCCTCAGAAATCTTAAACTTGTTAAAAAATTATATGAAGGTTCTATAGCGTATATTAAAATCGGCGCTTTTTTATCTGGCCCACTTCAAATTCTAAAAGGCACTAGACAAGGTTGCCCTTTATCCCCACTACTATTTGCATTAGCAATAGAACCATTTGCTAATTTTATAAGAAACAATATAAACATAAAAAGTTTTGATGTTAATGAGAACTATTCTTCTAAAATTTTACTCTTTGCAGATGATATCTTATTAACTATTGGAAATATTGATTCATCTATTGATCACATTATTAGATCATTAAAACTCTTTGAGGAAATCTCAAACCTTAGATTTAACCAAAACAAAACAGAAACTATTCTCATCAATAAAAAATTGAATAACACTCTATCTAATTACAATAACTTTAACTGGACCAATGATAAATTGAACTATCTAGGGGTTCATATTCTGTCTAAATGGAAGGACACTATAAATATAAATTATAAAATTTTATTAAATAAAATCACAAAATACATTAATAGATGGAAGAAAATGTTCTTTACTGTAGAAGAAAGATTATCTCTGATAAAAATGATTCTATTACCAAAAATTCTTTTTTATCTTCAAACATTATTGGCTCCTCCTTCTAGAAAACAACTTAAACACATAAACACTATATTAATTAAATTTCTATGGTACCCTCAGAAACCAAGGATTAAATATGATTGGCACTATAAAAACTGGATTGAAGGAGGGATTGCTTTTCCACATTTTGAGCTTTATGCTGATTCCATTATTCTTAATATAACAAGTCTGTGGCTAAGTCCAAAATACCATTCAAATTGGAAAAATTTACACAAAACAATACTATTAAGTAATTTTGACAAGTTTTTCAAAAACATATATTGTTCTGAAAATATTAAGCTATTTATAGTTATTAAAGAATTCTTCTTCAACAATGAGCAGGAAAAATCACATCTTATTCCTATAATTAAATATATCTTGCAAAAATTTTAAAAAGTAATGAATAAGAACCTTTTGAACAACAATTTGTCCATTCTAATGTTTCCAGTAATCTTAACCAAGGGATGCTTTGATTCCTTTAACATGATGAAAATAAAAACTATGGAAGAAAATGGGTTATTATTCTGGCATCAGTTTTTAGGAACTAATAGTATTCATGATACTACCTACCTTTTAGCCAGGTATAATATCTACCAATATAACTGGTTAAATATTCAAATCTTCAGAGAATTTATTTTAACGGAATTTAAAAGACATAATTTTCCTGCTATAACAGACCTCCCCAAAAATTATCCATCCTCTTTGACTTCACCAATATAGGCTATAATAATGGTATCTCATTGTCAAGATTTTACAACATTCTTAGGTCAGATCTAATAATATTAGACGACAATTTATGGAAATATATCAACAATTTCAACAACTCCCAAATACATATAAATGATAAAACTTTAATTCTCAGATCTGTTTACCATACCTCTTCTTCCACATATTGGAAAATTTTTACATGGAAATTCATTCATAGAAGTTTTATTACACCAAAAAAGCCTCTAGAATAAGCAAGAAATATTTTAATAGATGTTGGAGATGCGAGGAGCTAATAGATGCCGACTGGGCACATATGTTTTAGAATGCAGAACAATAACCACATTTTGGATGGAGTTTAAAAATTTTATTAAAGCTTTGTGGTCGGACAGATGCGAGATCTCTGATTCTATGATACTTTTTAATGCACCAATGCCAAGGTATGTTCCACTGAATCAAATGAACCTCCTTTGGACTCTACTTGCTATAGCAAGAAAAACTATTACTAGAAATTGGAAATGTAAAAATAACCTCTCATTTAAGGAATTTATATCTTTTACTAAGATTATTTGTAGTAGGGAATTACAAACAGCTATGTTACACTCCTCAAACATGACTCATAAACAAATTGCCTGGATAAAGCTTAAAAAACTATTAGACAAAATGTAATGTTATTGAAGATTTGGTATCTATTTTGTAAAAATTTGATATTATGTTGTTTTTTCTTGTTAAGAATTGTAATTATACTCTTGAAAATCAATAAAAAATATGAGAAAAAAAAAAGAGATGCTAGCTGTACAAAATGCCCTTATAGCTTTCAAGGACCTGCTGCATCCAGGACAACTACTACTACAGACAGACAACACCACAGTTATGTGGTACATAAACAAGCAAGGGGGCACTCACTCCTACCCCCTTTGCAGACAAGCCATGACCTTGTGGAACACAGCTCTAAACTATCAAGTTCATCTGCAAGCACAATTCCTGTCAAGAGAGAAAAACACACTGACAGACTACTTAAGCAGAAACATCATGGATCCCCACGAATGGGAATTGAATCCACAAATACTCAGAATGATAACACAGAAATGTTGGAGCCCGGACATAGATCTGTTTGCATCCCAATGAACTGCCAGCTACAGAAATTCTGCACAAGGAGTTACCATCCACAAGCGTGGAAAGTGGATGCCCTCTCATTTAGCTGGAAAAACCTACAAGTATACGCTTTCCCACCACTACGTCTCCTTCCAAAGGTACTCATAAAAGCTAGGCAGGAAGAGCCAAAGATGATCCTGATTGCACCAGACTGCCATGCCAGCACTGGTACCCAATCTTAAAGAACTTAGCACAAGGACCACCCTGGATTTTGCCTGAAATCCCACATCTGCTGACTCAGCACAACAATCAGATACTTCACAGCCAGTTAAAAACCTTAAACCTAGCTGCATGGAAGATTCCTTAGTCAAGCAAGCAATGCCTCTCTCCAAAGCTGTTATGGATGTCATTCTGGAGGCCAGAAGGCCTAGTACCAGGAAGGCCTATTCAGATAAATGGAAGAGATTCTGTGCCTGGAACCAGGCTCACAGCCTTGACCCTCTTGTCCCAAACATTCCTCAGATACTACAATATTTAACTGAGATGCTGGACAAAGGCCTCTCCTTTTCATCCATCAAGATCCATGCCTCTGCCATCTCTGCTCATTACAACACGGATCCACCAATGTTCTCTAATCCTTTGCTAAAACAGTACCTCAGAGGGGCTAAAAACATAAGACCGCCCCATAGAGCACCTACTCCAACTTGGACCTCAACTTCGTGTTGGAAAAATTAACTTTACCCCCTTTTGAGCCAGCTAACACAGCAGATTTAAAATATATCTCTTGGAAAACTGCTCTGCTCCTGGCAAATAACATCAGCTCGAAGAGTTTCAGAATTACAGGCACTAATGGCAGTGAAACCTTTCCTCATTTTCCACCAAGACAGGGTGTCCTTAAGAACTAACCCTACGTTTATGCCAAAGGTGGTATCAAGTGTGGCTCTAAACCAAACTATTCACTTGCCAACTTTTTATCCAAAACCACAGAATAAAGTGGAGAGACTACTACATTCTTTGGACATACTCAGGCAGTTATGCTTCTACTTGGACAAAACCAAAGCTTTCAGAAAATCTGAGCAATTATTGGTAGCATATGCTGCAGGAGCACAGGGAAAAGCCATTTCAAAACAGACTATTTCAAAATTGATAGGACATTGTATACGTTTCTGCTATACACACCATGGGAAACCTGTACCTAGCAGCATTAGATCTCACTCCACCAGGGCAACAGCCACTTCAGCTGCCTACCTCAGAGGAGTATCTACCAAGGATATTTGGAAGCAGCAACTTGGAGCTCTGTACATACCTTCACCAAGCATTACCATCTACCTCTATACTCTAAATCCAGAGCTGGCTTCACCACTGCAGTGCTGCAGGGCCTTATAGCCACCCCTAATGCCTTATAGAACCAGCCACCCTACATCAGCTTTGGGATTCTACCCAAGTGTAATGACTGCAGCAGTGTAACATGATGAACATAGTACAGTTTTGTACTTACCATAAATGTAGATGTTCAAGTGCATACACTGCTGCAATCCAGGTTACCCTCCCTCCTTCCCCTCTTACTTGCTGGTACGTCCCTATGTCTCCTACCCTTTACTACCTATGGGGAGTATTTGCTGGTAACTGACAGTTGTTGTTTGCTTTTCTTATGTATGTTTTATTAGCAATTTGAATTGCCTACCTTTTTGGGGGCACCTGACATCTGGGGCAATTAAAACTGAAGAAAATGGCGTCGGCTGCATCTTATATACCCCTGTCGCACTGACGTCAGGGAGGAGGCGACGGCAACCGATGCCGGACCAAGACTTTGGAACTCAGGCCGACTGGGGAACTGCCTGACGGCAGGATAACCCAAGTATAATGGCTGCAGCAGTGTAT
>NC_056727.1:887750766-887828266 GCF_019279795.1 Protopterus annectens | reverse complement strand
GTACCCCACTGGGGATCCTTTTTTTCTTGCACTAACCGATGTTAGAAAAAGTTAATAATTGTCTTGCCTGTGGAAAACAAATACCACACTGAGACTTCCACTCTTACAGCATCACTTGTCTAGGCCCAGACCACTTAATCTCCCGTTGTCACTTCTGTGCTTTAACGCCAGAACTGTCAGTCGTCGGGCCCTTATTGTAGCCAGATATTTTCGTTTACAGTCCTCAAATTCTGATATGGCTTCGGTAAGCCATCCGACAGCAGATCTACCAAAAATACGTAAAGATAAAGACAGAGACAGACCGCACAGGTCCAAACCTACTGACAGCGCTTCCGTTAAGCTAGTCGTCAGTCCTCCGGTACTCAGTGATGCGCTTTCGGAGCCCCTGATACCTGCTTCAGTTGATTTCACAGGCTGCTACCAAGACCCTTTCGGAATCTGGTATGCCACAAAACTCATCTTCGTCTAAGGATCCTGCAGTCATCTCTACCTTGGATGGGTCTGGAGCCGATGAGTAGGCACCAGCTTCCAATGAAGTCCTTTGCACCTCCAAATCTTGACACAAACCTACGTTTTCTTTTGCGACTACAATTCTTTCAAAAACAACAGAGTTCCTTAGGCCCAGGGTTCGAACCACACTCAAGAAACTGTCTACCCACTCCCAGGCATCTGCTCCCTTGCCTCAATCGCAAATTCTTAAAATGGTGGAAGACCTTATCATGCTGATCAGTTGAAGCCAAGCTACTCCCTCAAAAAGGAAAAGAGATCTGTCCCCAGTAATTTTGTCTGAACAAGAGTCAGATGAATCTGATGCATCTGACTGTGAAGACATGCAACCCATCTGCACTTATGAGGATTCTGATGCAGAAGAATCAATTCCTTCAGCCTCTCCCCTAGAGGAATTTTCCTTTGGAGAAACCCTGCATACTTTAAGGGAGCATTTTCAATGGGAGATAGATCTTCCGCAACACAGACCCTTGGCCATTCCCCCAGTCCTGGATGTGGTGGATGATGTTTTTCTTGAATCCAGCTTGACCCCTGACGCCCTACCTCCTGCTCCCAGAAAACCAGACAGGTACTACAGAGTCCCCTGACTCACACAAATATCTTCTTAAAAATCCAACAGCTGACCCTGAGGTCATTTCTCAAGGGCCAAAAGGGATTAAAGCAACCTCTGTTAAGAATCCAACCCCCTCAGACAGGGATTCCTGAGCACTGGACAGATGGAGTAAAAAAATATACACCTCAGCAACTCTTGCTATCAGGGCACTAAATTGTCAGTTCCATATTCTTAAATATCAGCAACATACTTAGGAGCTCCTTAAACAAAAAATGTTTTCCTTTCCTGCTTGAGCAGAATCTAAAGATTTACAAGACTTAGTGCATTCTGCAAATCAAGTAACTAAACACACTTTGCACTGTGGTTTTGATGCCTTAGAAGCTTCCTGCAGGACAGCAGTCACTGGATCTGTCATTAGAAGACATGCATGGCTTAAGGAACAACCCCTGCCAGACCATGTCAAATCTAAATTTTGGATGCCCCCTTGCACAAAGATAACTTATTTGACACTAAGGCAGATGAAGTCTTAAAAATGATGGAAGAAAAAACAAAATCTATGCAAACAGTTAAAGATTTCTTACAGGTCTAGCCCCCTAGGTTCAGCAAGCATTTTCCCTTCAAGCACAGGTCCTTTCCTCCTCCGAGTAAACAGGCCCAGCCTCAGCCCCGTGGAAACAGATCCCCCAGACAGCAGCCCTAGGGAATGTTGAGATCTAAGCAGTGGACTACCTTCACTTCAAAACCAGGGAGTTGTAATCCACCCCTTATGGTAAGAACACCCAATGACTCCCCTCCTGCCAACCTCCCCTCTGCCCACCTTCACTCACCCCTAGGAGGAAAACTCTCCTTTCAATCAAGCACCTGGGCCACCATTACCAAGGACCAATGGGTTCTGAACATTGTGCCTCAGGGATACAAATTCTCCTTTCACACCCTTCCAACCCCAAAAGGGTTCCCAGATCTACCACCAAATCAGTGGGCAGAGGCTCAAAAGCAAATCCATTCCCTGCTCTCCTTAAGGGCAATAGAGCACGTTCCTGCAGAACAGATAAGCCAAGACTTCTGCTCCAAACTTTTTCTGATGCCCAGAAAAGAGGGCACCTGGCATCCCATCCTCGATCTTTCCATTCTAAACACCTTCCTGGTGATCTCAAAATTCAAAATGCGCACCCTTCAGCAGCTGTTACCCATGCCTCTCCAAGGACGCTTAGCTAGCCACCCTAGATCTAAAAGAGGCCTACCTCCACATTCCTGTTAGGGAATCCTGCAGAAAATATCTCCGCTTCAGGGCAGGATCTCAACACTTTCAGTTCTCTATGCTTTCCTTTGGCTTATCTACTGCACCCAGAGTTTTCACAAAATGCCTGGCTCTGGCCATTGCCTTTTGCATACAAAGAACTATTCAGATTTACCCCTACTTAGATGACTGCCTTATTCAGGCAGACAGCCAGGAAAAGCTGCTCAAGCACCTGGCCTTTGTAAAGAACCTACCAACCTCCCTAGGGTACACAGTCAATGAAAAGAAATCAAAACAAGTGCCCACCCAAAGGATAATCTTCCTGGGAGCAAATCTGGACACAACATCCCAGATGGCATACCTTACACCAGAGAAACAAATTTTCCTGTCAGCCTACTTCTCTCAGCTGGCCACCAGGCCCCATCTTTCTGCAAGGAAAATCCTGCAAGCTCTGGGGTTCATGGCCTCTTGCATACTCCTCATTCCATATGCCAGACTGCATGTGAGGAAACTTCAGTGGTACCTAAAGAGCCTTTGGTGTCAACACTCTCAAGACCTGGAAACTCTTCTACCTATAATTCCTTGCCTCAGAAAGGAATTTCTTTGGTGGGCAACAGCATGCTCCCACAACAAGGGACTACCCTTCTCCTCAACCTCCGCCATCCAGACCCTCACCACAGAAGTATCAGATTACGCTTGAGGTGCACAATTGGACAACAGGTGCATATTTGGCCAATGGAGCCCACAGCAAATTCCCCTTGCACATCAATCAAAAAGAGATGATGGCTGTGCAGCATGCTTTGATAGTTTTCAAACCCCTTCTCTCTCCAGGGGTTCTCCTGTTCAAAACAGACAACACCACTGTGATGCGGTACATCAACAAGAAGGGAGGGCCTCACTCCTACCCTCTATGCAGGGTGGCCATGACCCTTTGGCTCACAGCCTCTTCCATGCAACTACACCTACTAGCACAATACCTACCAGGTTCTCTCAACTCCCTGGCAGACCAGTTAAGCAGAAACTTTCTGGACCCACATGAGTGGCAACTCAACAGAAGTACCTTCTCCCTAATAACTCAAAAATGGGAAACCCCAAAGGTTGACCTCTTTGCCTCCCACACCAACTATCAGCTCAGCAAATTCTGCACCAGGGAGCATCACTGCATGGCTTGGAAAGTGGATGCCTTGTCCTTCCCCCTGAGTCAAACCTCTTGGTCTGTGCCTTTCCTCCCCTACCTCTCATCCCCAGGGTACTGCTCAAAATAAGGGAGGAAAAACCAAGGACCATTCTTATAGCTCCAGACTGGCCCCGACAGCACTGGTACTCCTTGCTGCGCAGCCTGTCCCCGCTGCCTCCATGGCATCTTCCTCAGATTCCAAACCTCCTAAGCCAGAGGGAAGGGGAATTCATGCATCCCCCATTGCAGACACTCAGTTTGGCAGCTTGGCTTATTCACTAACCCTGAACCAATCTGCCGTCCTCAGTAAACAGGCTCTGGACGTTATCCATGAGGCCAGACGCCCTAGCACCAGAAAGTCTTATGCAGATAAATGGAAAAGGTTCTGCACCTGGATTCAGGCTAAGGGAGCCAATACGGCACAGCCCTCCATCCCTCTCATCCTGGATTACTTAGCTGACCTACTACACAGTGGTCCCTCCTTCATAAAAATTCATGCCTCTGCTATTTCTGCTCATTTTCCCACTGAGCAGCCCCTTTTCTCACACCCTTTGATCAAACAGTTCCTCAGAGTGGCTGGCAAACAGAAGACCCCCAGAAGGGCACCAACACCAGCTTGGGACTTTAACTTTGTCTTGGAAAAGCTCACCCTGCCTCCTTTTGAACCAGCTTCTTCTGCAGAGCTAAAATTTCTCTCCTGGAAGACAGACTTCCTTCTGGCCATCACTTCAGCCAGAAGAGTCTCTGAGCTGCAAGCACTCATGGCTGTGGAACCCTTCATCATCTTCCATGCAGACTGGGTATCCCTCAGAACTAACCTATCCTTCATGTCCAAAGTGGTGTACAGTGTGGCTCTCAACCAATCCATTCATTTGCCCACCTTATTTCCTAATCCCCAGAACAAGGGGGAAGGGATTTTTCACTCTCTAGATGTGCACAGACAGCTCAGATACTATCTGGACAGGACTAAATCCTTCAGAAAGTCTGATCAATTGCTGGTTAGCTTTGCTTCAGGGGCAGAAGGTAAAGCCATCTCCAAGCAAACCATTTCCAAGTGGAATAGCACACTGCATCCATTTCTGCTACACACAGCTTGGTAAGCCTCCCCCCAAGGGGTCAGGACACACTCCACCAGAGCAGCCTCCACCCCTGCAGCTTTCCTCAGAGGAGTCCCCACCAGGGACATCCTGGAGGCTGCCAACTGGACATCTGTTCACACTTTTACCAAGCATTACCACCTGCCTCTCTTCTCCAAATCCAGGGCAGGGTTTGCCTCTACAGTCTTGCAGGGCATCTTGGCCAGCCCCTAGCTTACTTGACTGCCTCCGCACATTTCCTTAGCTTTGGGAATCTACCCAAATGTGATGACTGCAACAGTGAAACACGAAGAACATAGTACAGTTGTGTACACTTACCATAAATGTAGATGTTTGAGTATTCACTGTTGCAGTCCTGGTTTCCCTCCCTCCATCCCCCATTTTTCTCTTTCTCCTTTTGCTACCACTCTTCCTTGTTATTCTGCTTTCCTTACAAGGGACATATTGGTATTTATTTTCCACTGGTGGGGTTCTTCCACCAGAACCTGGCCTCCTACTTAGGGGGCTCCTGACAGGTTAGGGCAAGAAAAACTGATGAAAAGCTAAGACTGTTCTCTGTTGCTTACCGCTTTCTCAGAGGCGATCTCTGTCTAACGTACAGAGCCATGTCCAACCCAGAATTGTTGAACATGCTCCATCTTAGCAAAACCAAATCTACTCGAGCTACACGCTCTAGGGATATAAACCTCAACACAACAATGAATAGAACATGCTGGAGGGACAGATTCCCTTCGCAGAGACTTCCCTTACTATGGAACAGGGTCCTGATCTACATAAGACAGAGCCCCTCACTATCACTCTTCAAGAGGAACCTTGATGAGTGGATGGGTAACAGAAAGTTCACACCGAAGATCACACCAACAGCACTACTAGATAGGGGCCAAGGGTACTAGCTGCTAGTACAAGGGTCTAGCGAACTACTAAAGGGGCGGTGAATACCGCACAACGTGGCTGGGCTAATATATGCCTTCGGGCAGATAGCCAAGTACCAACCTATGAACCTATAATGGCATTGGCTGCCTTACTTTATACCACTGACAACCTGACGTCAGTCCTTAAGCGACAGCAACCGACGCAGAAATACTAAGTCTCTGATATTCAGGCCGGCCGAGGGCTACCCTGGCAGGGATAACCCAAATGTGATGACTGCAGCAGTGAATACACTCTAACATCTACATTTATGGTAAGTGTACACAACTGTACTTTGCTTGTAGTCAGGCTTTATCATTCAACACCACCAGAGCACTCGTGAAATCGCTACATCCAGTGACTACAGTGTCTTGGCATACAGAGAGACACAAAGTCATAAAATATCAGGATTTGCAGGCAAAAACGAGAGCAGTGTGGAAGAAAGATACCCAGGTATACCCTGTCGTAGGAGCAATGTGTCTTGTAAAAAAATAATCTGTAATTGTATTTAGATATGTACTTCCACGGTGGTGCAGTGGTAGCATTGTTGCCTCACAGCAAGAGGTTCTCCCGTTCGATTCTCGGCTTGGGTTGGGAGTGCCTTCTGTGTGGAGTCTGCATGTCCTCCCCATGGTCGAGTGGGCATTCGAAAGACATGCGTTGAATGGGCGTGCCTTCGTTTAAGGTTGGGCGTCGGGCTGGCAACTTGACACCATAAAAACCAACTGCCAGTCATTAGCGGACCAGAGTTCCGCTGTGGCGACCCCTAACCGGGAAAAGCCGAAAGACAAACAACAACAACAACAACCAATACATGTAACCCTGTTTGAATTGCAGAAGGAGTCCTTACTGTGCACATTGCGGGTGCTGTGAAAAGCACTTTTAGCTGACATCAAAGATCGAAGCAATACAAATTTCATGAACTTTAATTGTACTCGATTTAGGAATGGAGTCCATTCCCATCATGGTATTAGCAGCTCAAGAGTTGGAGAAATTAAAAAAATCACAAGTAATAAATCCTCCAAGTATTATCTCTAAATGTAACTGTCATTATCAGATAATGTTGTAAACAAAAATCTATCACAATATGTCATACCAGTGTGATGCATACACCTGTCTTTAAGGAGGAGGCTCAAATATGTCAGCCTCAAGTCATACCATCCTTTTAAGAACCTTTGCTACTCAGCTTACAGGTACAACTTACGTCTTATCCCATGCTAGCTGATATGTTGTTCACTTACCTTGTCTTCAGAGCTGCCCCAGCCCTCAAGTTCATCTGATAACTGACCATAGAAATGTTTGATATCTATAAATGCATAAACTTTGTATAATCTTGTTTATCCCAAAATAGAATCTCCAGTGATAAAGCAAGTGGACAGAGACCAAAAAATAATGTTCTCAGGTATATAATACAAAACAGAATATTTCAGTAATATACCATGAATGGGCACTCAGTTTGTTTTCAACCCAGTAAAACTAAACAGGGACTTGGTTCTAGTCTTTGCCATTTCTATGGCCAGTAAAAACAAATCACTCCAATTATAATTTTATCCTTGAGTTATCACAAAGGATGTTGACAGCATGCCTACCTCTGCAAATGGAATTCCATTTACTTAGTTAACACCGGTATTTAGTGTATCACTCTGTTCCCATTCATTGTTATCCAGTAACATTCTTAAGCATCCCGCTGTCACCCCTGGGAAACTGTTTGTGTTTTAGCTAGTCAGATGTACAGATGTCACACCACATACTTTGTGGATCAGATGGAACCGGAAAAAGAGAAAAGTTTTCCTCAGTGGAACAAGAAAAGTACAAAAAAAAAAGCCATGTTAAAACCGGTCTGGATTAATGAATTGTTCGATATGCATTAAAACACTTAAGTTTTACCTTAGTGCTGCTGTAGTTTTGTTGCTGATATATACTGAGTTTTGTGCTGGCATTTTTTCAGTTACGGATCAGGTGGAACCCCCACGTTTTCTGTCTGTCCCCTTTTTTTGACCGAACTAAAGGTGGCATGGATACTATTGTACTTTACTCTGCTGTCTTCATCATGGGGATGGTGGACTTGTGCAGGGGTTTTAAAAGGTCTCGAGGTCAAGCCAGATGGCTGGACATCTGTGCAAGTAGATGTCCAACTGCTTGCAGTGCAATCTCATATACTTGGAATCATACTGCAGTGCTCTTAGCTTGATCACCTATAATTAGGGTGAATTTGCTTTATATATCCAAAACTGAAGAAGTCTTTATAAAATATATCCATCACCTTTTAAAGAAGTCGTCTTCATAAAATGTATCCACAGCTTCTTCAAAAAAAATCTTAATGAAATTGGGCGAACTTTAATTTTATGATGTAAGACTTTAAAATTTGTTGTATATATTGTTTAGTTTTAATAACACTGGCCTATTAAAATAATCAAAAGCCATTTTTAGGATCCCATGTGACTCGGAAGAACTTTGGAATGTGGCTAGCATCATGAGCTTTTTATGGGAGCCTCGTACACTAATCAAAGTTCAGTGAAATACAGGCACAAGACCAGCATCAATTGATAAACATATGAATATCAGAACCTGCTAGAGCAAGTCCTAAAGTACGGAGACTGAATGACTGAACAATCAGACTAGCATTTACTAAGTCTGAGATGCCATTTCTCAGAATATTACCTTTTTTCCAAAGTATGGTAATCTTGGAGTTGGTATAGATAAGTTTGGAGGTGTTGAGGACTTGCCCCCCACATGGGGGGTGCGGGGGGGGGGCTTGCCTCCTCTGCAAAAAGAAGCTTTAAGGAGAAGAGTGATTTTTGACATTCTCACTGTTATGAACTGATTTCTGATCAGATTCAGACTGCTGTCTTGCCAGTCTCTTTTCTGCGTTTCCTGCCATGGACCTTCCTGGCAGCTGTAAACATTAAGCACACTTATGTCCCTCGGTTTTAAAGGAAGCAAGAAGCTACTTCCTTTCCTGCAGGATCAGAGCAGTACAAGCTTATCTCCTTGTCCTTTGGGGGCTATCCACTGCCGCTATGGAATTTATGATATATTTAGCCGTAGTCTTTGAATGCCTCTGACTAAAGGGCATACGCTTTATACCTATAAACAGGGTGATAGCATCATCGAAATAAAGTCCCTAGGACAACTGGTGAATGCCTTGGACTATACTATGCAGTACTTCTCAAGAGTGTGAATAATTTCCAAGACCATTTTGAACACTTAAGGAGTATGTGCTGTCTCTCCCAAAAGTAGCTGTTTTAGCAAGGCTGTGAATGTGCCTTTGTGTCCACCACAGGGAGTATCCTAGTTTATCTAAATGCTCTCCTTAATCCTGTTGAAAGGATGCACATGAGGATTTTCCAGTGGTACCAGTGTAACTTAAAATAGCAGCTGTTGCATTTTTTGGAGATGATGATTCACAGATGCTCCAGTGTCAGAGGGGTAAAGGGCTGGCTATGGCCCAGGCAACCCAGGTTCAATTAGTGGTTTGGGTGACTAATAGAGTGACAGGGAGGGATGGGCTTTACTATCGCAGGGGTGGGTAGACGGATCCATGGGTGCCCACAGTGACGATCCCCGGTGGAGGCTGGGGACAGCATAAGGTAGGAGTGCCTGCAAGAGTGGTTTAAGGGTGGAGACATGGCTGAGCTGCTGTGGAGGTGGGGCAAAATGCACATCTCCATTGAACACACACCCCAGGCTAACCTGTGGACTGACAAAAAGGGAGGGGGGATTGAAAGAGGCAGGTCATAAAGTAACCCCCCCCCCCAGCCAGATGCACAGACAAACTGAGCCCCTGGATGTCTTGTTCCATGACTGGCCCCAGCAGTACACTGGATTAAGCCTATAGGTGGGGGGGGGTCAGCAGCTGGTAGATGGAGTGCTAACAGGTATCGTGGTATCAGGCTGGTAGAATGATGAATGGCGGAGGGGGGAGGGAACAAAAAAAATGGAGAGATGGGGATTCACATGGTATCCAATACTATGTTACACTGAAATGGGAGGGGGGGTTCTCAGTCTAATTACAGGCAACACCATGGTCATATGATAAATAAACAAATAAAAGGATTTTCATTCTTGATTATACATGCTGTCCATGGTGTCCTGGGAACTGCTGTCAAAGCAAAGTATCTTACTCTGTGCCCACTGCTTCCAATCTGCTCACAGAATACTGTAGAGGACTAGCTGAGCAGATCAGCACCCAACTCCTATAATTAGATGCTGAACCCAAGACTCTTCCTCAAAATAACAATATACTGTGCCACTAGACCTGTTTGCATCACCAGTAAGCTGCCAGATTCCCCAGGTCTGAGTAAGTTTCCATGCGCATATTCTTAGTAGTGCATGTTGCCTCCTAAGCATGGAACAGAAGCCTCCTTTTCATGTCTCTTCCATCCCAGCTTCTCAAAGTATTATAGGAAGATAATCCAGGACAGAGCTACATTAATTCCGCTGATCCTTAACTGGCCAGTACAGCTTCTGTTTGTCTGTGTGTCAAAAAGTTATAACTTCTCCCATTGTGCTCAATGGGAGAAGGGTACCCTGTTTTTACTTTTGGCATCTTGGGCTCATCCTGTGGTTAGAATATGCCATGCAACCCATTGGGCAAACCTTTGAAGCAGCAGAAGACTTGGTGGTAACATCACTTTCTCCAAATGAAAAAAAGGGAGAAAAATAGTGTTCACAAAAAAGATGTGAAGATAGTGCTGGTGCCTCTGTCCAATGTACTATGCATCCTGTTATCAGTGCCATGGGAAGATCTATCCAGTACAGGGATACATGGGAGTCAGGCCAGATTGCTGAATGACCACCTGGTGAAATAATGCCATATGTGTTATGAATCCTACTGCATCAATTATCCTACTTGAACATCTGTGGTTGTGGTCAGTGTACTTGTACCATTACTGGCAAATAATGTCACTTGATCTATGAAGGGACCCTTTTTGTGGTTCCCAGATGCTGTCGTGCTGTCTCTGTCTACTGAAATTTATCCAGCAGATGCTATTGGACCTCTCTGTCCCTTAGGCAAGTTTATATTTGTATATTATGTGTGAACAGTGTAACTGTCAAATCTTCATTGTTTTTATCTAGATTTGCAGGAATTATGCTTACTTATTGCTTGTAGTGGGTGAACTGTCTTGCTTGGGTGCTAGTTTCCAGTTACATTTTGATAGGTGATGTAACAGTGTACGTACCTCCAAGAACAGAAGCTTCTGACAAAAAATATTTAATTGGACTGGATGAGAGTATGAACTCATTCAGAAACCAAAGAAAGACGGTCCTCTTTGTATTCAGGTGATACTGTAGGAATGTATCTGTTATTTCTTCTGTTGTCACAGGAAAAAGAATAGGTGCGACTTTGAATCTGAATGCTTTCTGCTACATTTCCAGTTGTCAGGCTTAACAGGAGGTTTCCCATATTGTAAGCATGACTTCATCAGTTCAGCTTGCTATCCTTCTCCCTCCCTTTCTTGGCTTTCAGAGGTTCGTGATCAAAGCAAAGAGGTTAGATATTTGCCTGACACAATAGAATTCATTTACTTGGTGCAGTGATACTGTTTTTCAGGTAAAGGTTGCTCCTGTTTGCTGACAGTTTAGGGCATATTGTCATTACTTCATTTAATCTACTCTTGGGTGTAGAGAGATTTGTGAAACCAGTTCTGGATTCTGCTACCCTGAATCTGTCCTTGATCAAGCAGTTTTACTGGTTGGGCACTGCAGTGCAGTTGAATGTGGACTTTGTTCCTTTTCCATACCATTTCTGACATGTCATACATCAGACATGGGTCTAGAGCACATTTAGTCTCCTTCTTATCAACGGGTACTTCATAACATCTTGAATATTTTAGCAGTCATTTTGTCACCTTAAAATTTTTCAGGAGGTGTTTAATCAGGGGAAGTTCAAGCACTCCTCTACAAAGCTACAGTCATACCGATACTTAGGTTGACATCCACTCAAATCATTTGTGCTAATTGGCCTTGGAATTCTAGCATTTGCTTCTGTCCTTTAGCTTGCATTTGGTGGTAGTTCAACTTTCAAGGTACAAGAATATTTTTGTAAACCGGTTTACGTTGCGTAGTTCTTAAGAACTGCAAATGGCAATTGACTATGTAGTGTTCTCAGATTAATATTGAAGGGAGAACTTGTGATATAGTCCTGTTTGCTATCATGTGAAGTGCACATTCTGGTATGGTTTACCAAGATCACTACTTACATGTTGTGAATTCCCAGACAGAGCTAGAGTCAAACATCTACTGTTCTAATGTGTGTTCTCACAGAAGTGTTTAGTGAAGGAAATAATAATGATAATAAGGGATGTGGGTTAAGACTGCGAAGGAGAATTGTGTTTTAGAAGAAGGGTAGAGAGACAAGGTGGTTTTGAGACAATGAAGAATGGTGTTGACCATGATTAAGAGTGGAAAAGGTAGCTGGGTCCTAGTGGAGTTTGTGGTAGGAGGCAAGAGAATGTTGATGAAGTCACGGAGTGTGCCAAATGGATGATCAGAAATTTGTATGGGTGTTATACTTCTATAGCTGGGAGAAAGTTATGGTCAGTTCAGACTTTAACATAGTGGTATTTTGAGTATGGATATTTTTTTTTATTTCTGTATAAAGAATTTAACATTAAATACTGGGTAGAGTTAATGATAGAAATGAAGCAAGTGACCTGGATTGTCTGAAAGTTAATAGTCTGGTCATTAGAATATGAGTGCTTCGAGTTTGATTTTGCAAGAACCGAAATGTGGGATGGCATAATGGTTAAGGTGTTTACCTCAAAGGTACAAGGTTTGATTCTCACCTTTAAGAAGGGCAGGTTTGGCGTAATGGTTAAGATCCTCAACTCATAAAGACATGGTACAGGGATTGATTCTAACCTCAGGCTATTGGCTAAGCTTAAAAGGGCCTTTTAGGGCAGTTACCCAGGTATTGACTTGTATGGGTGGATATGTCACCTGTAGACATAGAGAAAAGTGGAGAAGAGAATTTCATTGAAATTTATAGTAGTACAGGTGGGTTTGGAAGTCAAGAGGAATTAGAGAGGGCAGATTGTGGTGAGATAGAAGGTGACATGGAAAGAAAAGTGATGTTAAGAAGAAGAAATAGTGGCAAATAAAAATGTGGGAAAGAAAGCTGAAAATGGTGTAAATGAGTTGGACAGGTTTGAGGAGGAGAAAGATAAGACACATGGTTTAAGGTGATGATTGAGCAGACAGAGACTGAGTTAGGAAAGAAAAAGAGCTGTATGGCTGGCAAAGGTAGAGTCAGTAGGGGAAGTGAAAGGCTTGGAAGTAGAAGCAGTATAGGGTAAAAGTAAAAGTGAGTGTATTGAAAGGAAAGGGTGAGACTAACGTGGTTAAGAAGGAACAAGTAGAGGAGCTGAATGAATTTTATGAGGATATGTATGCTGATGTGCTAAAGAAGGAACAGCGTCATACTTTAGTGAAGGAAATAAAGTGGTAGTTGTAGTAGAGAATGGAAAGAGTGGAGGGGAAAGATGGCAGAAAGGGAAACTGGCTAGAAAGAAATGCTGAAGGAACTTGAGAACGCACATGCCAAGGGGCAAATGGATTCCTTATGAACCTTGTATAAGTTTGTTGGGTGAAGTGTTCTGGGTATTAGAAAATGCTTTCATTGGCACTTGGGGGGCATCTGTTGCATTGATGAAGTCATTAATGATGATTCTCCTTAAAGGAATAGGGAAGGTAGGACATGTGTCAAATTAGTGACCCATTCTCTGGTAAGTACATGTGCTCAGATTTTTGCCAAAGTGCATTGAGGAACTTGGTTGAGACTGGATGGGTTGTTTTTTTAAGGTATGTAACCCACAAAGAATTGAAGTTTGTGGTAGATTTTATGTATAAGAAATCTTTTTGGTTTGATGTAGTGGTGTTTTAAGGGATATTAATTCTGAGGTTGAGTTTAGGACAGCAGTAAAGGCCGTGTATAATGACCGTAATCTGAAGATGACAGTGCATTCTGGGAAAATGAGGCTGGAAAGATGAATAAAGCTGTGTTGTTCACTGTTGTTCTGCCTTTTCCTTTTGTTAGTGGAGGTGTTGGCATAAATGAGAAGAGGCTAGAAGAATAGTGAACTTTTTCAGTATATTCACAGATTGTTTTAGGGTGGTGCTGGAGGATGTGACAAAGCTAGCTACTTGGACTTTTGATGACAGTCTTAGTGATTTGGGATAGAAGCAATCTTCTGTACTGGTACTTTTCAGTGGAACATGGGATAAGGATTGCAAGTTACATAGTTGTAACAAGCAAGTCAAAGTCTTTGGGATTCCAGATTTATCCCTTGTCGGCTTAGATAGTTAGGAAGAATATGAATAACCTAGCAGTAGATCAGTTAACAGTTACAGGTGGCCAGGCCAGATATCTGTGTTGTCAGCATAGCTGTAATAAAAATGTTGGTGTTGGTGCAATTTTTGTATCTGGCAAGGGCTCTAATGGCATTTTTCAGAGTGAGTATAGTAAAGGAGGTGCAACTAGTGGGAAGCAGGTTTAAGTGAATAGAGCAAGGAGCTAAGATCAATAAAGAAAGCTTAAGAATGAGTGAGAAGTAGAATGTTTGAAGTGTACCCCAATTTTCCAGTGATTGTGGCACAAATAATAAGGCTGCTGCAGGAAAAAATATATGTGGGTGTGTGTGGTTGTGTAGCTAGAGAGGGCATATAGTAGATAGTTATGAGCTGGGTAGGGGTGTAAAGTCAGAGAATTGTGGAAGATAAGGACTTGTGTGAGGAACTGAGGAGAGGAAGTACAGTTGAATAACATTAGGGTGGCATTAACAGAGAAGATGCTAATCACTAAGGGGGTCAGAACATAAAAGTGATCAGATATATTGGAGATATGTTAGTGAGGAAGAGGGTGTAGCATGATGTATTTCAGGAGCCGGTGCAGAAATGTGCATTGAGTAGCAAAAGTGACTAAGCAGCAGCAGGTTAAGAAGGTAGTGCATGTGCAAGTGAGAAGGAGCAGGGGAGAGATAAGGAAGAGTTAGAGGTTCCTTCAGAGAGATGGAGGTTTTAAGGAGAAGATAGGGGGCCTGTGGGGTGTTGAAATTAAGGATTTAACATTTGAATTAAGGATGTTGGGCAGTGAGGTAGCAATTTAAGTATAATAAGACACACGGCCTTATGTTTGTAAGACAAGCTTATGATATGGAGATGAAATTGTTGCACTGATTATTTTTCCAATCTGCAGGATGTCTTAATACAAAGTTTTATGGGGAGAGGACAAGGTCAGAGGTGTGACAAAGGGACAGATCATTTGCATATTTCATGGAGATTTAAGATGGTGGAAGACACTGTCCTGTTAGGTAATTTTCGGAGTGAAGATTGATTAAATATGGACATTTTGCTTGTTTGAAGTAAGTGTTGATAAGTAGAACATGACCACAGATGATGACTGTAGGGTGGATGTTTCTTACAAGTTGGCTTAAGAGTGAGATAGCAAAGGACAGGAAGTAGTAGGGAGACAAAGGAAACAAATAACGATAAGCAGATTATAAGATGTTTGAAATGTCCTGATCATGTTAGGGAGGACAAAGGAGAGGGATAAGGAGATTGGAGAGAAGGCACTGGGATGGTTTATGTTAAAAGAGAATGGAGAGGAAAAAGGAGGGGTACTTTGAGAGACAAAAGGTTGACTGATTTTACCCAAGAAAGTTTTGGGAGTGAGGTTAGGGTGCTGAATTTGATTCCATTGGTATGGAAGCATTGTCTACAAGGCACAAAATGGTATGAATAGAGCAACATTAATGAAAGAAGATGAAATTCTGCATACATGTCATCTAACAAATAGTGTAGATAACTTTTGAATGCTTGCTTTTATTGTTGGAATATGGAAAGTTGAGAGTAATTTGAGTATATGGATTTCTGTATATAAGATATTAATTTTCTGAGTTGAAGTCCAAATCTCTAACAAGGAGGAAGATGCACAAAGTTTAAATCAGCAAAAGTCAGTTTTTTCATTCTCATCTACTGTCAAACTGTCAGCAAAATCATGATCTGGTATATTGATGTTACAAATCCCCTTTTTATCAAATTTACTCTTGAAATTTGAACAATTTAATGGACCACATGAAGAAAACTGTTAAACTGTGTATGCTTGATTTCATATCCTTTGTGAAAGTTAAGTGACTTTGTTTTTGTTTCATGTTCTGAGATATGTTATACAACAAAATACATATTTGTTTTAACATTCACATTATTCCATCTGTTGCAGCCCAGCTTTATCAGTAATCAGTATTTACTTTTCAAACCACTGGAGTTGTTTGCATTTCACAACAGTCCAGGATCTGTCCCATTTTAGTAACTAAATGTAATTAAGATAATAAACTATAAAGTAATAAAACTTGTGCACCTAGTATATGTATGTACATATTAGTGTCAAACAACAGTGCATTTTTTTTCATTTTGCGTTGCTTGATTCATTCGTTTAGCATTGCTGCTGCTCTTTGATTAAGGCTTTTGCCCAGCCTTCTCAGCACTGACTGCTAAATGATTTGATAAGCACTAAAAATTTAGCAGTTAGGACTCCATATTACTTAACCCACATAATTTAATACCATGAATTCCATTTAAACCACTAGCAAGTCATTTTGCACTCGTCTGAACTTAAATGTTGCAGCGAAAGTATATAAACTCTTTTCTCCTACTGACATCCACTACTAAATGTGGATATGATGTTGGATACAGTAACCATAAAGGAGAAGTGCCTATCTACAAACAAAACCTTTTCTTGAAGTCAAGATGCAGTTACTGCTTCTTCGGGCTTCTAATGGAAGACTTATCAAATTGTAAACTCATGGAGCAGGATTGTCTGATTTCATGAAGAAGCTTCATATACCGTCCTTCAGTATGCCACATTTCCAAACTTCTAAAAGAGCATTTCGGAGCAACAGCATAATAAAAGATGCAGGATAGAAAGTAATGATTCAGGATATTACAAAAAATTAAGTCTGCCCTCTTAGTGCAGGCCTGAGTGACATTCAGATTTCATATTCCGTGTTCATTTGCCTCTACAAACTGTAGGGAGTGGTCACTATCAGCAGAGTAAGTTAGAAGCTGGGTTGTGCATACCATTTTAATGGATTATGCAGCAGAAATTTCCCACAAAGCTGCACCAGAGGAAAGAAAAAGGGGGGGGGGGTTGGGTTTGATGATGACTCTCTAAAACGTGCACCAGGAGCAGTTCTTCATACCCCTCCCCAACATCTGCACATAATTTTGAATCTGTTGATCTCATAGCATTGTTGTCCTGCTTTTAGAACCAGTAGGCCTCAAGCTATATGATTTAATGCCACTTGACACATCCTTTTCTTACCATGTTCCAAGTTTCCTCACCTTTTCATCCCTTGTCTTGCTGGGGTTTTTTTTCTCTTTTTTTATTAAATTTAATTAGAAAGGGAGAAAAAATTACTGTATAAAACTTTCTTACTATGCTGACTTAACTCCCTATCCCATAACACACTGCTTTCTCTTGCATCTTGA
Source organism: Protopterus annectens (assembly GCF_019279795.1). Lineage (NCBI taxonomy): Eukaryota > Metazoa > Chordata > Ceratodontiformes > Protopteridae > Protopterus > Protopterus annectens. The sequence goes on along the minus strand of NC_056727.1, from coordinate 887,811,299 downwards.
TAGTCTTTCCCATTGTAAAAGTTTATGGAGCACTACAGTTGGCTTTAGATTGTCTTTAAGATTTTTCAGACACTTTTGCTGACATACTAGATCTTTGTGAGGTGCCAACTATGTTTTCAGGTCCGTTTAGCTTTGTATTGCAGTATACAACCGTAAGTGTATAGCTTTCTCTATATGTTTGTGCATATTTGTTTATAATTGCGTTCTGATTTGGGGTAATTTACTCTGTGGTCTTCCATTTTGTCTGCAGGCTTTTACACTTCTCCAGTGGACTTGATGTTCCGCAGTTACTTAGTGGCTCAGATCCCTGGTAGCTGTATCATCATCATAGTCATCAACCCCCCTTTTTCCCATTTTCTACATGAGGTGACACTCTACTACCTTCTTCAACAGTCATACTTGACTGTCGCAGGTCTTCTCTCATACAATCCAGCCACCTGTTTGCTGGATGCCCTTGTTTCTTCTTGCCTTCTTCCTGTCTGTCCCAAATCTTCTTCACCAGATTGTCTTCTGTTTTCCTGCATGTGTACAAACCACCATAATCTGTTCTCTTCAACTTTTTCTGCAGTTGAGACTACTTTGGATTTTCCTCTTGTGTCCTCATTCCTACATAATCTGTTCTCTTCATCTTTTTCTGCAATTGAGACTACATTGGCTTCTGCTTTTATGTCCTCATTCCACCCATGTCAGGCACTTCATCTCTATCACCTCTAGCGTCCTCATCAGCTCTGCCTTTACTGCAGTTTTCTCTGCCATAACAGTAGTACTGGTCACATCACTGTTTGGTACAACTTACTTTTCAGCTTCTTTGTCATTCTTCTATCATACACTAACCCTGCCAGTCTGTGTATTTGGCTACATCCCCTTTGATTATAGCTTTGACCTCCTCATTCAGACTTCCCATCTCCTCAACCATCCCTCCCATATACTTGAAGCTGTTAATCTGCTACACTATTTTCCCTTCTTTCTCAATTCTCAGCTTCCTCTGATTTACCCCCATTTGCTGACATTACAACAGTCTTATCTGTACTCATCTTCATCCTATGTGCCTTCAGTTTTGCATTCCATTTCTCTACGTTTTGCTAAAGTTCTTGCTCAGAGTTTGCCTGTAGTGCCATATTGTCTGCATACAGCACGTTGTTGAGCTCTTCCTTCTGACCTGTTTGCTAATGTAGTCCATCACTAGTATGAACAGTAGTGGACTCAGAGCTGAACCCTGATCCACACCCACTTTTACTGGGAATCTCTTTGTAAGACAAACACTGTTCATGCTTGAGTCATTGGGTTCTTGTATATAGCTTGCACTAGTTGTACCAATGTTTCTTGGACTTCGAACCACCACATGACTGCCCTAATCAGCTTTCTTGGGGCTTTGTCATATGCCTTCTCCAGGTATAGGAATACCCAGTTGGAATCTTTCTTCATTTCTAGCTTATTCTCAAGTATCTATCTCACTGCAAACATCGGGTCAGTTTTGCTGCATCCTGATCTGAATCCATACTACTTATTTCCCATCTTACTGGCTACTACTCTGCATATTCATTTATCAATCACCATCTCCAGAACTTTCATTTCATGCTCTGCGATAGGTGTTTGATACCTCTAAAATGCCCATAGTTGTGAATATTCTTTTTGTTCTTGAACACTGACACTAGTATTCTTGTTCTGCAACCATCTGGGATACGCCTTTCTTTCCATGCTGCTATGACTACCTTCATGAGCCATTTCTCTCCTATCTCACCCAACACCTTGAACATATCTGCTGTGAACTCTTCTGAGCCTGCTGTTTTCCCTGACTTCATTTTCCAGCAACTGTCATATATTTTTACGTTATTAGTTTGAGAGTTCTGTTTTTCTTTCTTTGTATCCTCATCTTCAGTCCCTCCTTTAGCTTAAGCACGGAAGCGACAATATAGTACATTTGTGTCAAAAACAATGTGAAAACGAAGTAGTGTAGCAGTAGATGTGGTAATACAAGTCTTAGCTTTTGTAGAGTTAAGCAGAAACCAGCAACACTCTTCTTAAGCAGTGTGGTTGCCAAGCATGACAAATTCCTCAGGCATAGAGATTCAAATTTTAAACAAACTAGCCCTCTAGCCAATCAAATAAAGGTACAGTAAGACTTATACCAAAAGCTCACATCTCAGAATGGCATAGTCTATCCTCTTCTGCCAAAAGAGTGTAGACCACAAACCTTCCTAATGTAAAATAACTGGTTTTGAACCCAAGTGCTTAAACCAGAACAGAAACACTTAGAATAACAGACACAATAAGCCTTCACCAGCAATTTCCACCTCAGAAGGGTGGAGGCTGCCCCCTCCCCCCTACAAGAGTGTAGACCACAAACTTTATTAATGTAAAATAACTGGTTTGGAGTCCAAGTGCATAAACCAGAACAAAAACACTTTTAGAATAACAGACAAAGTAAACCTTCAATCAGCAATTCCCAACTCAGAAGGATGTAAGTGCCACAACAATAGACCACAGACCTTTCTAATGTAAGGTAACTAGTTTGGATTCCAAGTGCTGAAATCAGAACTAAGAGGCCTGTATCAACAATTACAGTGTTATCAGGCTACTAACAAGCGGCAATAAATTCATCAGATTAAATGCAACTGAACACTTTAAGAGCATGCAGCAAAAGGCTAAATAAAGTAGGAATAAGCACAAAGACAGTAAAAGCAGATGAATAAAGTGCATTTTTTGTTTATTTATTCAATTAGTAAGTGGGAGGGTAGAGAACAGAAGATAATTCAAGTTTAAGACACAAAGGAGGGGCCTTCCCAGCTGATCTCTCAGTGCTTAGTAGAATGAGCTGATGAGATGAAACTAGGAGTGTCCAAAGTCAGATTTATAGCAGGGGCAGGTAACTCAAAAGCTACCGAGTTTAAAAGCACAACATGAGTACTGTGGGTGGATGTGAAAAATCAAATCTAGGCAGAGATCAGCAGTACTTGGGCAGAGAGTACAAGTCACACAGCACTACAACTAAAGATGCCACTAAATACTTGTAGTTAAATGAGGAATGGTATTTTTCAGCTCCTCCCATTAATTAGCTGGATTTTATTCACTATCTGCAAAAGAATTCCTTCCTAACTCACCTAAGCCAAGACCTCTTATAACTCCAAAAACAACAAAACACTAAAACAAAACAAAATGCACTGTAACAGTACAGATAAAAATGGGGTCAACCAAACCTTAAACAAATAACTCCAATTCAAAATCAAATTTAGAAATCAGCAGTACTTAGGCACAGAGCAAGTCACACAGCACTACAACTAAAGATGCCACTAAATACTTTTAGTTAAATAAGGAATGGTACGCAGTGGTGCAGTGGTAGTATTGTTGCCTCACAGCAAGAGGTTCTCCCGTTAGATTCTCAGCTAGAGCGCCCTCTGTGTGGAGTCTGCATGTCCTCCCCACAGTCGAGTGGCATTCGAAAGGCATGTGTAGAATGGGCGTGCCTTCGCTGAAGGTTGGGTGTCGAGCTGCCAATCATAAGCGTACCATAGTTATTATTTATTATTTATTTTATTTATTTTACATTTGTTTACCGGGCTAGTCTAGCTGGATACATGTCCATTTTCAGTAGAGGCCCGGGGAGAAAAGCTCCAAGAAGAAGGTACAGATAACATAATAGATGCTAAGACAATAAAAATTACTATAGGCTTTACATATATTTGAAATAGAGATAAAAATAAAACAATTGGCTATACATGTAGTTGAAATAGAGAATAAAAATACAACAATTGGCTTTACACACTATATAAAACAGGCACAGAACTTAAGTAAATAATCATAGTTCTTCTGAGGCGACCCCTAACTGGGAAAAGCCAAAAGAAGAAGATTTCTTAAGTCCTCCCACCAATTAACTGATTTTATTCACTGCCTTTCAAATGGATACCAAAGTATTAGCTAAAAAAAAATCACATAATCCAGTGCATGTACCAGTTCCACCTCAGTTGTAGCCAGAAAAAAGGGTAGAGGTGCTTCTGTCTTTTTATCACACGAAGTGTTAGTCATGTAGCAACAAACTAAGTTAAATAGCCCCAATCTGAAGTGCCATTTCCTTGAAGACAGGCAGGAGTTGAGGTGCAGTTGTTTGGTTTGAAGAATGCACCCCAGAAAAACTAACATAATTTGTCAGCCTTTTGCATCCTAATCAGAAAAGGAACTAGACCGGTATGCAGATTGATGCAAGATCAATGAGTAAATTTCACATCCCATCAGAACAGAGAAGAAAGTGGGGATCTGTAGTGCTAGTGACACAACAGGTAGCACACTTGCCTTTGGTGCAAAAGCCTGTGAGTTATAATCCCACACCAGGTAGATGGCTTGCTGACATTGCGTGTAGCACTCCTGAGTGTGTCATCCTTCAGCTGAGACATTAAGCCTAGGTCCCATCTGCTTGAGTTGGTGGTAGCTCAGGTGGATGTTAAAGGTCCCATGGCATCTGTCAAAAAAAAAAAGTAAGAGAAGTCCCCCAGTGCGCTGGCCAAATTTTCCCTATAATATAAATACCACATGGGGTCACTGAAAAGAAGCCACTAGCCTAGCGGGACTAACCCAGTCCACAAAGGATAAAAAAATAAATGTAGGATGGAACAATATTTGGGGTACTGAATTAGAAGTGGAAATATTATGGAATGCTTATGCAAGCTGACTTCCTAAGAGAGTAGAAATTGTACTTGTGTACTTATGTTAGAGTTTCTGGAAATAAAGAAGACTTCTTGGAAAAGGTTGAGGTTAAAGCTAATGACATTGAGCCTGTCATTGATCATGCTCTCTCCCTGGCATTGAGCTCAAGGGCTAATGCCCATATAGAATACATTTATATTGATGCCAGCATCATTGACATTGAACTCCATAATCAAGGCCTGTGTCAAGAGAATTGATGGCAAGGTAGACTGTTGGCTCTGAAGAAAGGCCACATCATTGTTGATGATCGACACCAGAAAAAAATAACCATGTATCCGTGCCAGGATTATTGACATCAGACTTTAGAACTGAGGATGGTGCAGAGAGAATTAGCATCAATGTGGTTGAAATTGAACCAGGAAATCAAGGCTTTTTGTTGACAGACACAAGAGCAATAAAGAGAAGAACTGTTAGTACTGGGAGACATTGTCACTGTTAGCTAGTGACACTGAAGTCTGTTGGGAAGGATAGAGGTAGGGAACAAGGTCAACTCAACTTCAAGCTGGAAGCCGCCTTGTCAGAAGGTCGATGATGGACCCATTATGAGTGTCAGTGCTGTCATACCAAATTATTTTAACACCAAGTAAGAGTTCAGCTTTCCTAATAACCGATGACTGACCTAGAAATGGAGTCAATGTAGACATGATATGGGCAGGAAGCTAAAGTGCAAGAACCATGTCAGTATACAGCCACAATTAACATTGAAACTAAAAGAAGGATAATGGGAGGACCAGTCTGCAAAGAACTGGCTCAAATGTAACAAGAAGCATTTATGCCCATGAAAGACAACCTCAAAAAATATTAGCTTTTGCATTGAATACATTAACCACATCTGTAATCAAGCAGGTAGCATTTATGCTTATAAATGACAACTTTGCAAATACAGTTCCCAACTACAATAACACATATCAATATGAAAAACACACAAAGCTGAGTTAACTGAAGAATTGATCTTGAATGTCTTGGGCATTGTGGTGTCACTCACCTGTGTGGTAGCATAATGTGTTTTGTTGGAGTTTAGCAGTGCACTTTTGCAGAAAGACATTTGAAAGCTACATGCACCACCTGTGTTTTAGTTACCTATCGGTATATAAACAAGACTGACATTGGTGCTAAATCAAGACTGGGGAGACTGAGAAAGTATGATGAGTAGGTTCACATTTAAAAAAAACAAAAAACAAAAAAAACAACATGAATGTAATGAAAACCAACCTCCAAAAATGCACTTTTCATGTTAGAAACAGTAAGCATGCAAAGCTGTAACCCAGAGGTAAACAGTTACAGTGGTGGCTGCCAGAACAGTAACAATATATTACAAGTCAGGAGAGGAAATGTGACTAGAAAAAAATGCCTTCATTAGATACCACAAGTTCAGAAACTACCATCATCTCTGCAGCAAGAATCTAATAGGAAGAAAATGTTGAACACCAAGAGAAAGTGGAGCAGATATACCTAACTTTCAAATACTGATTTTTGAAATCGTATAGTCCGTGGTTAGAAGTGACAGGGAGAATCGAAAATGGAAAACATGAAAATCCCTTTGAGAAATACCAAATTCGCAAGAAGCTCTGAAAATTAACAGCAGCCTGAGGCCATTTACAGACTGGATTGAACCGTATGCATGGCAGAAGAGATCTGGAGAGAGGGGTAGCTCTGCTCAGAGAATTATGTACAAAGCAGAGGAGTTCTGTAGCTTAGAAAAGTTTTTGTTGCAGAACTGACAGGAGTTCTGCTGGACTGAATTCCCTTTGTGAAGAGGATAACTGCCTTCGGCCTATACATTCAGCATTATGATCAGTACAGCGGTTTCATTTTTTCATCAAGAAGGACTATGAATGCGTTCACATGCTTTGGGGCAAACTTTTACCCCATAAGTATGTCTCAGTTTTAGAGAGATATCCCCATTGTTCAGTTTTATTTGCTTCTCTTTCATTGGATCCTCCACTATTCTATATTACCTATAGTAAAGCTGTTTTAAATGTTTTACATTTTCAGAAATTTTTATTTTATACAACTTTTTCATATAAAATACTGCACATTCCTCATGCAAGATGGATTTGTTTCAGTACTGATTGGTATAAACATTTTATTATTATACGTTTGTATAATAATAATAAACCAGCTTCTTGACAGGCAGTGCTTACATTTAACCATCAATAGCTTGCCATTGTTAAGCATGTAAATCCATACATCTCATACACATATTCTATCTAGTATTGATCTACAGACTGATTTAACATTGTTTTTACAGTATAATTTGAGATCAGAAATTAACTAATGAACGTATTGCTTTATTAACACTATATTACAGATCTTTAACATTTGAACCAGTGACTTCATACCTTGTATTGTAATCTACATTATTAAGTAGATCTACAAGTTAAATGCTTTGTCCCATGTTAATGCTCATTTTAATCTAAGTTTCCAGTACAGAATTCCATACAGACCATTTTTTACTAAGGGGTTCTGTTTGTGATGTGTAATATTTCCCAGTTCCATCACTTACTGATGGTTTATCTTTTTTTTTTTTTTTAATTTTCTGGTTATGGATTTCTTTGTCAATATCAGTACTAAAGATAGCAATGTGTCAGTACGTGTTATTTTGCAACAACACAACAAGAACATCCCTCTTCTGAGGTTAAATTGTCTTGTAAATATGACTTGGCACATTCAGTTCATTTTTGTATTCAAGTAACTGTAACTCCATACTTTCCCTAAGCATGTGCTCCTAAGCATCTTTTTTCTGAACCCTGACATCTCCAATATTTGCCTCTTGTCTGTGGGAACATTTTTTCAATGCTTGTATGGATATATAAATATTTCTGCAAACATTTCCATGCAAAAATGCAAAATATTCTTGATTTAGTTACATACCTAGGGATAAGATACATTTCCTTCCACTGATCATCTGTGATATCGCTATTCATTCACTGCACTTTTTAATTTTATATTTTAATGTCTTTTCAAATCTTATGTTGTCTTGTATGTACTACTTATTACTTTTTTCAGGTCGAATATTTCTGCCCTGGCCTCAGTTGTGAAGTCTACTGTACGTGTTTTAACAAATTTACCATACAGGCTTTGCATATCTTCCTTCATCTCTAATATTAGACCTGTATATGTAAGTTGATCAGTATTCAGTAACCCAAATGTTTGTCTACCTTCCCATTTTGATAACTCACCTCCTTTTCTCCTCTGTTCCCAAACTCTTGGTTGCTTGTTATTTCTTTTCCAAATGCTCTTTACATTAATGATTTTACATATGCAAGGCTGTACATAACATGCTTTGTATTCATTTCTTAAGTCTGCCCAGATGCTTGTGTGTGTGTGTGATCCTGTAGTTCACTCATTGGGCATTATGCTTCTCATACCCTAACATTTTGGAATATATTCAGACTCCTGGACCAAATATGTTAAGCCAAGCTGCATGGCCTTATAGTATGCCTCCAGGACTAGTAGTGTCAGACCACCCTGTTTTTGTCAAAATAATTTTTTTACCATTGCATTCTTTCTAAATCATTAATTTCCATTTTCATATACTTCTTGGTTGATACATATAAGCCTGACCTACTCAAAGACCTAGCTAGGAGAAAAGCATCTTAATCACTTATTGTCGCTCATACATTTCTATAGTCATATCTCACTTATATTCTTTTGAGCAATTTCTTCCCACATTTCTTTAGATGCTTGCTTAACATCCCATCTCAACCAGATTTGCAAGTATCTCATCTTATCTTGACTCCACAAAGAAGGGGAGGTTTTGTACAAGCCATGTTTTGGGGCATAATTCATTATTATACAATGCCTACTCTAAAACGTGCACGCTGATTGGCCAGCCCAACCAGCGTGCCCGTTGTAAATCCCTCAATATACTAACGGAAAAAGGTCTGGCCGCCCGGACTTTTTCCGTTAGTATAAAACACTGTCTCGCTATGTTAAAAGAGTTTAATAATATCAGGATTCACAGCAATAGGGCAACACACAGAAGTACCACAGAAGTCACAGGAAAATAAAGTTGAATTTAAGTTGAATTTAATGAAGCGCTTTTCGTCTGTGGTGTACACAGACTTCCTCAGACAAAAAGTATTAAAAGGGTTTAACATAGCGACACAGATTTAAAAAAAGCAACGGAGATCTCCGTTGCTTTTTTTTAAAGCTGTCTCGCTATGTTAAACTCCTTTAACATAGCGACACAGTGTGTAAAAAGCAACGGAGATCTTGCGATCTCCGTTGCTTTTAAATTGTCTGCTATGTTAAATGAGTTTAACATAGCGAGACAGCTTTAAAATAAGCAACGGAGATCTCCGTTGCTTATTTTAAAGCTGTCTCGCTATGTTAAACCCATTTAACATAGCGAGACAGTAAAAAGCAACGGAGATCTTGCGTTCTCCGTTGCTTTTGCCCACAGCTCTGATGTACTGCGTAGGCATGCGCAGTACATCAGAACTGCCGCGGAACATCAGACAGCTGCGGAAGGGCAGCAAAGAGGCATTATACAATGCCATTATTTAAGAAAAGTAATTATTTCTTTTCTTAAATAATGGCATTGTATAATAGCAATAACCCACTTCTGGATGTGGGTAATGCTGGATTTACCCACGGTTGTCTTTGTTTGACAAACGCCAACCGTGGGTAAATCCAGCATTACCCACACCCAGGCGTGGGTTATTGCTATACTATAGCCTTTGTTTTTGTTCTGCTTAATTTATATCGTGCCATACTAGTAAAATATTTTAGTTTATCAAGTGTAATTTTTTTTTATCATGTTCAATTTGGTAACATATATTATTATGTTGTCCTATAAAAAGTCTGTTTTTTCTTGTGAGGATTTCCCCATTTTATCCAATTGTATTTGTCTCTGGGTAATGGCCCTGAGTACAGAGTCAATAGTAAAGGTGAAGGTGTTCATACCTGCCAAGTTCTTTTTATGAGACTAAACACTTCTGATAGCTCACTACTGCACTTCACCATAGCTTGAGCTCTTCTTTTCGGAAATCTGAATGTCTCAAAATGCTTTAAAAGAGTTCTTCATACATTTCCAATTGACTCTTGGCATCCAAGTGTGTTAACATTAGCATATTACCTTTTTATAGTGCATTAGTTTGAATCATAAGGGTTCTGTAATGTTGTAAAATGTTTGCCAAGTTTGCCTGTTTTTCTTAGCACTGTCTTTGCCATTATCGTTACCAAAACCATTATAAACACGGGACTTCCAAGATGGCTGCACATTGAGTAACAGCTTATTTCTAGCTCTCCCAATGTAAAAAACAGAAACTCAGCAGAGAAGGCCAGTAGACTTGTGTTTATTGGTACATTTCAGTAACCAGCTAGTAAGTGCACTCCCTGGATGCCAGGAATAAAGAAATACAGAAGACCTGGAAAACATCAGCTACAAAAAGTGAGGAAGAAACATTGACTAAGGAAAGTTTTGCAGCTGCTCAGGGAAAAAGCAATGCAACTTTCAGGCATGCCTTCCAATAACCTACAGGAAGGTGTGAGACAACTGTACCTGGTTAAAATAAAACACTGATGGAGTATATCAATATAAACAACAAAAGGCTGCAAAAAAATGGAAAAAGCTTTAAACAGATATTCAGATGAGATGATAAAGCTGCAAAAATCAATGAAACGAAGAAAAGGCTGTCTGAATATGACACTGCTCAGGAAGAGATGTTTCAAAACATAATATAATTAGAAGACAGAGCACATAGGGAAAACCTGAGATTTTCAGCTATACCAGAGAAGCTGAAAGGAACAGACTGCATTCATTTTATGAAAGCACAAATAAGCAACTGGATTCCACAGCAGGAGTTGACACATTGTGTGTATGCTCCAAACCTGGCTATAAGAAAGCAACCTAGACCTTTAATAGTAAAGATGCAATCCTACTAGCTAAAGGAGTTGATTCTGACAAAACTGTGGCAGAATGACAAAGTACTAAAAGTGAGTGACAGCAGAGTGTTTGTGGAGAATGATTACTCAGTGTACATCAGATAGAAGAGGAGCAAATTTATTCCGCTATTCAAGGAATGTCAAGATGCAGGTGTGAGACAGACTGCTGTACCCAGCTGCCTTCAAGGTTTTCTTCCCTGGAGGAACAGAATAGTTTTTTGATGAAGTACATGCTAAGGAGGAAATACAAAAGTTTGTCCAACAAAAAGTAAGCTGTGAAACAGAAGGAGATTCTGCTGCTTGTTCTTCTGGTAAGAAATACCACAGAGGGACGTTCCTGTGAAACCTTTTCAAATTTTTCAATGGAAAATGTTGGAGAGAAGGAAAGGAGCACAAGAGTTGACTAGAAGAACTGAGAGTACATTGGAAATGAAGCAGAGACAGGATTTCTGAGATGAACAGTAATAAAACCAGTAACTTAATATGGGAATTACAGTGCAATAATAATATTTGGGAAGTATGACAGAACAAGAACATCTGGAAATATTGGACATTTTTAGAATGAGTTGTTTGGGACTCTAAAGTGTATGCCCTACTTCATGTCATTAATGTTAGGAAAAGTGCTTTGGGGAGGTGAAGAAGAGGGAGAAAGTTAACTGTAAGTAAATGTTTTTATTTCTTAAATAGTACCAATTTTGTGGCATGTGGTTTTCTTTACATGCTATAAAGTAAAATTTTTCAGTTATTTGTAGGTTTAATGGGGATTATAAACAGGTGCTGCTGATGTTCTTCATCTCACATTGCTGCAGTCCTTACATATGGGGTAGTCCGCTGTCCTCGGTCGGCCCGAATACCAAAGTATTAGGCTGACGTCAGTCAAGGCGCTTAACACTGACATCAGGACGTCAGGGTACAAATGCGCATGACCGACGTCATATCTTCAGTCTTTTTTGCCGCATGGTCCGATGCAGAAGCAGCGTTGCAAGTGCCGTTCGGCGTTCTGAAATTTTTCGAGTTCGGAGTTTCAGACCGAATCCAAGTTGGCTAAGTACCCCGTTGGGGAATATTTTGTTTTTTTCTTGCCTCAGTGTATTACCGGATGTCAGAAAAAGTGAATAACTGTATTTCTTGTGGGAAACAGATACCGCATAGGGATTATCATTCTTTGTGCATTCCTTGTTTGGGGCCTGAGCACGACGTTGTCGGGTGTCGCTTTTGTGTTAGGTTCAATAAGCTCACTATTAAGCGAAGGTTAGATTGTGCTAGGCTGGTCTTTGGTAAGCGGTGCAATTATAATATGCCGTCGGACTCTCCGGCTCCCGCTTCTTCGAAGAAGCGCAAAGACAAAACAGTTAAACCCAGGCAAGATGAGTCGTCCGTTCCGGACGCCGGTTCTTTAGAGGCTTCAGTGGAACCGGTGGTTCCGACGGAGACTTCTCTGGAGTCTCAGGGGGAGACTTTAATTTTGCAGGATGTGGCCTCTCAAGAGGCAGGTCAGGCTGAAGGGGCTTCTCAGGTTACTGTACTCCCCTCCCTTCCTAGGGTGGTTAGGCCCTCTCCTTCTGTTTCCAAGGCTTCTCCCAGAGGCAGGCCAGGTTTAGCTTCTGTTGGTGTCACTCCTAGTTCAGCAGGGTCTGTGCCTAAGAAGCACATGCTTAAAATGGCAGAAGATTTGATTACTCTGATTAGAGGTTCTTTGCCCCCTCCTGATAAGAGGCCTAGGGTGGAGCCAGAGTTGGGAAGTTTTGAGCAGGCTTCGAATGTTTCAGAGTCTTCGGCTGAAGACTTGCAGGAGTACTCTCCTTATTCTGATTCTGATGCAGATGATTCCACTCCTTCTGCTTCTCCTCCAGAAGATTTTTCTTTTTCAGAGACACTTCATTCTATGAGGGAACATTTTAAGTGGGAAGGTCAGGACTTCTCTGATTCTCGGAAAAGGCTTAGGAAATTTTTGCTTTTACCCCAACATAGGCCCTTGGCTATACCCCCTGTTCTGGATGTTGTGGAAGATGTGTTTTCAGAGGCTTCACTTAATCCTGATTCTCTGCCTCCTGTGCCTGTTAAACCGGATAGGTATTACAGGGTGCCTGAGGCTCATAAATATCTTTATAAGAGTCCTAGGGCGGACCCAGAAACTATTAGTCAGGGACCTAAGGGTGTCAAGGCCTCTGTTGTAAAAAATCCGGTTCCTCTCGATAAAGAGGCCAGAGCTTTGGATAGATGGGGAAAGAAGGTCTATACATCTTCTACCTTAGCTATGAGGGCTTTGAATTGCCAGTTTCATATGTTGAAATATCAAAACTTTCTTCTTTCTCAATTGAAGTCTAAGGTGGATGCTCTGGCGGAAGGCATTGAGTGTAAAGAGTTACAAGATTTGGTGCATATCTCTGAACAGGTGGGTAAGCATTCATTACAATGTGGTTTTGATGCTGTGCAGGCCTCGTCTAGGGTGGCTGCCACTGGTTCAGTTCTTCGCAGGCACGCCTGGCTGAAGGATCAGAATTTATCTGACCATGTTAAGACAAGGATTTTGGATGCTCCTTTGCAGTCTGATGTGTTGTTTGGTTCACCTGTGGAGTCAGTCTTGAAGAAAATGGAAGACAAGGCTAAGTCTATGCAGGCTGTTAAAGATTTTTTGCAAGTTCAGCCTCCGAAGTTTAGTAGGAATTGGCCTGCTAAGGGGTGGACGTATCCTTCTTATGATTCTCAGTCTAGGGGTAGATCTAGGCGTGGTAGGGGCAGAGCTCAGAGTTCTTTCAGACCTAGAACAGGGAGTTAACCTGCACAATTTTCGGGTGAGGGCAGGGGCCAGTCCTTTCGTAAACAGGCCCAATGACCTACTTTTTCAGCTGCCAGATCCTTCTTGCCTGGCAGCACCTTTGGGAGGAAGGTTGGCACTCTTCAAGGAAAATTGGATTTTGATTACCCAAGACAAATGGGTATTGGATATCATACACCAGGGTTACAAGTTTTATTTCCATACCTTGCCTCCTTTCAAAGGCATGCCAGACGTTCCTCCTCAGCAAAGACTAGAGGCTCACAAACAAATTTCTCTACTACTTCAAATAGGGGCCATACAACCGGTTCCTCTGCCAGAAGTGGGCCTAGGATTTTATTCTCGCCTGTTTCTAGTACCAAAGAAAGGGAACACGTGGAGACCAATTTTGGATTTATCCATCCTCAACACATATCTGGACATTCCCAAGTTCAAAATGTTGACGTTACAACAGCTGTTACCTCTGCTGGGCAAAGATCACTGGATGGTGACTCTGGATCTCAAGGAGGCTTACCTTCATGTTCCTATCAGGCTCAGTTGCAGGAAGTATCTGGGTTTCCGGGCTGGGACTTTTCATTATCAGTTCTCTGCATTGCCCTTTGGCTTATCTACTGCGCCCAGAGTGTTCACGAAGGTTCTGGCTCCAGTGATAGCTTTCTTCAGGCTAAAAGGAATACAAATCTATCCTTATTTGGACGATTGCCTGATTCTGGCCCAAGGAAAGGACGAACTTCTTCATCATTTACAGTATGTGATGGCAGTGTTAAGATGCCTGGGGTATTCTGTGAACGAAATAAAGTCCAGTCTAGTACCCTCTCAGGACATGTGCTTTCTGGGTGTGAGACTGAATACAGCATCCCAGATGGCCTTTTTGACCCCGGACAAACAAAGGAATCTTTCTTTACTTCCACCAATTGTCTCGTCAGTCCAGGCTGACTGCAAGGACAGTCCTTCAAGCCTTGGGGTTCATGGCATCTTGTATTCTGGTACTTCCCAATGCCAAATTGCATATGAGGAAGCTACAATGGTATCTCAAAAATGTATGGACGCAGCACTGCCAAGATTTGGACACTGTCATTCAGATAATACCTTGCATTCAAAAGGAATTTTTGTGGTGGGCTCAGGAATGTCACCTAAACAAGGGACTCTCTGTGACCCGACCAGAGGCGAGTCAGATTTTAACGACAGATGCCTCAGACAAAGCTTGGGGAGCTCATCTAAATGGAAAATGGGTACAAGACACATGGCCTGCCAGACTTCAACATTTACATATCAACTTGAAGGAGATGTTAGCAGTCCAATTTGCATTGATAGCTTTCAAGGATTTACTTCTTCCAGGGCAGGTGTTGATTCAAACAGACAACACAACTGTCATGTGGTACATCAACAAGCAAGGGGACGCATTCATATCCTCTATGCAGACAAGCAATGATTTTGTGGGAGACTGCTCTCAGTTTACAGCTAAATCGTCAGGCAAGGTTTCTGCCAGGAGCACAGAACTCCTTAGCAGATGTGTTGAGCAGACAAATTATGGATCCCCACGAGTGGAAATTGGATCCTCATGTATTTCAGAAATTGACAGTGTTATGGGGAACTCCAGACATAGATCTGTTCGCTTCTCCACTAAATTACCAGCTGCCAAAGTTTTGCACAAAAAGGTTTCATCCCACAGCTTGGAAAGTGGATGCGCTCTCATTCAATTGGAGCAATCTTCACGTGTATGCCTTTCCACCTCTGCCTCTCCTCCCAAAGGTACTCTTGAAGGTCAGACAGGACAAGCCAAACATGATTTTAATAGCTCCGGATTGGCCTCGACAGCACTGGTACCCATTACTGAGAAGTCTGGTACGGGAGCCTCCATGGCCTTTGCCTTCGATTCCACACCTGCTGTCTCAGGAGAACAGTCATTTACTCAATGTCAAACTTCGCTCTCTACATCTAACAGCCTGGCATATTCTGTTTTAAACCCTGGAGGGTCTCAGCTTCCACAACAGGTTTTGAATGTTATTTTGGAGGCCAGAAGGCCTAGTACAAGGAAAGTTTACACAGATAAATGGAGGAGATTTTTATTTTGGAGTACAGCAAAGGACTTTGATGTTTCTAAACCTAATTTAAGTGTTGCTCTTCAATACCTGTGTTGGAGAAACTCACTCGACAACCTTTTGAGCCTGCAGCAACTGCAGAGTTGAAATATTTATCATGGAAGACTGCTTTTTTGTTGGCCATTACCTCTGCGAGAAGGGTTTCTGAATTACAGGCCCTTATGGCGGTTGAGTCTTTCCTAATTTTCCACAAGGACAGGGTATCTTTGCGTACTAACCCTTCCTTTATGCCTAAAGTGGTTTCTAGTGTGGCTTTAAACCAAACTATTCATTTGCCTACTTTTTATGCAAACCCCCAAAATAAAGGGGAAAAGATTTTGCACACTTTGGATATACACAGACAGTTGCGATATTATTTGAGCAGAACTAAAGGGTTCAGGCAGTCTCAGCAGTTGTTTGTTTCATTTGCTTTGGGTTCTCAGGGCAAACCTGTTTCAAAACAGACTATTTCTAAGTGGATTGGTTTTGTATTGCTTTCTGTTATTCCCATCATGGTAAGGAGATTCCAGCTGGGATTAGGCCTCATTCCACTAGGGCTACTGCCACTTCTACAGCTTTTTAAGGGGTGGCTACTAAAGATATTTTGGAGGCAGCTACTTGGAGTTCAGTGCATACTTTCTCTAAGCATTACCACCTTCCACTTTACTCTAAATCTAGGGCTGGTTTTGCCACTGCAATTTTACAGGGCATTTTGGCAGCTCCTAATGCTTTATAGTTTTGCCATCCTCCCTTACCTCTGCTTTGGGATTCTACCCATATGTAAGGACTGCAGCAATGTGAGATGAAGAACATAGTACAGTTTTGTACCTACCATAAATGTAGATGTTCGAAGATCCACATTGCTGCAGTCCAATTTACCCTCCCTCCTTCCCCTCTGTAGTTAGAGGTGGTTGTGTGGTTTGGGTTGTGAATATTGTAAATATTGTAAATATGATTAGTGCAGGGGTGGTAGGTTGTTTTTGCTGTTTTTTGGCTTTGGCCTTTCTTTTTAGGGCCTTCTGACATCTGGGGCAAGAAAAGACTGAGGATATGACGTCGGTCATGCGCATTTGTACCCTGACGTCCTGATGTCAGTGTTAAGCGCCTTGACCGACGTCAGCCTAATACTTTGGTATTCGGGCCGACCGAGGACAGCGGACTACCCCATATGTAAGGACTGCAGCAGTGTGGATCTTCGAACATCTACATTTATGGTAGGTACAAAACTGTACTTTCTTTTCTTTCTTCTTTGTCTTTCTTCTTCATTTTTAAGAAATGTAGGCACTGCAATGTAAAAAAAATCCTGTTAAAAGCATGATAAAAGAAAAATGAAATGTGCTTTTCTCATTCTTGCATGGGGAATGACTGGATTAAAGACCTTAGGTTGATTTAGTAACAAGTTTTAAGAAAGAACAAGTAAGTGAATAAGAACATTGACTATTGGGAGTGTTTTTTCTAGCAAGTATGTATATGCTCCGTAATAATTCTGCCACTGGCCTTCATGTTTCCATGGAAACAATCTGATCGAGAAACTGGCTGCCTTGTTTTCATGTCTCCATGGAGACAATCTGATAAAGTAAAACTGGCTACAGTCTGGTGGAGAATAAGGAATGTCAAGATGCAGGTGTGAGACAGACTGCTGTACCCAGCTGCCTTCAAGGTTTTCTTCCCTGGAGGAACAGAATTGTTTTTTGATGAAGTACATGCTAAGGAGGAAATACAAAAGTTTGTCCAACAAAAAGTAAGCTGTGAAACAGAAGGAGATTCTGCTGCTTGTTCTTCTGGTAAGAAATACCACAGAGGGACGTTCCTGTGAAACCTTTTCAAATTTTTCAATGGAAAATGTTGGAGAGAAGGAAAGGAGCACAAGAGTTGACTAGAAGAACTGAGAGTACATTGGAAATGAAGCAGAGACAGGATTTCTGAGATGAACAGTAATAAAACCAGTAACTTAATATGGGAATTACAATGCAATAATAATATTTGGGAAGTATGACAGAACAAGAACATCTGGAAATATTGGACATTTTTAGAATGAGTTGTGGGGGACTCTAAAGTGTATGCCCTACTTCATGTCATTAATGTTAGGAAAAGTGCTTTGGGGAGGTGAAGAAGAGGGTGAAAGTTAACTGTAAGTAAATGTTTTTATTTCTTAAATAGTACCAATTTTGTGGCATGTGGTTTTCTTTACATGCTATAAAGTAAAATTTTTCAGTTATTTGTAGGTTTAATGGGGATTATAAACAGGTGCTGCTGTTCTTTTCTTTCTTCTTTGTCTTTCTTCTTCATTTTTAAGAAATGTAGGCACTGCAATGTAAAAAAAATCCTGTTAAAAGCATGATAAAAGAAAAATGAAATGTGCTTTTCTCATTCTTGCATGGGGAATGACTGGATTAAAGACCTTAGGTTGATTTAGTAACAAGTTTTAAGAAAGAACAAGTAAGTGAATAAGAACATTGACTATTGGGAGTGTTTTTTCTAGCAAGTATGTATATGCTCCGTAATAATTCTGCCACTGGCCTTCATGTTTCCATGGAAACAATCTGATCAAGAAACTGGCTGCCTTGTTTTCATGTCTCCATGGAGACAATCTGATAAAGTAAAACTGGCTACAGTCTGGTGGAGAATGATTGGCTGGGGGAAAAAAGAAAAGAGAAATTGGCTAGGAGATAATGTTCTTTGAAAGCATTCAGTTTTTTTCCCCAAGCTAGATAATATTTTCTGAAAGCATTCAGAGTCTTTCCTGAGGTAGTTAATGTTCTCTGAAAACATTCAGGGTTTTTTTCTAGCTGTGAAAGCTATAAAGATAAGACAAAACCAATCAGCACATAGAAGCAAAAGCTGCACCATGCGTCTTAGCATGGATAACCTTTCTTTTAGGTTAACTCAAGTCTATAAGTGTGCTGCTCAGTTTGGGACTTTTGCTCCTACTAGGAGGGTGAAGCTTCAATATTTGAAGGTGCACATACTTTTGTTGTTATTATTAAGCTAATAGGTTTTAGTGGGGTATTGGGAGTGTTTTTTTAGGGCTTTCAATAAAACAAAAAGATCTATAAAATGTAACATAGGCTCAAATGGATATGACAATAAACAACTGTGTAAAAGTTCAACCTGCCAAACAGTGTATGCATGTAACACAAAAGCTGGAACTAGACATTTAACAAAAAAGGTGTTTTACATAAAAGGTGGGAATAATAACTTTTTAATACAGTGATGCTTTCTTTAATGTCTTTAAATGTAAATGGTCTCACAGATAAATACAAACAAGAAAGAGTAATGAAGTATATTAACAAATGCAGAGTGCAAATAGCTATGTTACAGGAGACACACTTAGAAAGAACTGAACATATAAATTTGATAAAGAAAGGTTTTCAGGATGGTTATTTAGTGGAATACCTGGGACAAAGGAAAAGAGAAGTAGTTATATTACTTACAAGAGGAGCTCCAATAGTGATAAAAGAAGATAGAAAAGATAATGGCAGATTTGTAGTGCTAAGGGGCTACTGGCAAGGGTGGAGGATTACACTTGCATATATTTACAGGCAAGGGAGGAGGATTACACTTGCGTATATTTACATTCCACCTAAAACTGCTGTACTGGAACTTAAGAAAATTCTGGGAGAAATAATCAGTTTTAACAATGAATATTACTTATAGGTGGGGACTGGAATTATAGCAGTGAAGATGTGTTTGGGGGCCCAGAAAGGAAATATAACAAACAAGGGTAGATTTTTGAAAATAATATGAAAATATTTGTCATGGAAGATGTGAATATACATATTATTTACATATTATTCCCCAAGATATAAAAACGGGGCTAAGCTAGACAGAATTTACATTTCACAGGAATGTGTGCATTTAATTGAAGGTCTTGATACTCGTACACTAATCATAGCTAAAGTAAAAACACAGGGTAATGAAATAAAAATGAGGCATTGGCACTTTTCCAACTATTTGTTGAAAAGAGAGGAATTTAAGGAATGGGTAGTGGAGATGATTTAGGAGCTTTTTGAGAGGATAGACATTTCATCTGAAAATTATGTGGATATTCTACAAAAGGGCCTTACAGAAACAGATTATTGGTGCCAGAGCCATGGGCTCAAGCTTAATGCCAAGAAAACTATAGTTATCCCCTTTGAGAAAAAACATGTACCCATTAATTACCACATAGGTGGCAGTACACTAAACACCGAAAGTGTGATGAGAAACTTAGGAACACAGGTGGACAGTGGTCTCACCTTCGATAACCACATCGCCACAACAGTCAGGAAAGCCTTCTATGTGGCACACCTCATCACTAAGGGCTTTTCATCCAGAAAAAGGAGGTTATTGTCCCACTGTACTCATTCCTCATTAGACCCATTATAGAGTACAACGCCCCGTTTGGTATGTACCTCACAAGACATCTGCAACAGCTGGAAAGGCTGCAGGAATACCTCACTAAAAGAATCACAGGCCTAAAGCAGATGCCCTATGCTGACCGTCTAAAAAAACTCCAGCTATACTCTGTGGCATGTCGTCTACTCAGAGGTGATCTCTGCTTAACATACAAGGCCATGTCAAACCCTGAGCTGCTGGACATGCTCCACTTAAAGAAATCCCAATCCCTCAGAGCCACACGCTCCAGGGATCTAAACCTTGTCATCACAATGAACAAAATATGCTGGAGGGATAGGTTCTTGACCCAGAGACTCCCCATACTCTGGAATAGACTGCCCATACATGTCAAGCAGAGCTCCTCATTGGCCCTATAAAAAAGGAACCATGACGATTGATTGGATGGGAGATAGGAAATTCACCCCAGGGATCACGTCAGTTGCACTGCTAGACAGGGGCACAGGGACGTAAATATCGTGGGAGGAAATATCCAGGGAATTGTTATGGCTAGGCTTGTATAAGGCCTAGGGCCAATAGCCAAGTACCAACCTATGAACCTAAAATATAGCTAGAAAGTCAGATAAAATTAAGTCGGAGTTTAAAACTAGGGTGGAAATAAAAGAAAGGGAGCCATGGTTAAGAAGTAACAAGAGTCATTTAGAGGGACTGACAAATGTTAAAGTATTGCAGAATAGGAGAATCTCACAGTACAAGAAGAGGATCAACTGCAGAATGCTAGGCAGAATATAAGGGATTACCTGAATAATTTGCATGAGCTTAGAAAGACTGCTATTAAGCAACTGTTTTTTGATAACAGTAGAGCATAAAAACTTTTAGTAGGACGACTCGGGCAACAGTAAGTAGAAAAGGCTGTCATCAGACTTACTGAGCCTATAACAGTGAAGGTAACAAGAACATTTTGAGACAGTTTCAGGTCTTTTCGTATACAAAATTAATGAAGCTAAAACAAAGGCAATAGCGGTAAATTATGTACCCACACATGAACTGGTTCAGGAATACCCATATTTATGATGACATGATAAAATGAAGTATTTAGGAGTATGGATTAAAAATGATTCTAGTGTGGCCGCTAAGGATATGTGGGAAGAGACTAAAAAGATAATACAAAATTGAGAAATGTAGGCTTTGTTATATGGATAAGAACAGTAAGATACAAGCAGTTAAAATATTTTTAGTCCCTTTAGTCTTGTACACAGGTCAGGCATATTTTTATCAACCAGAGGAGAAGTTGTGGGTAGCAATTAATAAAGAGCTGAAAGACTATCTGGGAGGGGAAGACAGCAAGAGTCAAGTGGGATAAGCTGATTCTTCCAGTAGAACAGGGCAAATTGGGATTACCCAATTTGAAGGAGTATTTCAGAGGTACACAGTTAAGACTCTTGTACATAGCACAAGCAGAAAACTATAATTTAAAGGAGAAAGGGATGATGATGAAACTGTGGAGAAGCTCAAAAAACAAGGATTTTGAATGCAAGCCTTTAAGGAAAATAATACTCATACAGAATATTATATCCATAAAGTAGCAGAAAGTATTCTAAGAACTAAACAAACATGGGAGTGGAGAAAAGAGATTCTGCCAATAAGGATGACTGCAATTAGGGATACAGACAGTAAGCAAGAGGGGGCTGGAATTTATTGGAGAAAACTGGCAAAGAAACCAAGGTATTGGGAGCAAATAACTAGAGAGGGAAAGATAATAGAATGGGAAGATGCTAACAATGTATTTGAACTGCACGTTAGAGAGTGCTTTCGCTATCAGGGATTGATATCAGAATACAGGCAAAGAGAAAGAAATAGGGTGGGTTCTAAATGAAAGACCAGCGCTGATAGAGTTATTAGAATCTAGAACAGAAGCTGACATTACAATTGGAATAATTAGTAGAGCATATAAAATATTGCACGATAACTATAAGAATTAAATAGGGGAGCTTATAAAGGATTGGGAAGAGAGACTGGCTAAGCAATTCACAAAGAAACAACGGGAGGATAGATGTACGTCTCCCAAGTATGCAACAAAATGTAGAAGATTTAGGATTTTTGCCTGGAAATGTTTACATCGATATTTTTATACCCAAAGTAGACTTCAGAGAATTTTTCCTCAGGCTGACGGCAAATATTGGAGGTGTGAAGGGGAAGAAAGAGGTAATTGTGAACATATTTTCAGGGAGAGAGGTGAGTTGGTTGACTTTAGGTATTCCCTGCGGGATGCACTGTCAGAGATGCTGGGTGGGCAGATTGGTCTAACGAGGGATGATTTCTGTGAGTTGTGATACAGAATCAGAATTGCCTAGACATGGTAAGGCCTTGCTCGGTCTAATAATGGTGCCTGCCAAAAAGTAATTACTAGAAAATGGAAATCAAAATCTAAACCTACTGTACTGTAAGTAGTGAATTAAGTAATAGAGGTAAAACAACTGGAATTGAGATCTTTAGAAAAGGGTAGGACCAAACTACCTAGGAAAAAATGGGAATTGTGGGAAAAATACATACAAGGGAGGAATGAGGTTTAAAAGGCGTAGGGACTTAAGTGAGCTATACAATATTTGAGTGAGAAAGATTGGGTAGATTATAAATGATGTGTAATGTTTGCAACTGGGAATTGTGTTAATATAGTTTGTGATGCAAAACGCTTGCCTCTAGGATTGTGTCTGTGTGTTTTTTTACATTTATAGAACTGTATGATTGCCTATGTAGTAAGTAATGGTTTAATAAAGATGTCTTTTTATAAAAAAGTTAGGAATTGAATAATTTGGTTTCCTATTGGAACATCGAATTTTCAGTTCGAATCACTAAAGGTCGACCTTTAATGATCGAACAATTGAAAATTCGAAGTCTTCAAAATAAAAATTAAAACAATAAAAAGAAAAAGTAAGCAAGCACCCCTGCATCCCCCCACTACTTAAATATACCAACTCCGAGATTGCTCTACAGTGTAGGAAATAGAAATCTTCCCTTTCTGCACCGTAGTTCATTAAAGTGCGATCTCTGAGTTGGTATATTTAAGTAGCGGGGGTGTGTGGGTACATTTTCTTTGTTTTATTTACTTATTTTTTTTTTTAATTTTGAAGTTACGGAACTTCGATCATATGATGTCGACCATATGGTATTCGAAATTCCGTAACTTTGATTTTGTAATAGGAAACCAAATTATTTATGTAATATTGCTTAGGTTATATGTTATATAGCAATATATGTGAAGTGTAATGTTTTATATTAATATAGTTTGATTACTTTTATATGAATGTAAATTTGCTTATGTCATAAGTGAGTCAATAAAAGTGTTTGAAAAAAAATCATTATAAATACTATGTTATGATTCAGATATGAAATGCCATGGATCCTGAGGATCTTTCCCCCTCCTTTGGTATAACTACAACTACTGCACCTTTCCAACTGAAGGGCACATCTCCAGCCATAGAACTATTAAAATGTACATGCCAGAATTTTGCCTCTTGTTCCTTCTTTTTCCGCACTTTTTTTGGAATTTCGTGAGTTGTAGGAGTTGATCCTGTATTCATTTCTCATCACTTCTTTAATTTGTTTCCTTTTTTCTGATGTTAATATCCTTCTTTCTACTTCTTTTAACTGACAAAGTTGCAACTATCGCAAATATGTTTTCATTTCTTGTGTGTTACTCTCATCTTCTGCATCCTGTCTATACAAATTACTGTAATCAACTTTCCTGGCGCAACTTCCACTTTACAATTCTCATAATTCCTCATTTCAGTTATCTCCGCAGTCTTTTGTTGCCTCATATGTTGAGCCAGCAGTTTGGTTGCTGTAGGGTTACTGTCAAAAATAGTTGTTTTAAAACCATTTTTCTGTGTTCATATTTTCCAAATACTCTTGCATAGACATTCTAGCTTCTTTCAGTTACTCTTCATCTTGTATCCCACTTAATCTTCTTTGTTTCTTTAAATCACTTATTTTAGATACCTTTTGTGACTATTATTGCATATCTCATTGCTTTCATTGTGACCACATTTCTGATCTTCATTTTTCAGTTACCCAAATCTTTTCCAAGCTCTTTGCTACTTACATAGTAGCATTTCACTTAATATTTGATCTATCCAATTATTAAATGGCTTCTTTTTCAAAAGTAAATACTGAAAAATGCCAATGTTTGTCAAACAAAAGTCTTTTACCGATAGTTAAGAGATGAAGGAATTTATTTGGGAGGGAAAGAGGGCAAGAGCTAAGTGGGATAAGCTGATTCTCCCATTAGAACAAGGTGGCTTAGTATTATCTGACGTTTATATAACACAAGCAGAAGGTTATAATTCATTGTGGAAAAGGATGATGAAGCAGTGGGAGTTCAAGAAAGGAAAGGGTGGGACTTTAGACGTTGAAACTTAAAGAGAATAATAACCATCATACAGAATATTATATACTGTATAGACCAAGAAACCTTGTGCCATTTGGAAAAAAAAAAGCGACCGAGGAAGTGTGAAAATTTAAAAACAACATTTAGAGATGTTTTAAGGGTATAAAAAAGAAATATGGACATGGGAAAGAAAGAGATCTGATATGGTGCAATATTTATGCAAAGGAGTAATCCAAATTAATCAACACAAAAAGGCAGGCCCAAAGATATTCTAAGAGAAATATAAGCAAAGACATCCAGATATGGAAAGTTTCACAATAAAAAATAAGATCACAAGGAGGGGATGTAGAACATAAGATTACTCAAGGAGAAGTTAAAAAAATGGAAGCTGAAGTTATGGAATATTTGCGAAGTGAAGGATTCAGTGTAGAAAGTCTAACACAGGTCATATCACAGTATGATGGAATGACTAGTCTCCAAAGTATGAGAAAAAGGAGGAGTAGATGACATGTGAAGAAAAAATATGGACATGGGAAAGAAAGAGATTTAATATGGTGCAATATTTATGTAAAGGAGAAAGCAAAACTAATCAATCCAAAAAGAGCAGCACCAAAGATATTTGAAGAGAAATGTAGTAAAAAGACACCCGGATATGGAAAAGTTTACTGTAGAAAAAATAAGAAAGCAGAGGAAAAGTAGAAAAGAGGATTAGTAAAGGAGAAGTCAAAGAAGTAGAAACTGAGGATGTTCTTCATTTTTCACTGTTGAAGTCATCACCTGTGGGTTATCCCTGCTGTGGTAGCCCTCGGCCGCCCCAATACCAGAGTCCAAGTTTTTCTGCATCGGCTGCTGTCGCTTGCTGTCTGGTGGCAGGTCGTCAGTGCTATAAGGGAAGGCAGCTGACGTCATTACATCAGTCTTTATTGCCATGGAGCCCGCAGCAGAAGCAGTTCGCAAGTGTGTCGGTCAGTCGCTACCAGAGTTTGAATTACAGCTGAAAACATCTAAAGCTAAATACCCCATTGGGGATCCTTTTTTCTTGGACTAACCGATGTCCAAAAACAATTGTCTTGCCTGTGGAAAGCAAATACCACACCGAGATTTCCATTCGTACTGCGTCACTTGTTTAGGCCCAGACCATGACCTCCCCCGTTGATGGTTTTCTGCCCTGTTTAACGCGAGAACCATTTGTCATAGAGCTCTTATTGTAGCCGAAATGTCATCCGTCAGCAAACAATCCGTAGACATTCTGAAAAAAACGTAAGGATAAAGATAGAGACAGACCACACAAGGCTAAACCTTCCGACGACTCTACCGCTAAGCAAGTCGTCAATTCTTCGGAATTCAGTGAGGTGCCTTCACAGTCCCTGATGCCCGATTTGATGTCTTCTCAGGCCTTTACTGAGACCCTTTCAGTGTCCGGTATGCTGCAGAAATCTTCGTCTTCCAAGCCTTTGGTTGTCTCTGCCTTGGTTGGATCTGGAGCTGCAACGCAGGCACCAGCTTCTGAGGAGGTCTTTCACACTACCGAATTTAGACAAAAAATGACTTCTCTGACTACCGTTTCTCTCAGATAGATGGATACTCTTAGGCCTAGAGGCAAGGCTACTCCTAGGAAAACTACCTCTAGCCACCATTTTACTCCTGCTCCACCACCCCAAGCTCAAATGCTTAAAATGGCAGAGGATCTTATAGGTTCATAGATTATAGGTTCATAGGTTAGTACTAGGCTAACTGCCCTTGCGAGCCATTTTAAGCCTAGCCAATTATCCCTTATGAGTCTCAAACCCTGCACCTTGTGTTTATAAAGCAAACACCTTAACCATTAGGCCACCCTCCCAACCCCTGAATACCCTTATCGGGGTAGTCAGGCCCCAACTTCCAAAAGAAAGAGACCTTTCTCCTGAAATACTGACAGAACAGGATTCTGAGGAGTCTGATTATTCAGTTTTTGAAGAGGAACAACTACCTCTGACTGCTTATGAGGATTCAGATGCAGAGGAATCCATTTATTCTGCCTCCCCACCAGAAGATCCTTTCTTTGGGGAAGCCCTTCACACCCTCAGGGAGCATTTCCACTGGGAATCCCAGGACTTCCGTCAGTCTAAGAAAAGACTAAGAGAGTTTCTAAAGCTGCCCCAGCACAGACCCTTGGCCATCCCTCCTGTCTTAGAGGTGGTTGATGATGTCTTTCATGAATCCAGCTCAACTCCTGATGCCCTCCCACCTGCTCCCAGAAAACCTGACAGGTATTACAGATTACTGGATTCTCAAAAATACCTGTACAGAAATCCTGCTGCAGACCTGGAGGTCATTACACAGGGACCTAAAGGAGCCAAGGCTAGTTCAAAAAGAACCCTATTCCTTCTGACAAGGATTCCAGAGCTCTGAATAGATGGGGTAAAAAGTATACACCTCTGCAACCTTAGCTATCACAGCACTCAACTGTCAGTTCCACATGTTAAAATTTCAACAACACACTTTGCAACTATTAAAACAAAAGATTTCTGCCTTTCCTGACTGTGCCAGTTTGAAAGAGTTAGCAGATTTACTGCACTCTACTTGTCAAGTGGCTAAGCGCTCTTTACACTGTGGATAGGACACCCTAGAAGCTGCAAGCAGGGCAGCTGTGTCAGGATCTGTCATTAGGCGACGTGCATGGCTGAAGGAAAAAAATCATGTCAAATCTAAGTTACTTGATGCACCTTTGGATAAAGACCACTTGTCTGGAGTAAAAGCAGAAGAGGTGCTTAAAAATATGGAAGACAAAGCAAAATCTATGCAAACAGTAAAATATTTCCTTCAGTTACAACCTCCTAGGTTTAGCAGGAATTTTCCCTCAAAACACTGGTCCATTCCTGTACTTAGCAGACAGGGGCAAGGTAAGCCCTGCAGGGACAGACCTCCCAGACTCCTATCCCAGGGTCAGCAGAGAACCAAAAGGTGGACCACTTCCACTCCAAAGGCAGGGACTTCTAAGCCATCCCTCCAGGGTAAAAATCCCTCAATGACTTCCTCTCCCACTTCTGTACTCTTTTCACTCACCAACTACCAGGAGGAAGGCTCTCCCTCTGCTTAAAAAATTGGCTTTCTGCAACCAAGAACCATTGGGTCTTAAAGATAATTTTTCAGGAATACAAATTTTCCTTCTACTAACTCCCAATTCCAAGAGGGTACCCTTACCTCAATTGGGCAGAGGCACTGAAACATGTCCAGGGTCACTTATCCCTAGGGGCAGTAGAACCAGTCCCCTCAGATCAGTCAGGCAAAGGCTCTTATTCCACACTATTCCTTGCTCCTAGGATAGAGGGCACTTGGCGCCCTTCCCTGGATCCACCCATTCTGAACATCTTACTGGCAGTCACCAAATTCAAAATGCTAACTTTGCAGCAGCTGCTGCCTATGCTGACAAATGATGCATGGTTAGTTGCCCTCCCTCTACAAGATGCCTTAGCCCTGGCCATAGCCTTTGGTGAACAGAAAAACATACAAATTTACCCTTATCTGGACGACTGCCTCATTCAGGCAGATGGCAAAGAATAGCTCCTCAAGGACCCCCTCTTTGTTAAAACCCTCCTAACCCCCTCATGGTACACCATCAACTTGAAGAAATAAGGTCCAAACACCCTCCGTGTAGATAATTTTCTTGGGAGCACTGCTGCACACAGCAGCCAAAGTGGCCTTCCTATCCCCAGAAAAGCAGAGATTCCTGCAGATCTGTTTCACCCAGATGGCTTCCAGAAGTCACCTCACGGCAAAGAAATCCCTGTAAGCCTTGAGGTACATGGCATCTTGCATCTTTTAATTCCTCTGGCCAGGCCTCACATTAGAAAATGTCAGTGGTATGTAAATAACCTTTGGAGTCAGCACTCTCTACCTCCAGAGACTACTCAACCACTGATCCCCTGTATAGGGGCCGAGTTTCTCTGATGGACAGGGGCCCCTGCCCAGAGCAAGGGTCTTTCCTTCAACCTCTGCCCAGCCGGGCAGACCATTACCACCGATGCCTCAGACATAGCTTGGGGAGCTCACGGGCAGGTGCACCCAAGGTCTTTGGGATGCCCAGCACCTTCCCTTACACATCTAACAGAAGGAAATGATTGCAGTACAAAAGGCTCTGACATCCTTCAAACCCCATCTCAAGCCAGGGGTTCTCCTTTTTAAAACAGACAACCCCACGGTAATGTGGTACATCAACTAACAGGGAGGGACCATATCTTACCCTCTGTTTAGGCTAGCCATGAACCTCGGGCTGGCAGCTTCTTCCATGGAACTACACCTGATAGCCCAATACCCACCAGGGATCAGCCACACCCTGACAGACCTCTTAAGCAGAAATTTCCTGGACCCCCACAAATGGCAGCTATACAGAAAAATCCTTTTACAAATCACCTGGGAGTGGGGGTCTCTAGAGCTGGATCTCTTTGTTTCACATCCCAGTGAGCAACTGAAAAGATTCTGTACCGGGAGTATCACCACCTAGCATGGAAGGTGGATGCCTTGACCTCCCCCTGGAATACTCTCTTTGTGTGCACATTCCCTTCTCTACCCAAGGTTTCCTCCCCAAGGTACTGGTCAAATTAAGGGAGGAGAGGCCAAAGGCCATCCTCATTGCTCCAGATTGGCCCAGACAACATTGGTACCCCTTACTGAGCAGCCTGACCTTCCAGCCAGCTTCCCCTGATCTTAGACTTCTTAACTCGGGGGGGGGGGGGTTCCTGCACCCAGACTCTCTATCAGCATGGGAAATACTCAAAAGGCAGAAAAGGGGCCCCTGTTAAGCAAACAGGTCCTAGACATTATTACAGAGGCCAGATGGCCCAGCACCAGAAAATCTTACGCAGGAAAATGGAAAAGATTCTGCTCCTGGAACCAGTACAGAGGGGGAAATACCTCACAACCTTCCAGCCCTCTTATCCAGGACTACCTAGCGGAGCTACTTAATAGTGGCCTTTCCTTCTCCTCCATTTAAATCCACGCCTCAGATATTTCAGCTCATCTTGATATAGAGCAGCCCCTGTTCTCCCACCTTTTGATTATACAATTCCTCAGAGGGCCTTCTAATATCGGACCTCCCTGAAGGCCACCTACTCCGACCTGGGACCTGAGTTATATTTTGGGAAAAACTATCTTTACCATCCTTCGAACCTGCTACTTCAGCAGAACTAACATACCTCTCCTGGAAGGTTTCTTTTTTCCCAGCTATCATCTCAGCCATAAGGGTTTCGCATCTTCAGGCACTGATGGCCATTGAGCCCTTCATTTTCTTCCATGCAGACAGGGTCCCCCAGAGGACTAATCCCTCCTTTATGCCCAAGGTGGTATCTAATGTAACTCTCTACTAGGCCATACATCTACCCACCGTCTTTCCTAACCCTCAAAACAGGGGAGAAAGAATTCTGGACTTACTTGACGTGCACGGAAAGCTCAGATACTATCTGGACTGTACTAAATCCTTCAGGAAAACAGACCAACTTCTTGTCAGCTTTGCCCCAGGGGCAGAGGGGAAGCCCATTTCCAAACAAACTGTTTCCAAATGGATCTTACACTGTATCCATTTCTGCTACACTATGCATGGGAACCTCCCCCCCAAGTCCATTCGAACCCATTCCACTAGGGCTGCCTACACTTCCACAGCATTCCTCAGAGGAGTTGCCACCAGGGACATCCTGGAAGCTGCCACCTGGACTTCTGTTCATACCGTTACCAAGCTTTACCACCTACCTCTATTCTCTAAGGCTAGGGCAGGGTTTGCCTCTGCAGTTCTGCAGGGCATGCTGACCCATTCCTAGGTCTCTTACTAATCCTACCACCCCTCTCCTCAGCTTTTTGAATCCTCCCACAGGTAATGACTGCAACAGTGAAACACGAAGAACATAGTACAGTTGTGTACACTTACCATAATTGTAAATGTTTGAGTGTATTCACTGTTGCAGTCCTCATTTCCCACCCTCCTTCCCCCTTATATCTTCTTTCTTTAGGGCAACATAAGTTTCTAATGGTGGCTTTTAGCCACCAGGACCACTTTACCATATTTACTTGTGCCTCTGACTGGTTAGGGCAAGAAAAACTGATGTAATGGCATCAGCTGCCTTGCTTTATAACACTGGCGACCTGACGTCAGACAGGAAGTGACAGCAGCCGATGCAGAAAAACATTGACTCTGGTATTCGGGCCGGCCAAGGGCTACCACATCAGGGATAACCCACAGGTGATGACTGCAACAGTGAATACACTTAAACGTCTACATTTATGGTTAGTGTACACAACTGTACTTTATGGATTACCTGCAAAGTGAAGGATTTAGTGTAGAAAATTTAACTTGGATAACAACACAACAGGATAGTGCAGTGGACATCCAAATTAAGACAAAACCAGTGGAGCAGGAAACATCTAATTAGTTGAGATAAGAAGATACTGTGGGGTCTCCCATAGTAAACCAGTACAGAGGTTCAGTTGGAGCTATACAGCAAGGCAAAGATAGGAAACTTAGCAACTCTTGATGCAGTTAATGTCGTGGAGTGATAGGCCAGTGAGTTCCCATATGAAAGAGCAGCAGATGACACTGGGTGAAACTGAAGAGAACTTGGCACAGGAAAAACTGGAACTTTCTATAGAATGCCTGTAGGAAATGGTAAACAAAGAGTGTACCCTCAGTTTAGAAGAAAATGATCTAAGAGAAGAGTTATTTGATTTAATAGAGATGGATAGACATATTAAGATCAATGAAAGGAATAGACTGCAGAAGATCAATAAAACGCAAAAAGTTAGAAGTTTGATAAAACAAATGAATACAATAATTAGGACTATCCGTAGTGATTCATGCTGTATAACAGAAGTAAACAGGATACATTACCATGCAGCCAAATTAATAACAGATGTCCAACCACAAGAACACAGGGTAGTAAGGGAAAGGACGAGGAGAAATCAAATGCCATCATGGAAGTATCGAGTAGAGAAAACTATAAAGCAATTAAGACAAGAAGTGTTACTGTTAGAAGAGTATAGAAGAGAGAACAGTGCAACAAAAATACTCAGAAAGATAGACGTGATAAAAGTAATGCACTGTATTATAACGGATCAGGATTTATCATGCACTCTTGCAAATAAATTAAAAATATCAGCACAGGCAAAAAACTTAGAAGATACACAGGTAAATTTAAAGGAAAAGTACAAAATAAGCAATTTATTAATGACACAAAAAAGTTTTATAGAGAATTAAGAAACAAGTTAAAAGGAATTGAAAGATCTCCAAAATGTATCTATTTCTTCTTTTTTTGGTGAAGTATTTATGAAGATCCTATGGAGCATAAAGATGCTAAATGGATAGAAGAAGTAAAAGAAAGAATAAGAAGTTCAAATGTACAGGATATGAAATAGGATGAAGTAACAGCCAGAGAGATTGAAATACATTTAAGAAAAGCCACTAATTTGAAAACCCCAGGCCCAGATGTAGTACCTAACTTATTTATTTTATTATTTGCAGTTGGTTAACCAGGATAGTCTATTGGGCCTAAAAGAACTCGTTTTCAGTGGAGTCCTGGGGAGAAAAGCTCCAAAAACAAAGCAATAATTACAAACAAAATTACAAACAAAGTTGCAATAGAAGTTTTCTTTTTGTTATAGTAAGTACAAAAGTACTAGTAAAGATTGCATTTAAACATACATCTAAAGGAAAAAATGACAGTGAAAGTTTAGGTTATATTAATTACAGATAAAATATTTCATTTAACAGAGACAATATCTGAGATAAAAGTATCAGCATTGTAAATCAAGAGTAGTTATTTACACATGGATCGGAACCTGCTAAAACCATGTATGGAGTTGAAGAAGACTAAGATGAAAGATTAAGAGGGGTGGGAGCAGGAGCAATCCCACTGAGAAATTAGGTATGAGTGGAGTGAGTTTTTAAAGGAAGAGAGGTTTGTAGTGGTACGGATGGATGGAGATAGGGAGTTCCATTGGCATGCGAGGGCGAAGGACAGGAGATTTTTGCCAGAGAGACTGGTACGTTTATGCAATTCTACTAGGTTTAGATTGTTAGATTTTAATAGTTGTTGAGGGAGGTGCATTTTGAAGGTTGTGGATAGGGAGGGACAGGGGGAGGGGGAGAAGAGTTTGTGGGCATGAGTGAGTTGATTAAAGGGAGAGATAATTGGGCAGCTCTAACCAATTTAAATGACGAAGGGCTAGACAGTGATGGGTAGAAGACTTTTGGCTTGTGGCAAACTTAGCGATTTTGTAATAACAAGAGGAGAGTTTTGTCAAGAGAGGATTGAAGATTTGTAAGAAGTGCAGCACTGTAAAGAAGAGAAGGGATGAGATATGTGGTAGAGAGAATAAACTTAGTAGAAGGAGTAAGGTAACGATTATTGCGGTAGAGCATGCCAAGTTTTTGGTGGATTTTTTTTATATTTATTTGTAGGTGAGAGGTGAATTTGAGTTGGTCATCAGTGATGACTCCTAGTAATTTAGCCTCCGATACTAATTCAAGAGATGTATTGTTATGGCTTTTGATGGAAAATGAATTCTTGTCAATGATGGTTGTTTTTGTAGGGGTAAATAACATTAGTTTTTTGAGGCATTGAGTGCTAAGTGGTTATCTAACATCCAGTGTTCAGTGGTAGAGAAAGCTTTTTGTGTGAGCTTTATTAGTGTGGGGATGGAGGTGGCGGAACAGATAATGGTTTAATCATTTGCATATTGGATACGTTTTGCATTAGGGATTGAGCGATAGAAATCATTTATAAGTATATTGAAGAGGAGGGACCCAGTATGGAACCTTGAGAGACTTCTGTGGGGGTGTCAAGGAAGGAGGAGGTAGCTGTTTTCCATTTGACTGCTGGGTGTCTATTTGAGAGATAACTATCAAACCATTTGAGGGTGGATAGGGATAGGTTAAGTTTAGAGAGTTTAGCTTGGAGAAGGTTATGAGATATTGTATCGAAGGCCTTAGAGAGGTTGAGTAGGAGGGTGGATACTATGCAGCCAGAGTCATGGTCTTTGTTAATTTCTAAGAAGGAAAGAAGGCAGTGGTAGTACTGTGGCCAGGTCTAAATCCATGCTGTGTTGGCATAAGTAAGTGATTGTCGGTAAGGAGGGAAGTAGTTGAAGATGGATACATTTTCAAGGAGTTTAGAGATGGGGGATAGGATGGCAATAGGGCGGAAGTTTGTAACATCATTATTGGCTAAAAGTTTATTAGTTATTATTGGCTACTTCTGGCTAAAAGTATTAACATCTTTGCACAAAGATTTACCCATGAGCAAGAACTGTTTATATGCGCACTTTGAACAGACACCAACCTGGCTAACAGGAAAAACAATACGCCTACTTAAGAGTGAACTTGCAAGCTACCCTAAAAATTATAAACCAGTAATTTGCCTTCAGACGGCATATAAACTATACACTGGAATTAATGCTGACAGAGTTTATAGTTATTTAGAAGAAAAGTCAATTATGGCAGTAGAACAAAAGGGTACTAAAAGAATGTCATATGTTGTTAAATAAAGTCATAATGGAAAACTGTAAAAAGGGGAAGAGCCCAAGTATGGCATGGATAGACTTCAAAAAAGCATTTGACAGTATCCCACATTCATGGATAAGAGTGCTTAAAATGTGTAAGATGCACCCTACACTGATAAACTACATCACAGTGACCATGAAGTAGTGGCAAACCACTTTGCAGTTAAACCATAATAAAGGACAAATTATTATTCTAGGGGTAAAAATCCAGTGGGGGATATTCCAGGGTGACGCTGTCGCTGCTGCTCTTTTGCCTTGCCCTTAACCCATTAAGCTGTCTGCTTAACAGATTAGGTCATGGCTATAATTTGGCTCCCAGAAAGCAGCAAAGTGTAAAGACTTCTCATCTTCTGTTTGTCGATGATTTAAAACTGTATAGCTCATTAGATGAGGAACTGAAAGCACAACTGCAAGTAGTCAAACCTTCTCAGATGATGCAAGAATGTCATTTGGTCTTGATAAATGTGCAAAAGCAACCTTTAAAGCAGGAAAGCTGCAGAACCAAGAAAACACCAGTTTGGGACAAGAATGTGATAAAAGAACTTAGCAAGAGGAAGTGTATAAATATTTGGGAATTGATGAGGAATCAACAGTAAACATGAACAAATTCGAATAAAACTGAGTAAGGAATATTTTAGAAGACTTAAATTAATCCTGAAAACGGTATTGACATCTAGGAACAAAGTTCAAGCTGTAAACCAGTTTGCTCTTCCTGTCCTAACTTACAGTTTTGGGGTGACTGACTGACCCCAAAAGGTGTTGGATAGATTAGACAGGAAAACTAGATGGATATTTAATGCTCATCATGTGATTTGTAAAAATCAGTCCATCCCAGGATTATATATTCCCCGTTCCGAAGGAGGTATGGGCCTCCTTGAGATTGATTATATGAATAGATCTGCTGATCTCACAAGACCCAAACATAGTCAAAGTTTTGAAACCTGAGGATCTAAGATTACTTCCCTTCTTAGTCTAGCAAAAGCATGTCGGCATCAAGCGGCAATGGAAATCAAACCAGAAGTAAATAAAAATCACGCAGCAACTGAATGTGCTAAAAAAACAAAAGAATATAAGGTGAAGGATCATATGAGAAGGTAAAATATGTGGAAAATGCATAAGTATAGTTGCAAGTATAGATATCTCCTGGAAGAACCTCATGTTGATCAGGATCGAATGCAGGAATAGTTAAAGAGAGGCAAATTCAAACCAAAAGGTGAAAGGTTAATATTGGCGGCGCAAGATAGTGGACTATATACGCACTGGTTTACAAAGTCCATTGAACATGTGGGAGAAACAGATAAATGTAGGTTTTGTAAAATAGAATTGGAATCAGTTGCACACCTTGGTGGTTGTGACATACTAATGGCAGAAGGACTGCGTAGTGAAATAGCATGAGTGTTGCACTGGGGATTGTGCAAACATTTTAATTCTGAAGTATCTGAAAAACACTGGAAACATGAGCCACAAAGCATTATAGAATTTTAGGAAGTCTACATCACATGGGATTACTCATTACCAACAGTTTCAAAGATAGATGCAAGAAAACTAGATACAGTGGTCCATGAAAAGAAAACAAAAGTGGCATTGATCATTAAAATCGCTACACCAGTGACTACAGTTCCTTGCATACATTGAGACATAAAGTTGTAAAGTATCAGGATTTGCAGACAGAAACGAGAACAATGTGTGAAGAAAGATACCCAGACAGTTCCAATAGTAGCATGAGCAATGGGTTTTATAAAAAATAATCTACAATCGTATTTAGATATGTTACCAATACATGTTAACTCCATATGAATTGCAGGAATCATTACTGGACACGATGCGGGTGATGTGAAGAGCACTTCTGGCTGATATCAATGATTGAAACATTACTAATTTCATGAACTTTAATCATACTTTGACTTAAAACGGGGTCCATTCCTGTCATGGTATTAAAAACCCAAAAGATTTGGAAAAATTAAAAGGGAGAATATTATATTCATAAAGTTGCAAAAAGCATTCCAAGAACTAAGCCAAAATATGAATGAAGAAAGGAGATTTTGCCAATTGGTATGACTGCAAGCAGGAATACAGAAAATATGCAAAAGCAGACTGGAGTTTACTGGAGAAAACTGGCAAAGAAATCAAGATTTTGGGAGCAAATAACTTGAGAGGAAAATGTAACAGATTAAGATGAGACCAAGATGAAGTTTGGACTTCAAGTTAAAGTTTGCCTTCCTTATCAGGGATTGATGTCAGAATAAAGGCAAAGAGAAAAAGTCAGGGGAGTCCTAAGTGAAAGACCTCCTCTGTTAAGAGTTTTTATGTGAATGTAAAACAGAAGCTGCTGTTAAAAAGGCAATAATTGGTGGGGTAAGTATTGCAAGATAACTATAAAAAATCAGTCAGAGGAAGTTAGAAAAAATGGGAAGAGGGTCTGGAAAAGCAATTTACAAGGGAATAATGGGAAGGCATATATATGGCTCTGAAGTGTGCAACCAAGTCCAGAAGGTTTATGTTTTTTCTTGGAAGTGTTTGTATAGTTACTTTATCCCTAAAGCAGACTTCAAAGAATAGAAAATAGAAAATGTTAAAGTTGTGATGAGAAAGAAAGAGGTAACTGGGAACATGCTTTTGGAAGTGTAATGAGTTGACAGATTTAAAATTTTCCCTACAGCATACTCTCAGAAATATTTCAGTGAGCAAATGGCTGTAACTAGGAAATTATTCTTTTTAGCTGGGACACAAGGAACTGAATTGCCTAGATATAGCAAGGTGTTAAGTTTAATTCTTTCAGTTGTCAAAAAGCAATTACTAAAACAGGGAAACCTAAACATAAAAGTAAATTTAATTTGTGGGAAAAATACATGCAGAATAATGTTCAGGAGGAGTGAGGTTAGAGGAAAGGCATTAGGACAACTGACAGTTCCAGTATGCAACAAAGTCTAGAAGATTTAGGATCTTTACTTAGAAGTGTTTACATAGGTGTTTTTTATACCCGAAGTGGACTTCAAATAATTTTTCCTCAGGTAGACAGCAAATATTGGAGCTGTGATGGGGAAGAAAGAGGTAATTAGGAAC
Organism: Protopterus annectens; assembly: GCF_019279795.1. Taxonomy (NCBI): domain Eukaryota; kingdom Metazoa; phylum Chordata; order Ceratodontiformes; family Protopteridae; genus Protopterus; species Protopterus annectens. The sequence goes on along the minus strand of NC_056727.1, from coordinate 887,774,542 downwards.
ATATTTTCTGGGAGTGTAATGAGTTGGCAGACCTTGCAAACTACTCTGTCAGAGATTTTGGCTAAGCAAATTGGTGCAACTAAGAAAATGATTTTTTGAGAAATGATTCAGAATTGGAATTGCCTAGACATAGTAAGGCCTTGCTGAGTCTAATTAAGATGTCTGCCAAAAAAGCAATTACTAGAAAATTGAAATTAAAGTCTAAACCAAATGTACTAGTAGTAGCGAATATAGTAATAGAGATAAAACAACTGGGATTGGGATCTTTAGAAAAGGGTAAGAGCAAATTACATAGAAAACACGGGAATTGTGGGAACAATACATTGAGAAGGAACAAGGTTTAAAACAAGGCAGGATTTGAATGAGCTGTATAATGTTTGACAATAACTGGATAGATTATAAGTGATGTAAGTGATGCAGCTAAAGTTATGTCATTCTGATTTGTGATGTATAATGTTTGCAGTTAAAATTGCCAATATTGTTTGTTTTCATTTATATAAATGTATTATTGTCTGCGTCATAATTGATAATTTAGTAAAGGTGTTTCCTGTTTAGAACAGACAGTTTCTCTTTACCCTAAAATAAACAAGTTAGCTATAATACATATTTTTCTCAAGGCAGTGGTGCTAATGGTGTGTAACAACAGCAGTGTGAGGCCTCTTCTACCCCTCTCCAATCAGAGTTGAACACTGATTTACTCCTGATTAGAAAATACCTGTTATAAATCACTAATCTATTGTTTACTTGCCTGTAGCTGGCAGCTCAAGTACCTCATTACTGTAGCTGTTCTGTTGTTAAACTGCTAGACAGCCAAGCACTGCTAGCTATTTTTTGTTTTTTAGTGTACTTGTCACAGTTTTTATTAATATGTAGAGCTTACTTATTCCTGTAACTGGTGAACATTTTTTTACAGTTCCCATTTAATTTCATTAGATATCTCCAGTGTTGCAGCTGTCTTCATATGGTCAGACATGTTAACTGTCTAGACAGAGATGCTCCATCCTGTTTTTAATCAGTCACTGTTTGTGACTTTGCTCAGTTTGCAAGCTGGAAGCCTACCAAGCTTGCAGCCTAAGTGACACATTAATCAAGCAGCATGTGATATCAGATAATTATTTTCTTAGTGGTACTTGCTGATTTTAATTGTTTTTAAGATATCTGAGTGTGCAAATTACATTTTTGTTGTACCAAATATCTTTGCCATGTGCTCCCATGCATTTAAACTACTGCCCTCACAAAGTGTTTCCAGTACATTTTAAAGGCCCTCTCCTGTGTCTGTTTGCTTCACTTGCCTGCAACTAGCAGTTTAAGTGCTTGGGCTCTTACACAGTGCCTTATCTTTCTGTACCATATTTCAGTTGGCATACTTTTCCTAAATTTCATTCCTGCACCTGATGCACACATTACCAAAGCTAGCTTTATACATTATTTTCTACTTGTTTACAAAAATATATTAATTTCCTTTTTCATTCATCATTCCTTTATTTCTTTTCCCCTTCCTTTCACCAGTGCCATAGAACCTTTACTTTACATTATTGGAAACAAAACAACAGTTTGCAGTTTGAAAACAAGTTACAGTTTCACCTAAAATTTGAAATATAATACTTAATAGTTCGCATTTATAATACGTACTGATTTCAGTGGTTTTAACGTTTCATTCTGAGTATTATATCAAACATCCTTGTCGATATAAATATAAATCCAGTTTAAATACTGTCCTTCACTCAGTATTTCCAGTGCTTTTTAAATGGAATTTCTCACTGTTTTGAAGGCTGTTTCATTTCCTTTGTATTGACCATCATTTTCTTTTCAAATAAAGAAAGGGCTTTTTAGAAAAATGTCTCCACTAAAGTGTCCCTAGTTTGCCTTTTGCATTTGTTGACTAGTTACTTGCCCATTCATCTCCTTGTGTCACTTCTGATTCTTCTCCTTATTGGTTCATCTTGTGCTTGTCAAGGATCATTGTAGGTTTTTAATCCAAGTGGGTAGAAGACTTCCAGATAATGAAAGCTACAGTAACCTGAAAGGAGGTTTTACTTCACTACAGAGCTTTATAGAAGGAAGAAGAGCATTTCTGCTTGTAGTAAAAAGTAATTTTCCTCATAGGCTTGTGTATCTCCATCTTTTAAGTGTGCTAATTTCTCCCACAAAATAAAATTTTTCTCTCTTAGGTAGTATGTCTGCAGTTTAATCAATACGTGGTCTGGCTGCTTTCTCATTCTCAGGTTAGGAATACTTATGGTATGTGCTTTTTTCAGTTTTAAGTATCGGCGATTGAAAGTCTAGTCCAAGAGCTGAGGGATTTTCTCATAAAGTCTTTACAGTCCATCCCTTTTATTTGTTCAAGTACTGCTGTAAACCTCATGTTGTGTCTGCATGACCTATCATCGAGTTCAGTTTCTGTGCCATATTTTCATATTTCAGTTGCTGTTCTACCATGTTTCTTTAGTTTCCTTTTCAGCAGTTTGCTAACAAGTTATTTCTTCTGAATTCCCGGTTGAAGCATCTTTTATTTCTTAAAGCCTTTTGTTATTCATTTCTGTAATTTTCCAACAGTGAGCCACTCTTCATGAAAATCTCAGGGTGATTGAGGAATTTTCTCAATCTGGCATTTCCATGTTTCCCACATCTCTGCTTCACACAGCGCTCTGCCCCTTCAGAGTTGTCATAGCTGTCCTCCCTTTTACTTCACTTACTCTTCTTTGTTGACCTTCTGGTTGTCTTAGACATTTTGTCTACCTTTTGCTCTAGTAGTTTCCAGGCTTTTGACATTTCTTATGGTTCTAAACCCAGATTTCTATTTTACCTGCTCACACTACTACTCCATCTTGGAACTGCTGACTGTTTTGCATCTTAGTATGCATCCCTTCAGACTAATTTATTTGGTCACCTTAAATTTTCTAACATGCAAAACAGTTTTGCTTGTGGCTATCCTAAAACACTTGTTTCTGTATCATTTACAGTGGCTGATAATTGCAAGAGTTTGCTTCCTACAAATCTTTTCTTTTTTTTTTGTTTTTTTTTTTGTTTTGTTTTTTGCTTCCTGCTAATCTTATGTTTAAGCTTATGTCAAGCATTTCCCTTAACACAAAGATTCATTACCTGACATTATCAGACAGTACTTTTAATTAAAAGGTTAGTTTGCCTTCTTTTTGCACACATCCTCAAGATTTGGGTGAGAAGATTTTATGTACTATGAATCCTTATAGATATGTATAAGCCTGCTCAGAAGGTGAGACCATTTATTTCTGTTTCATTTTCTCAAAATGGGTTTACTGTATTTTTTAAACAGACTATTGCTAATTGGCTTTCTGTTTCTGTGTTTTTTTATTTATCCAAATGACTGCAGGCATTCATGCTTTGGACAGATCACAGCTCATTTATTCCAGGGCATTTTTCCACCACAGTGTTTTTGTTTAGGAGCGTGTATGCTATTGCTATTGTAAAATGGAGACTTTGTCTTTAATCCACACATTTCAGTATTTCTAAGCTACATTCCCACTTAGTGGCTTGGTGTGTTCGCTACTGCAATGATTTTGAGGTACTTTCTGTCCTCAGAAGTCATAGCTTCTGATTCTTCCCAGAGATGCAGTTACTGAAAAGACAGCAGTGATAGAAGTGGTTTGCTGTATGTGTCTAAGACATGCAACAAAACAGTACCTGCTTGAGTTCCTTTATGTTGCCTTTTTTGTAATGGGCTGTTTTGTGATTTGAATCTGAAAGATTGTTTTGTATAGGCTCTTAAGTGTTAGCATGAGACAACCCTTTTCTAGTAACAAACAGTTCTGTTGCTTTTGTATAATATATAAATACAAGATCCAATCAAACGTAATTGTTCTGCCTCATTAAATCATATCCCTTCAGTTTGTAATTCTTATCAGCATCCCCTTTGCTATAAACACTGCTTTGCAGTCCCAAAGCAAATTGGTTTGAAAGTATGGTTATCTTTATCCTTATGTTTCAGATGGCATATTTCATTCAGTTTCTTTTTGTTAGTGAAAACCGGATAACTGCAGCATTCATCTGCATCTTTACATTTAACTAGACTTTCTTCCTGTGCCTTAGAACCCATTAAATATATCCTGCATAAAGCTGTTTACTCTGTTTTTGTTTCCATCTGTCATCCACTGTACTTCAGTCCTCCATTTCACAGGACATTCTTTAAGCAAACGGGTAATTTTTACCTATGATATTGCCCTATGACAGTACTTGCTGTATCCACGGTTTTCATTTTATTTTTACCCCATCAACTTCTTCACCATTTTCTCATTCACACTAACTCGTACATCACTTGCCTTTCTTTCCTGTAATTCTTAAAAATCTGTGGCTGTGCTTTTCTTTTCGACACGCAGTTTTTCATACATAATGATCAGCCCTCCATCCAAGAAATTATTCTCATATTTTTGTAATTCACATTCTTAATGCAATAATTATCATGCAGCTTGTTTGTCTCTGCGTAATCATTTACCTCTCACTAGATTCCCATCATCACCTTGATGGAGCAGAAAGAGCCTGTTGTGTGGTCAGTAAACCCTTTGGCATTTTTTAGTGATATAGCGTGGTCAGCAGAGCATTTGGAGCACTACAGTTTACTGCAGTGCAAAAGGAAATCATAAAATATTTAGAAATCCCATATCTGCCTTAAGGTGTCATTCAGTCTTGTATATCTGATTTGCTACTTCTTTTTCTCTTTTTCATGTCATCAGCACCATTTACATTTAGCTTCTTACAGCTGTACTTTACAGCACTCCTTTGTCTTCTAAGTTGCTTTTTTGCTTAGTAGTTACTCACCTTCGAGTTTACCCTGCTAGTGTTTCCTTACCCAGCTTTCATTTTTTTATTTTTCTTAGCTATTTAAGTGGGTTTCTCTACAACCTTCCCACTACCATCATAGAGCATTATTACACTTTAGCTAAACTGAGAATTTCATCCCCTACCCAGAGCAGTCTTGGAGCATATTACGACGCCACATACATTGTAAGTCCAGGTACATTTGTCTTAATTAGCATATAAACCGACAGCTAGTCTCCTTAATATTTGATAACCTAGTAATCCACTCTGATATCCTTCCTAATATCTAGCTTTTGTTTTCTTTCTTCCCCCCCATTAAAAACGGGTTTAACTTTCACATATAAATTTTCTGCACGAGGTGATATAAATGAAAACATTACTTTCAATATCAAATTCAACCAGTATCATGTAATTTTAAATTTCTTTTGGCTTTCCTGTCAAGAACCTTTTAAGATCAGTCACTTTATTTATCCCCCTTCATCTGAGTTCCCACTGTCCATCAGAGCTTTCACTTATTCTTGAGTCATTGGTGTACGTATATATTAGTCCAGAATAGACCATTTGATTTGATGGAATTTTGCTTCTTTTTCTTTTAAAGATCTATCCTCTAATTGACATATTTCTTTCTCAATATTTAATATTTTTCTAAGGTTAGTTTTTATGTTTGATTTTTATCTTCTTGAAATTGCTTTTTCAGGCTTAACATCAGTTAAATACTTACTGTATCTAAACATTTCTCTGTCAAAATTTCACCTCTAGAACATTCTTCTAACATTTGCTTCAGAGCATTTTGTATGACCATGTTAAAGTATTTCAGTTCAGAAATTCCCCAAAACATTTTCTCATTTTCTTTCATCTGCACATCTCCAGCACCTATTTTCCACATTGGGGAACATACTTTAAAGTGTACTTGGAGTGTAGATATATGAGTGCAAACATGTCCTTAAATATTCTAAGTCTTTCAAATGTTATTGTATATTGAGGTTCCTTATAAATCTCCAACCATTGGTCTTTTGTTATTAGTTTAACCTTTTTTCCCATTCTGTTTTAAATTCCTCTGATCGAGTCTTGTTTAAATGCCTCACTAATTGTCTTCCTTTTTGAAGCTTCTTAATTCTTGCAAGAATTTCAGTAATGCTGGCATTTCTTTCATTGCTGTCCTCAATCCTTCTCTTTATCTTTATTCTGTCATTAGGCCCTAACATGGGATTCTATCTCTACTTGTAATTTAAGCACCTGCTTTGCCTCTTCTCACTTTTTTTTTTATCTAATATCCTCTAGTTAACTGCAACCATTTTGTGTCTTACGTATCCCCTTGGGTAATGTCTCTATTGGTAGTATCTCTGTTCCACATGGCTTAATTATGTTAATCTTCAAACAGGTTTCATTTGATTTATAAATGTAATATTCTTTGACATTATTCTCATTTTCCTCATACAAATGTGCAGCTAGAAGGATACTTTTTGTCCTTGACATATTTCTCCTTTTTTGAGAATGTTCTCCTTTCATTTCAGCTTGTATATTTGTGCTTATACTGTATGCACAAGCTTCAACTGTATAGCTGTACAACTGTATAGCTGTAAAGTATCCTTTCAAGTTAGGTAGCTCTAAGCAACCTTCCACTGTGACAACTTGTTCCATCTGATCCTTTGTTGTCGTATTTTTCCCAAATACAGTCCTCAAGTTCTAATGCTCCTCATCATTTCTTATCATTTCTCCTCAAGCTGATAAAAATAACCCTGACCTACAGATAAAACTGTGTGACAGTAACCATTTTAACACCCTGTATCACAGTGTTTAAGTCCAGAATTAAAGACCTTAAAATCTCCACTTTTTAAGTATTTTACGTCCGGTATCCTTTGTATGTCATACTGCTATTTCAGATTTTCTTTTGATCCATATTCCTAAATATTTAATTTTCCCTAGTTTCCACATGTATGGGCATGTCTGAATTAACTTGTGTTGAGGAATAATTAATTGCTATTGTCTTTGTTTTAGTCTCCTTTTTTTAAATTCCAGGAATACTTGGAATTGCTTCAAAGTGTTCCATAATTCCAAGATACTGTGCTTTGGTTTTTGTAAAATGTGCAGTAACATCGTCAGCAACAAAGTCAACTTCTCTAGTGTTCATCCACATTCATATCCTTGGATTTTGAGATTTCTTAATCTTGTAGACTAGGTGCTCCTTATAAGTAGTAAACAGCAGTGAGCAGAAATGATGCCTCTTCCAAGGTCCTTTACCAAGACATATTTTTTCTGAGAGTATTCTCTCACCTTTATTCTTGCATCCAAACTGTAATAAATTATTGTAATACAGTATTCTAATTCATTAAGGTATGTAAACAGTGCCGTAGCCTTCCTCATAAAACCCCAGCAGAAATATGAAAAACCTTCATCATTCCTCCGTTCGTATTTTCAAATGTCTGCCTCACATCTGCAAACCACATCGATCCATTTCTATCATGTTTGGTAATAGCCTTTCTATTCTGTTTGCTGATATGACATGAATTCTTCGCAGTTATTGATCTGTATCATGCAGGGTAAGTGATATTTTCTCCTCTCAGTTGGCAAAACTACCACGACTTCCGTCCAAGATATTGGAACCGCTCCCCCTTTCAATGTGTTATAGGTGCAGAGAGAAGTACTAGTCTAGCTGCCCTTGCAGTCCATTTTAAGCCTAGTCAGTTTCCCATTTTGTGCTGAAATAACCTGTCGCCTTTAGTTATAGATTGGCCTTACTCAGCCCATGGTCGATAATTGTATATTATCCCTAATTAGAATAACTGGGGTCATACCATAGATAATTTGAGAAGACCCATTGATGGGATAAAGCATTTAGGAGATGTCTGTATCCCTTAGTAGTACAAGGGGGCAGTCCTGAGATAAATTTTCTGTTTTGAATCCATAGATCTAAGTTGCTCTTTAAAATGGACAGGGATGAGCTTTTTGTTTGGATGGGGGGGTCTGTTCCATAACAGCAGTATCCTCTGCGAAAGATACCTGTCCCTCCAAACTGTTCTGTTGATGTTGCAGAAAAGGTTTAGATCCCTAGACCTAGACCAAGTATTTCTGATACTGTTTGACTTGCTGATGTGCAATAAATCCAACAATTATTAAATTAATAATTATTAAATTCATAATTATTAAATTAAGTAATTGTTTGTCTCTTGATATATTTAAGGTAATAATTTCTGAATCTCTTATTACCCCAGCTTTCCTGTAAATAAACCTTCCATAAACAATTCCATCTGAATATTATTCAGTTCTGTCACCCTTCACCTCTATTAAGTTTTTCATAAAAACTGTGAAATATATCCCATATTTCCCCTGGGCCTCTAGCCATTTCTCTTTGCATGTTTTGTTGCCTTAGTCTTTGTAATAACTTCTGTATTTTCTGTTTATGCATTCTTACTATACGTGTGTGTGTGTGTGTGTGTGTGTGTGTGTGTGTGTGTGTGTGTGTGTGTGTGTGTGTTTATATATATGTATATTTCTCTATCTATATATGTATATCTATATCTGTCTGTGTATGTGTATCTTTGTCTATTTGTATATTATTCAGATGTTCACTTTTTTACATCCAGCCAGTCTGTAGGTATTACACTTCCAAGGTCATAAAGTTCCTTTGTTTTCCCTGTAAATGTTTGCATCTTGCTAACCTCTCTAAATAGTTTTATCTTTTGTTCATAGTTCTTTCCCCATATTTCTACAGCTGCCTTTAGTTTTTTTTTTCATTTTATCCCACTCATTGGATATCCTTTCTGAAGTATTTTTCTCCTTCCTTAAGTAATCTTGAGTATGTTCTATCACCCATTCTTTAAACTCCTTTCTTTTCAATTGAGATATGGGAAATCACTGTGAATTGACAGCATTACATTAGAGGTGTGGAACCTGTTAGAAGGGAGAGTAGTTCAGGTCTGGAAATAAATTCTTCAGTTTAATATAGTTATCCAAACCTAACAAATCCTCGCTTCTTGGAAAATGGCAGTCATCACACCAATTTATAAAGAAGGTAAAAATCCACATAACCCCATCTATTACAGTACCCATTTCAGTACAAAATTATGATTATAAAATATTTATGGCAATCCTAGCAGTGTGGATATCTAAAGTTCTGCCCTGATTAATAGATCTTGACCAGACAGGGTTTTCACCAATGAGAAGGACTGCTGACAACTTAATTTGTACCCTGTTGATACTGCAGAATGCCAATAAAAAGTGGAATCCACTGATAATATAGGGCCCAGGTGCAGGAAAAACATTCAGCAGATTAGAATGAAACTTTCTCTTTGGAGTAATTGAGAAAAATGTACTTCCCACATGATTAAATTTGTCTGCTGCTAGCTATTTACCTTGAATCGCATGCATAGACTAGATCCAGGCCTGCTGAATCTAGCTTTATTTGTATGCTTGTTGTTTGTTTATTTCCCTGAAATGCTAATTCCACCTAAAACACGACCTTTTACTACTTCTGTGGATCCCTAGTGATATCTGCATTGCTTACTGTACTTATTTCCTTGTTTCACTTGAAAGAAAGTTACTGTTTGTCGTTTTTGCATTTAAGTTACCTGTAACATATTGCATTTAAGTTACCTGGCACTTGCTCACTAAAGCAATTATATAAGTCAGCTCTAAAAAATTAAAAGCACTACACCCTCACAAACTCCCCTTGAGTACCTTGTTCCCCATTGGCCCTTTTTTTCAATTATAAAGGAATTCCCAATACTATTGTAGCATGTCCAAAGGTCAGTTGTCAGTCTCCTCTCCGGTCCAGCTGGTGAATCTGGGAATCTTGAGGCAATGTTACAACTGCCTCATGTACACAGACAACCCTCTCCTCCTCCCAACAAATTCCAACACATGTGAGAGATGCAACCATATAGCCAAACTGGAGGCTAAGCTCTCTCAACTCATTACTGGCGTAACCAGTCAGGAGGAGAAGGAAACCACACTCACTACAATTCCAGTCTCACATAGACCTACCACGACAACAAACCAAACACATAAACACACAAAAACATACTCGGAGGCTCTAAATAAAAATCTGCCTAAGCAGCAGAGACCTCCAAAGCAGACACCCAAGCAACTGCTACCCCAAAACAAAACACAAAGCCAGTGTGCCGAACAGTCACAGTCCTTAAGGCTAAACAACACACCTGATACACTTGTAATAGGTGACTCTATCGTCAGGCACACTGACGTCCCGCTCACCAGGCTGAACAAGGAGAAGGTCACGGTGAGCTGCCTGTCGGGCGCTAGGATCCGCCACATAACACAAGCACTCAAGTCACTCCAAGGCAAGTACAAATATGACTCAGTCATTGTCCATGCTGGTGTGAATGACCTGAGACGTACCTCCCTGGACTACATGAAAAGAGGCATAGAGGAGCTCTCTGAGCATGTAGCCCAGGCCGGTATGACCCTGACCTTGAGTAGCATCTTAACCTCACCAAGAATGATGCCACAATATGAAGACAAGATGATCAATTTCAACAATTGGCTTAAGTGTTGGTGTCATTCAAAGGGGATCCAATGCCTGTCAGCCTGGGATGACATGCTCGACAAGCCACGATGCTTCGCTAGGGACGGCTTGCACCTGTCACCCCTGGGCTTTCGGATATTGGCAAAGGCTCTTGCTACCCCATAGTGCCTTTTTTAGGCAAGGCTCAAAAGACAAACCCACCTCCATAGGTATCTCAAGGGATAAGAAACTAAGAGTAATGCTACTCAACGCCAGAAGTCTAAACCTCAAGATGCACGCACTCGAAACTCTCCTTAGCATGGAGAACATCGATATCTGTGCAGTAACAGAAACCTGGTTCAAGGCTCCCGAGAGCACCCCAGCACTACCAGGTTATACCTCATACCATGCTTTTTGGCCCCAAAACTTGGACCGAACCACAAAAGGAGGGGGAGTATCAATATTCGTCAAAGATACCCACGCCTCCAGATTGGTGGCACAGCACGAAGCATCAGAGACTATCCATGTGCAACTAACTGTGGGTAAAACTGCCTTCCAGTTTATAGCCTGCTACAGACCACCCTCCCAAACACAGGAACCCCACTCGGCCTTCCTGAGAATACTGGAAAATATGAAGGTCTCTCCAAACACCATTATATTGGGCGACTTCAACTACCCAAACATAGACTGGAAGCATTACTCTAGCTCCAACACCCTAGCCCAAAGGTTCCTAGAATTTATAAACTCAAATGCTATGGAACAACTTGTTACCACTCCCACAAGAGGGGAAAACATACTGGACCTGATCATCACCAACATGGGGACACTATGCTCCAGACCAGAAGTGTATCCCTCACTGGTAAGATCAGACCATAAACTAATCTCACTGGATATTCACATCCCGACCCCACCCCCTGCCCAGAAAACCACAGTGACAAACTTCTCTAAAGCAAATTTCACATGCCTCAAAACCGAGGCGAAATCCTTCAAAGCCCCCGGGCCTGTGGAAAATACGGCCCAGACCGCAGAATCCTTTATAAACGCATTCTGTGAACACCTTCAGGAATGCATCGATCATGCAATCCCAAATAAAACCAAGACCCAATCCTCCAAAGGCAGACGTCCTGTCTAGTGGACCCCAGCCATAAACAAACTATGCAATAGAAGGAGGAAGCTACTACATGATAGAGCAAAATCCCAAAAAGGGAAGGCATCTCTGATCAGTATTAGCAAAAAACTATGGGCACTCATAAAATCGTCTAAGGCCAGCTTCGAGAGAAAAATTGCACAGGACACTAAGGATAATCACAAGGCTTTCTTTAGTTATGTTAGGAACCTGGGTGGGAATTCCCAGATATGCTCAGAATTGGTCCAAAATGACAAAAAATACACCAAGCCCACAGACATTGCCAACATCCTAGCTGACAGGTTCAATGCAAACTTCTCCCCCTCCCCACCAAAAGGGCAAATATCTATCCCAACAGAGTGCTGCCCCCCTGACATCTCAGATGCTCAGGTAAGAGCCGCCCTCTCCAAAGCAAAAAACACAGCATCAATGGGAGCAGATGGTGCCCCGGGCTGTGTCCTACATGAACTCCAAGAAGAGCTAAACCCAAACATAAAACTACTGTTCAATCTTAGCCTTATTACAGGATATGTACCCAAAGAGTGGCGTACAGCAACAGTGGTCCCTCTCCACAAAGGTGGTGCCTCAGCGGATCCTGGAAACTATCGCCCCATAAGCCTGACTAGCTTGGTCTGCAAAGCTATGGAAAGGATCATCATGGCCCTCATAAATAAAGATATTGGGGACCTACAGACACTGGATCCTGCCCAGTTTGGCTTTGTTAAGGGCAGATCCTGCCTCTTAAACCTGGTCGATTTCTTTGAAACAGTCACCAAGGCCATTGACGAGGGGACACAGCCTACCTGGACCTCACAAAAGCCTTCGATACAATACCCCACTCGGGCATTATAGATAAGCTCACCAGCTTAAGTATAAACCCCTATGTCACTAGATGGGTTGCAAACTGGCTCAAGGACAGAACCCACATGGTTAGAATTGCTGGAGCCATGTCAGACTCCAAACCAGTTACAAGTGGCGTCCCACAAGGCTCAGTTCTGGGACCTCTCTTGTTCGGTATATATTTTTCGGCGGTACAGGCCAACACGGAAGGACTGTGGCTGACCAAGTTCGCAGATGACTGTGAACTGGGCGCCATAATCAACTCTCCAGCCGACACAAGCATCCTCCAAAAGGGCCTCATAGAAACAGACAACTGGTGCCAGAGCCATGGCCTCAAGCTAAATGCCAAAAAGTGTATAGTCATCCCCTTTGGCAAAAACAAAGTGCCCACAAATTACCACATAGGTGGTAATCCATTAAGTACAGACGAAGTCATTAGGGACCTGGGGACCCAAGTTGATAGCAATCTCTCATTTGACAACCATGTGGCCAAAGTGGTTAGAAAAACATTTTATATAGCCCACCTAATCATGAAGGGATTCACATTTAGATCAGGGGAGGTCATCGTGCCTCTTTACTCATCCCTCATCAGGACCATAATTGAGTACAATGCCCCTTTTGGGATGTACCTTACCAGACACCTGCAGCAACTGGAAAGACCCCAAAAGTACCTCACCAAGAGGATCAAAGGGCTCAAACAGATGCCATATGCTGCCCGGTTAAAGAAACTCCAGCTCTACTCAGTGGCATACCGCCTGCTCAGAGGCGGTCTGTGCCTGACGTATAAAGCCATGTCCAACCTGGAATTAATGGACATGCTGCACCTCAGAAAATCCAAATCCCATCGAGCTACACGCTCGAGAGACTTGAACCTCAGCACTGAAATAAATAGGACATGCTGGAGGGACAGATTCATAACCCAGAGGCTCCCTTCACTGTGGAATAAAATCCCAGTCCAGGTTAGGCAGAGTCCCACATTGACTCTCTGAAGAAGAATCTTGATGAGTGGATGGGAGATCGTAGGTTTACCCCGGCTATCACTTCTGTGTCACTGTTAGACAGAGGCACAGTATACTAACCTCAAAAAAAGGCATAGCAAAATTAATTTAAAATGGGTGGTGAAAGCCAAACACACTCTGGCTAGGCTTATAAATATGCCCTAGGGCAGATAGCCTGGTATGAACCTATGAACCTATAAGAGTAAAGATTAGACCTAGCCTTCTAGACAACTTTTCTGTCTCAAGGGGCACCAGTCAAGGATTCTCTCTTCCCCCTTATTTGCATGCTGTCTTGACCCTCTAGTGACAATGATAGCTACCAAATAGGTGGCAATCCACTGAGCACAGAAGAAGTTATCAGGGACCTGGGGACCCAGGTTGATAGTAGTCTGTCATTCGACACCCATGTAGCTAAAGTAGTTAGGAAGACCTTTTACATTGCCCACCTTATCATGAAGGGATTCTCATCTAGATCAAGGGAGGTCATAGGCTCCCTATACTCATCACTCATCAGACCAATGATTGAGTACAATGCCCCATTCGGAATGTATCTGACCCGACACTTGCAGCAGCTGGAGAGGCCACAAAAGTTCCTCACCAAAAGGATAAAGGGTCTCAAACATCTGTCCTATGCTGCCCGACTGAAAGAACTCCAGCTCTATTCAGTCGCTACCGCTTGCTCAGAGGTGACCTTTGCCTAACATACAAGGCCATGTCAAACCCAGATTTGATGAATATGCTTCACCTCAAAAATCTAGATCCGTCAGAGCCACAAGGGCGGGAGACTTAAACCTCGACACGGCTATTAATAGGACGTGCTGGAGGGATAGATTCATCACCCAAAGACTCCCTATGCTGTGGAATAAAATCCCAGTATATGTGAGGCAGAGCACCTCGCTGGCCTTGTTCAAGAGAAATCTTGACCAATGGATGGGAGATCGCAGATATACCCCAGGGATTACCTCAGTGTCACTGCTCAACAGAGGCACAGCAAAATAATGGGTATAGTTCCCCATACTAAAGGGGTGGCGTAAGCCACAAAACTATGGGCTAGGCTTGTAAATGCCCTCGGGCAGATAGCCTAGTATGAACCTATGAACCTATTGAAAATAAGGGGATATAAGTGGATTGACTTGGACTGAAAATTAGCCTTATCTTAGTAACCTTATCTTAGCCACACGCTGATCTACCTAAACTGTTCCATCTACTGGATGAATATGGCCAGGCATGGAGCTATAGAATAAATGTGGACAAAGTCACAAGCCATAGGAAGAAGTTGCGTTAAGATATCCCAACTCAGACAGTGGTATCCAAGAATGTAGAAGTGAGACTGACTTAAATATCTGGGTGTTTGGTTAACAGACATTTTGGAAATGTCATACAGGTTGACATATGATGCCATGACCGAGTATAAAACAACTTAAAAACACAGCAGAATTTAAATCTGGATTTAGATCAGAGGAGACAAGTCATCCAGTGGTTTGTTTTATCATGTTATATATGTCGGACAGGCCTTCTGGTCTCAAATGGAAGACAAAGATGTATCCAGGTTGGATAAGTTAATGAAACATTTTATATGGTAGGACAAAAGACCCGGGATAACCTGGGTATTTGTGAAGTTAGCTAAAGGACTAGGTGGCCTGGCAGTTCCAGACTTAAAATATTACAACAAAGTCTTGATACTGTCTTTTTACATAAGGTGTAAAATGACTGCTACAAAGCAAAATGGAAAGATATGGGAATGGTGGAAGGCCCAGAAATACTGCAGTTAGACGTACTAAGGTTGTTAATGGGGCAGAGCAAGCGAAGTTTAGTTCCTTGTTCCTGATAACAATAAAACAATAATTTGAGAGTTTATTTAAAGAGCTAGTGGGATAGGGAAATTAATTATAAATTATTTACAGGATCGTCCAAACTTCAGAAAAGGGAAAAAAAAAACAGTGGGTCAGCAATGGTAATTACCGTAACCATCACAAAGATATTGGTATAAGATGATGATATTTCAAGGAATACTAAATTAAAAGAGTGAGAAGGTCACACAGAAAAAAACAATCAGAGAAATTAAATGAAAACTCCAGCAAAGCTAGAACTTTCACTGAGTGACCTCCCAAACCTTCTGAATCAGAGGCACATGGGATATTTGCAAATGACCCTTATGAACATCAGATGTTTCAGCTATATGGCGATTCTGAGTGCCCATGACTTATTTATTTTTAAGTCATTTCAATGGACAACTTAAGTTATATATCCCATGTGCCTCTGATTCAGGAGGTTTGGGAGGTCACTCAGTGGAAGGAATACTAGATTGGAAAATGGCAAAATGAGAAATCTGAGACTCCTGCAAATAAACAGATGGAATATGAGGGGTTAAAAAACAGAAATTAGTAGGAAATGTTGGCAAACAGTAGATTGAACTAAATGGCCATACCTAATAAATTGAATTAATAAATACAGGGAGGGAGATCAAATCTAGACAAAATTAATAAAACAGGGAGTCACTTGTGTATTATTGGTAAAGAATAAAATCAAGGCTAAATCTTGGCTTTGTTGGGAAAAGATACTACAGCAGGTTATTTCAGTAAAGTACTGTAAAAAAAAGTGGTAATGCTACCAAGAGACTTGTTTGTTAGAACTTTTCACCAAAGGCCTCTCTTACACCTCTATTAAAATCCATGCTTCTGTTATCTCCACTTGCCTGCCAATGCAGTCCCAGTGTCAGACAAAGGGGGCCAGCATCTTGTACTAGCCAGTGTGCCCTTGGTTTTAACCTGTTTAGCACAGCTTTTCTCCAAAGGTCTCTCTTACTCCTCTGTTAAAATTCATGACTCTTGTATCTCCACTTGCATGCCAATGCAGCCCACTTTGTTTACTTAGCCTATAATGAAACTATTCCCCAAGGGATTCCTCCAGCTAGGGCCACCCAGGAGGGCTCCTGCACCTTCCTGGGACCTCAGATTTGTATTATAGAAGCATACTTTGCTCCCTTTTAACCTGTCACTTCTATACACATCAAGTTCTTATCCTGGAAAAAGTGCCTTCACCTCAGCAAGGAAAATGTCTTGTTACACGCAATAACATGTAAAGACCCTTCCTCAGGTTTCACCCAGAGTATCACTGAGAGCTAATACCACCTTCTTGCCCAAGATGGTAACAGAGCTCTCCCTGAATCAAAGTCTCCAAATCCTTACTTTTTTCCCCAACCCACAAGAAGGTGGAAAGAACCTTACACTTCCTGGATGTTCACAGACTTCTCAGGTTTTACTTGGATGAGACAAAGAATTTTCATAAAGTGTGATCAACTCTTTTTTGGCTGGTTCCTAACAAATTGGGCAAACCAGTTAGTAAACAGACTATTTCTAAGTGGATTTCTAACCATATTGTATTTTGCTTACAAGCACCTTGGCAAAAAAAGGTGCCTGAGCATATTAGAACTTAATCCACCAGGGTCACATCTACCACTGATGCCATTATCAGAGGGGATGTCCACCCAAAATATTCTGGAGGCAGCCACCAGGTCCTCAGTCAATACTTTTTCTAAGCACTACTTATAGTTTCTGCAGTCTTGCAGGGACTCATTTTTCTCCTTCATGTCTGTTCTTCAGCCACCCTTCTTATAAATTTGGGAATCCTTCTAAGTAGCTATTTGATAGATGGTGAACATATTGCAGCTATGTCTACTTACCGTACATTTAGATGTTCAAGTTTTGTCACTGTTGCAGCATCCTTTCCCTCTCTCTTTCCAATCTATCCTACATCTGGGTTAGAGTTAGGCTCCCTATAGTCCTCTCCTTAAGGTCCTGTGCAGGGGATAGTAAGGGTGGGGTGTACTCCTGGCCTAGCGATAAGAGAGTTGGGCTTCTGTCCTGTGAGGGCAAGAAAGACCCGAGAAAATGGCACCAAATACCCTTATACCCTGACATCTTGACGTTGGAGAGGAATGTGTCCCCCGAGCCTGGAGTAGGGGAATAAATCCCTGATATTCAGAACACCTACTTTAATGGAAAGTAGGTACAACTGTAATTTTGCTGTTCTTGTTTCTATACCTTATTCTACTGCTTTTTGAAGAAATTCTTCCTGGGATGCATAATACTGTATCATTCTATTTTTCGTCTCTGTTTCTAGCTTCTGCAGTTTAATAATCTGTTCTGGATGATTATTCAGTGCTGTCTCATCTTTCTCCAATCTTTTATGATTTGACTTTATATATTCTGGTTATGTCTTCAGAGAACATTTGCAGTTTTTTCTACAGTACTGATAGCCATTTCCTGCACAGGTATTGCACACACTTTTCTTTTTTTCTTTCCTTTCCTTTTTTTTCCTCAAATTTTATTCTATTTTTGATTTTTCCTGGCTGGCATCCACAGTGTGCGTATTGGTTAAGTAGCAGTAAAATAGTTTTAAAAGCTTTTTTATTGTTTTTTCAGTTTTCCCCAATGGGGGTGTTCAGGTTGACCTCTTGGAAATCAGCTTTCGTTTACTTTTTTCATACTTATTTACTTATTCGGCAAAGTTGTAGCTGACATAATCTTTGTGCAGCAAAGAAATCAGTAGTGAATTTTCCTTTAAGACATTGCATGTACACTTTTGCAGAAACGTTTTCAACTGTTAATATCAACATACCAAACCTATTGATTATGCATTGCTGTTCATAGACTTCTATCCCCATTAAATAAAAAAGTTCACTTACGTTAAAATAATATGACACTGAATTATTATAAACATTTTCTAAAACAATAACAGGAAATTCTTAGTGTATCTTTTTAAACAGTCAGAAACTTTAAACTGTTGCACCACACATTGCAACAACTTAATATAATGTCTTTTAGTAATCACCATCATGGGCCGATTAGTTTTATTCTTCTTCTTCTTCTTCTTCTTTCGGCTTTTTCCCGGTTAGGGGTCGCCACAGCGGATCATCTGTCCGCTCATGATTGGCAGTGGAGTTTTACAGTGTCGAGTTGCCAGCCTGGTGCTAGCCTTCCACAGAAGGCACACACTCACACCTAGGGCCAATTTAGAGTGTCCAATCCACCTACTGCATGTCTTTGGGATGTGGGAGGAAACCGGAGCACCCGGAGGAAGCCGATGCGACCACAGGGAGGACATGCAGACTCCGCATAGAAGGCACCCCAGCCAAGAATCGAATTGGAGAACCTCTTGCTGAGAGGCAGCAACGCTAACCGCTGCACCACCATGGCCACCTACAGTGGATTAGTTTTATTAATGTTATGAAATAG
This sequence comes from Protopterus annectens, assembly GCF_019279795.1. NCBI lineage: Eukaryota > Metazoa > Chordata > Ceratodontiformes > Protopteridae > Protopterus > Protopterus annectens. The sequence continues at coordinate 887,756,089 of NC_056727.1, read as the reverse complement.
GCATTGTAGCTTTGCTTTAAAACATTTAACTTTTTCTAAGGCAAAAAACAGTACTGTTGATATAGTATGCTCTAACAAACTGCACATTTAGATCTGCCCCCTCTTACTGGATCAGATAGAATGATTATTGTTATTAATCTTCAGTGAGGGAGTGACTTATTTAGATAAATCCAGTAAAGTAAAATAAATATGTGTGTGTGCGTGTGTGCGTGTGTGTGTGTGTGTGTGTGCATGCATGTGCGTGTGTACATATGTGTGTGTATATATATATATATATATATATATATATATATATATATATATATATATAAACTTAGTTTTTGCTCATTATTAATATAAAAAACAATCTTGCAGTTAGGTAAATGCATGCACCACATTGCTGTCATTGAGTATATCTTCATTTAAACTTATACATGCATGATTTCACTACTTATAGCAAAGTTTGTTCACATGTCAAATAAGGTGTAAAAGTTAAAACATTGATTGCATCTGTCTTTAGTGTGGGACATTCCAAGCTAAAAATCAACATTTGTTGGGGGACTACTAGACATTAAATAGATTTCCATTCCGTAAAGCATTAGAATTTCATTCAGGTAATGCAAACATGCATATAGATTAACAGTTTAATAGATTAATTTGAGGGTTTCAGACCTTTCCAGCCATCTTGACCCTGGATGTGCACACACAAATAGGATTTTCTTATCAGAGTCTGCTCTTTCCTCCCATTCATCCTCAGCTGCACGTGATGTACTTACCCTACATCTCATAGTCCAGCAGTCTCCTCTTCTTTCTGTCCCACTCACATTTGAGTCAGATTTAGAGGCCATTTCTTAATGTGCTGAATAGTGTTTTCCAGATCATGAGAAGCCTTTATTTTGTTAAAAAAAAACATAAGTCTTTGTTTTACTATTTAAATACACTTTTAAGACCTTCAGAAACGACAATTTGAACTTCAGTTTTCCTTCTGTAGTCTACCATAATGCCTCCATGATTTGCATCCTGTGTTGTAAAGTCATTTCCAAGTAGTTATCCTCACAAACTCACTGATTTGCATCCTGTGTTGTAAAGTCATTTCTAAGTAGTTATCCTCACAAATTCACTTGCTGATCAGCCACCATCCTGGCTACCCTAGTATTTACTCTTTCTCTTAAAATCATTTAAAAAAAAACACCAGAATTGGCTTAAGTTTCCCATATTTCTTTTCATACTCTGTGATTGGCAGGCAGTTAGTCTTTTAATTTGTCATTTTGCTTTTAACATAGTGAATCACATCCAAGTTCTCTTCACTTTCCCAAACTCTAAATTCCAAGATTAGTCCTTCTCATGCTATCCTCCATTGCTATAAAGATTGTTCAGTAAGTATGGCCATTAAAATGTTCCTCCCAGTTTTTCATGAATTTACACCAAGTGCTGTTTAATAAGTGACCCGCGGTAGTGGTGCTGCAGTAGCATTGTCGCCTCACAGTAAAACGTTGTTGCGTTCGATTCTCAGCTAGAGCGTCTTCTGTGTGGAGGCATGCGTGAATGGGCGTGCCTTCATTGAAGGTTGTGCGTCAGGGCTGGTAACACGGCATGTAAAAATCCACTACCAAACATTAGCGGACTAGAGTTTTGCTGTGGCGACCCCTAACCAGGATAAGCCGAAAGACACAACAACAGCTGTTTAATAAATGAAATGCCGACACTCAAAATACTGAGTGGTGACAAAATAAAAAAAAAAAAATGACTGAAAATGCAGAAAAGTGAATTTTGAAAATCTCAATTCTCCTTTAAACTTCTTTTTTACAAGGGGGCAAGCCTCTGCTGCACACCCTCTGAATTTACACATACCAACTTCAAGGTCACCATACCTCACAGAAAAGGAATAGTCCAAGAAGTGGCATCTTGGATTTAGTAGAGATACATATATGTGTGTAAGTCCGATCTTTTGGCTAGTCGGTCTCTGTATTTCATGACTCTAGTGCATCCCAACATTTAAAATGGTTGTCCACCTTGAGGCAAATTGTCTTCTTCATCATCTTATCCTTCAGCCAATGGCAGAAGTGTAAGGAACACATCAGACAAGACCTTCAAATCCCATACTTGATATTAAATTTATTCCCAGCTGTCCATTCTGTCTTTCACTTCCAACCTTTACATTTATTTGGACTCTTTCAGTACAGGGAGCAGAACTTCAGTTTCCCCTCTGATTTGCAAGTATAATTGTTTCCTTCTTCACTGCTACTTTTTAATACATCTTCTGTCTGTCTTTCTCCCTCTTTATGAACATCTTTTGATAAAAACTACTCTGTGGAACAGATGAAGGAGGCAACATTCCACTGGTGTTGCACTTACGCTGTGAGAACCACTCTTTTTAAAGGCGGCATGGCTGAAGGATTCTGATTATTTAGCAGTAAATTAGTGGAAGCCAAGCTGCTGTCAGTACTTGGAATTCTCATTGTTAAAAGTTAACTGCTTATTCATTTCCTTGCAGGTCCGTGACATAACTTCTTTGCAGACTGCCAGACAGCTGTTTATGTCAATTTTAGTAACTGTTGCTCTACTGTACCAGTGCTCAATTGGGGGTTCAGTGTGCGCATGCTGCTAGCTACTGACACTGTCCTAAAACTGGGTCTTGGCTTACAGATTGCAATGGCCAGTGCCTTACTGCCCTTCTTACACTTGTGGATTGCCCACCTTCATGATGCTTGTGATGATGTGAGGCATTGCCAGCTATGCCAGGAGAAGTAGGGCAGTGGGATGTGTAACATATGCCAGTACAGCTAGCTGGAATTTAGTAAAGAATTATATGTTATTTGAATATCAAACTGATTTGTATAGATGCTTGTGTTGAAAATGTATTTGTAAAGTTGCTTGTGTTAAAAATGTACCAGTAGTGGGTCCTGACTGTACTGTAACTGAATTAAATGCATATGTGTGTTAATAGAGGATACTGAAAGAAGAGGTGATGCTCAGCCCCAGCAACCTTTCGAAAATAGTAAGAAATTAAATTACTGGGCCTAGACCATAAAGTTGTTATCTCACAGTTTTGAATGAAGCCAGCGATGTAATATCTGTAAGAAGTATGGTTTGTTAGTCTCTGTAGGAGGAGTAAAAGTTTGTAATTGTGTTATGACTTCCAGAAGTTGCACCAGATCTGAGCAATGCTCTTGTGTGTGTATTGTTGACTTGCAGCTGCTAAATCCTGGCAGTTTCTAGCAGTGGGGGCTTGCATGGCAACCATAAGTCAGATGACCAGATGTATATGATGTTATTCTGTACAGAAATAATGTTTTAATATTAGGCAAGAGAGAAGTCTCAGGGCACTCTGTTTCTTGGAACCATATAGAAGGATCCCTAGCCTACTTCTTGCCTTGCTCTGTTAAGTAAGTAGGAACAGTAGTTCTGTAGCTCAGTCAGGAAAATATAGTGAGAATAGTTAAGTATTGTTTTTCCTTAACTGTGCGAATCTTTCCAGCTCTGTTATTTTTAATATTGAAATTGGTGTTTACTGTAAAAGATATTTTGTATTTTCATATTCTTTTATTATTAAATATATTTAATCATTTCATTGCGGCTCGTCCTTTAGAGATTTTTTTTAACCTTTGAGAATACTTATATCTATTGGTGACAGTGTGGCAACTCTGTGAAGCTTGGCTGTTTGGTCAGCATTACTATTTGTATTAATATTAATTTCACTCAGTGCAAATGGGTACCCTTGCAAGAGCCTTAGGTAGCTGGTTTTGTAGTATCTGGTGGCAGTGATAAGTACCTTATAGTGTGGGCGGTAGGGGGCACAGCGGGTGAATTTGTGCCAGCCTTTCCCAGGTGTGTGTGTGTGTGTGTGTTGGCTAGTTAGAGGAGGAACATGAAGTACTAGTTTCACAGAGAGGGTGCTGGAGGGACTTGGCTTGGACACTCATTTGAGGACTTAACCCTATAGCTGTGCTAGTGGGGAACCTTATTGACGCCCTGGAAAGAGACAGATATAAAGAAATCCAGACCCTGGACTGACCATGTTCCCTATGTGCTCTTAAGGGAAATTGTGCTTTATGCTGAGATATTCATCTGGAAACATTGAGTGCACCTGTTTGTATTCCAAGTGAACGTCACTCTCCAGTGTCAATGATGAGTATTCGGGCTCCTTGATTACTAGCCCAGAGTGGGGATGTCACAGTGTTATTGACACCAAGACCATAAAGATACACAAGCAGGTAGTAAGAATTAGCCTTTGCTAGTATACTATACTTGTTTGACGAAGAGTAGTGATGGTGGAGACCTGAAAGATGAAGAATTATTTACAGAAATTTAGGAAACCATCTGTCTGCTTTAGGTGAGTACTTCACATACATGTACTTTTTCATGTTTGTATTTTTATACCTGTTCGTCATACTGTCGTTTCAGTTGGAATATGATTTTATTTGTTGAAAGTGATCACATTTATAATAATTTGTGTATATTTATCAAACTCCAGAGCATTTATGTTTTAGAATTGGGAATTATTGTTTAACATTTTCCTTCTTTATTGTTGACAGCATTAAAATTGTTTCCATTGCTGACTTGAGAAGTATTTAAATAGTTTTGCAGAACACAGTCAGCTCATAGAAATCTGCAGAGACAATCTGTGAAGATATTTATTATACGTTGATGGTATTGGTTCATTTATTTGATTGTTAACAATTGAGCTTATTGGAAGTCTTTGCAGATCTGCTATATTTGAAACCATCAATGGTAGCTAGGAAGCCTGCTGTTTGTTTACTTAGTAGAGGAACAGTAAGTTATGGTCATTGCTGTTTGAAGTGGGAAATAGGGTATCAGGATCACTGAAAATTACGTGATTTTGGTTACTATGTTAAGGTTTGCTCTACCAATAGACGGCCTTAGGCATAGGCCAACTAGGCAGCTGCCTAGGGCTGTGCTCTAGCAGAGGTGCTTTTCCATTAAACTGGATGGTGTAAGCAGACCAGAAAGTGGGCACCAGGTGGTGTGTGTGAGGGTGTTGTGGAGCCCTTTTGCCTAGGGCACCACTTTATCTAAGGCCGACCGTGGCCCTACCGCTGTGTAAAATAGGTGCTGAAGGGCAGTGGCTGTCCTGTATGAGTTGTTTGTTATTGGTGGGTGAGAAACCACTTTTAGTCCCAGCTACGTCACACTACCTTTTATAGTTATAATCCAGTAAAATACTGTGAAGAGAGAGAAAAGAAAAGAGGAAAAGAGGAAAACAAACTTCACACTCCCCTGCCGCCTTTCATTCCCCAAGTTTTATATAGCCAAAATACATCCAGTAACCTGATGCATCAGCTTTTTCTGGCAAAAACATTTTTGTAGTAGGAATATGGAATGT